>NC_083108.1:34642499-35010832 GCF_949774975.1 Lagenorhynchus albirostris | reverse complement strand
AACCTGGAGTTTGATAAGGTGGCAGATTGTGAGCTCAATACACAAGAGTCAACTACATTTCTACAGAGCAGCCTAAAACATTTATAAATGTAAATGTTACTTAAAGTACTAGTTAAAATTTTAGCTTTCTCTTCTCTAGCCAGATTCACTAAAGCAGAATTGCTTTGAGTGGAGCCCTGGAATCTGCATTTTAATTATTTTTGTAGGTAATTATCTTTTTAACCCACTACTGTTTTTAAGTTACCATCTTAAATGAAGTTACTGTCAGACTCTACAGGGCTCTATATTTCAGGGGGGATTATTTCTTTGTTTGCAGACCCAATCTAAACTTACTTCTTAAAGATAAACTTCTATGACATTTCTAGGGAACATCCAACTTGGATATCAGGAAGTTTTCCTTTCATATGTTGTGGATTGTAGGTTTTAATATTTTATTAATAATTTTGCAACAAGATTTAAGATTAAAATTGTTCTATATTACCTTTCCTCATTTTGTATTCATCAACTTTTCATATCAAGGTCTTATTAGCATTATAAAATGAGTTGAGAGTATTCTTTTTATTCTATATGTTTTTTACTCTTTTTTCTTTCTAATTCTTTTTTTCTTCTATACAGTTTTTGTAAAATTTGAATTTACTTGTTCACCTCTTAGGTGAGATTACAAAGGGTAAAGCATAACTGCAGTGAAGGTACATTCCTTTGAGGAGATTTTAGTGTTGCCCTCTGGCAAAGTCCTTCATCCTGGAAGTGAAGTCTTTGTTAGGGAGAAGAGTATGTCATGGAGTTTGTTTGACAATATTTTCTCTTCCTCTTCCCCTGCCAAGATCACACTTTCTTGAACCCTCCCTATGAAAGCTCGGTGGGTTGCCAGGAGAAAAACTTGTAAAAGTGTGGGTTCCAGTAATATTGCAGCCCCCAGAAGTTTCTCTCATGAAAGTTCACACTCAGTCTCCAGCAATTCATCAAAGTTGCTAGTTAACTGTTTGCCCAGTTTATGGCATCTTAGTCACATTTCCTCTAGGTAAGAAAACCTCACATCCTGCGTTTCTCTGAAGGCACCTTGCCCCGTGTCCTCAGTTTTCTGAGGGGACCTAGAAGAGTTGTTCATATTGAGTCATCCAGGTTTTTCTTCTCATAAGTATTGGAACGATAAATGCCAAGAATACAAGTACATAATTTCAGTTTCTGATTCAAATTTTAAATGTTGAATCAGAAACTGAAAGTATGTATGTGTATTTCTCAATATTAAAACACACACAATTTTTCTTTTTATAGCATGCAGTTTTAACTTAGCTTCATTGTGCTTATAGCATTTTAGGATTTGCCATTGTTAGAGTATATGATGATTTCCTGTAAAATTTCCATATATGCAGGTAATATTATTTACTTCCCAGTCATTAGATACAATTACACACACAAACACACACCGATATGTGTGGTGGGTGTACATAAATGTTACATATATGACACTTCAACTAAAAACTGGAAAACTGTACATCCACATATATATATATTTATACATACATGTATATGTGTGTGTGCATGTATGTGTGTACATATACATATATAAAATCTCCTTTAGGCCAAGCCTGTTAAAATCTTCTGTATACTTAAAGATTTTATTTATTAATCAATCAATTATTGAAAATCATATGCTCAAATTTTTCACTGTAATACTATATTTGTTCTTCCTGAAAACAAGTCAATATTTCCTTTTATATTTTGATATTATATTATTAGGCATAAACCCTCTAAATTTTGTATTGCTTTCTAGTATAACATATTTTGTCTGATACTAATATATCTATACTGGCTTCATTAAATATATATTTTTTCCTTTTTTCCTTTAACATCTTTACTGCAGTATAATTGCTTTACAATGTTGTGTTAGTTTCTGCTGTATAACAAAGTGAAGCAGCTATATGCATTCATATATCACCATATACCCTTCCTCTTGCGTCTCCCTCCCAGCCTTCTTATCCCATCCCTCTAGGTGGTCACAAAGCACCCAGCCGATCTCCCTGTGCTATGCAGCTGTTTCCCACTAGCTATCTATTTTACATTTGGTAGTGTATATATGTCAGTGTTACTCTCTCAATTTGTCCCAGCTTACCCTTTCCCCTCCCCATGTCCTCAGGTTCATTATCTACATCTGCGTCTTTATTCCTGTCCCAACCCTAGGTTCATCAAAGCCATTATCTTTTTTTTTTTTTTTAGATTCCATATATATGTGTTAGCATACCATATTTGTTTTTCTCTTTCTGACTTACTTCACTCTGTATGGCCTACTCTAGGTCCATCCACCTCACTACAAATAACTCAATTTCATTTCTTTTTATGGCTGAGTAATATTCTATTGTATATGTGTGTCACATCTTCTTTAACCATTCAGCTGTCAATAGACACATAGGTTGCTTCCACATCCTGGCTATTGTAAACAGTGCTGCAATGAATATTGTTGTACATTACTCTTTTTGAATTATGGTTTTCTCAGGGTATATGCACAGTACTGGGATTGCTGGGTCATATGGTAGTTCTATTTTTAGGTTTTTAAGGAATGTCCATACTGTTCTCCATAGTGGCTGTATCAATTTACATTTCCACCAACAGTGAAAGACAGTTCCCTTTTCTCCACACCTTCTCAGGCATTTGTTTTTGTAGACATTTGGATGATAGCCATTCTGACTGGTGTGAGGTGATACCTCATTGTAGTGTTGATTTGAATTACTCTAATAATTAGTGATGTTGAGCAGCTTTTCATGTGCTTCTTGGCCAATTATATGTCTTCTTTGGAGAAATGTCTATTTAGGTCTTCTGCCCATTTTTGGATTGGGTTGTTTGTTTTTTTAATATTGAGCTGCATAAGCTGTTTATATATTTTGGAGATTAATCCTTTGTTCATTGATTCATTTGCAAATATTTTCTCCCATTCTGAGGGTTGTCTTTTCCTCTTGTTTATGGTATCCTTTGCTATGCAAAAGCTTTGAAGTTTCATTAGGTCCCATTTGTTTATTTCTGGTTTTATTTCCATTACTCTAGGAAGTGGATCAAAAACGATCTTGCTGTGATTTATGTGAAAGAGTGTTCTTCCTATGTTTTCTTCTAAGAGTTTTATAGTGTCCAGTCTTACATTTAGGTCTCTAATACATTTTGAGCTTATTTTTGTGTATGGTGTTAGGGAGTGTTCTAATTTCATTCTTTTACATGTAGCTGTTCAGTGTTCCCAGCACCACTTATTGAAGAGACTGTCTTTTCTCCATTGTATATCCTTGCCTCTTTTGACATAGATCAGTTGATCATAGGTATGTGGGTTTACCTCTGGGCTTTCTATCTTGTTCCATTGATCTATGTTTCTGTTTTTGTGTCATTACCATATTGTCTTGATTACTGTAGCTTTGTAGTATAGTCTGAAGTCAGGGAGTCTGATTCCTCCAGCTCCATTTTTTTTCTCTCAAGACTGCTTTGTCTATTCAGGGTCTTTTGTGTCTCCATACAAATTTTAAGATTTTTTGTTCTAGTTCCATAAAAATGACATTGGTAATTTGGTAGGGATTGCATTGAAAGTGTAGATAACTTTGGGTAGCATAGTCATTTTCACAGTATTGATTCTTCCAATCCAAGAATATGGTATATCTCTCAATCTCTTGGTATCATCTTTAATTTCTTTCATCAGTGTCATAGTTTTCTGCATACAGGTGTAATATTTCCTTTGGTAGGTATATTCCTAGGTATTTTTTATTCCTTTTGTTGCAATGGTAAATGGGAGAGTTTCCTTAATTTCTCTTTCAGAATTTTCATCATTAGTGTATAGGAATAAATGATATTTCTGTGCACTAATTTTGTGTCCTGCTACTTTACCAAATTCATTGATTATCTATAATAGTTTTCTGGTAACATCTTTAGGATTCTCTATGTTTAGTATCATGTCATCTGTAAAGAGTGACAGTTTTACTTCTTCTTTTACAATTTGGATTCCTTTTATTTCTATTTTTGCTCTGATTGCTGTGGCTAAAACTTCTAAAACTATGTTAAAAATAGTGGTTAGAGTGGGCCACCTTGTCTTTTTTAATCTTACAGGAAATGGTTTCAGTTTTACACCATTGAGGACAATATTGGCTATGGGTGTGTCATATATGGCCTTTATTATGTTGAGGTAAGTTCCCTCTATGCCTATTTTCTGAAGGGTTCTTGCCCTAAATGGGTGTTGAATATTGTCGAAAGCTTTTTCTGCATCTATTGAGATTATTTTACCGTTTTTGTCCTTCACACTGTTAACATGGTGTATCACATTGATCGATTTGCGTATGTTGAAGAATCCTTGCATTCCTGGCCTAAACCCCACTTGATTATGGTGTATGATCCTTTTAATGTGCTGTTAGATTCGCTTTGGTAGTAATTTTTTTTTGAGGATTTTTGCATTTATGTTCCTCAGAGATATTGGTCTGTAGTTTTCTTTTTTTGGGGACATCTTTGTCTGGTTATGGTATCAGGGTGATGGTGGTCTTGTAGGATGAGTTTGGGAGTGTTCCTCCCTCTGTTATATTTTGGAAGAGTTTGACAAGGATAGGTGTTATTTCTTCTCTAAATGTTTGATAGAATTCGCCTGTCAAGCCATTTGGTCCTGGGCTTCTGTTTATTGGAAGAATTTTAATCACAGTTTCAACTTAAGTGTTTGTGATTGGTCTGTTTATATTTTCTATTTCTTCCTGGTTCAGTCTCGGAAGTTTGTGCTTTTCTAAGAATTTGTCCATGTCTTCAATGTTGTCCATTTTATTGGGGTTTAGTTGCTTGTAGTAATCTCTCATGTTCCTTTGTATTTCAGCAGTGTCAGTTGTTACTTCTTTTTCATTTTCTAATTCTGTTGATTTGAGTCTTCTCCCTTCTTTTCTTGATGAGTCTGGCTAATGGTTTATCAATTTTGTTTATCTTCTCAATGAACTAGCTTTTAGTTTTATTGATCTTTGCTATTGTATTTTCATTTGTTGTTCATTTTTTCTAATATGATCTTTATGATTTTCTTCCTTCTGCTAAATTTGGGTTTTCTTTTTTTTGTTCTTCTTTCTCTAATTGCTTTAGGTGTAAGTTGCATTGTGTATTTGAGATTTTTTATGTTTCTTGAGATAGAATTGTATTGATATAAACTTCTCTCTTAGAATAGCTTTTGCTTCATCCCATAGGTTTTGAGTCATCATGTTTTTATCATTTGTTTCTAGGTATTATTTGCTTTTCTCTTTGATTTCTTCTGTGATCTCTGTGTTATTAAGTAGTGTATTGTTTAACATCCATGTGTTTGTATTTTTTACAGACTTTTTCCTGTAACTGATATCTATTCTCATAGCGTGGTGGTCAGATAAGATACTTGATATGACTTCAATTTTCTTAAATTCACCAAGGCTTGATTTGTGACCCAAGATATGATCTATCCTGGAGAATGTTCCATGAGCACTTTAGAAGAAAATGTATTCTGTTGTTTTTGGATGGAATGTCCTATAAATATCAATTAAGACCATCTTGTTTAATGTGTCAATTAAAGTTTGTGTTTCCTTATTTATTTTCATTTTGGATGATCTGTCTGTTGGTGAAAGTGGTGTGTTAACATCCCCTAGTATGATTGTGTTACTGTCGATTTTCCCTTTTATGGCTGTTCGTATTTACCTTATGTATTGAGGTGCTCCTATGTTGGGTGCATAAATATTTACAATTGTTATATCTTCTTCTTGGATTGATCTCTTGATCATTATGTATTGTCCTTCTTTGTCTCTTGTAATAGCCTTTGTTTTAAAGTCTGTTTTGTCTGATATGAGAATTGCTACTCCAGCTTTCTTTTGATTTCCATTTGCATGGAATATCTATTTCCATCCCCTCACTTTCAGTCTGTATGTGTCACTGGGTCTGAAGTGGATCTCTTTTAGTCAGCATATATACGGGTCTCATTTTTGTATCCATTCAACCAGTCTATGTCTTTTGGTGGGAGATTTTAATCCATTTACATTTAAGGTAATTATCAATATGTATGTTCCTATTACCATTTCCTTAATTGTTTTGGGTTTGTAATTGTAGGTCTTTTCCTTTCTTGTGTTTCCTGCCTAGAGAAGTTTCTTTAGCATTTGTTGTAAAGCTGGTTTGTTGGTGCTGAATTCTCTTTGCATTTGCTTGTCTGTAAAGTTTTTCAATTTCTCTGTAGAATCTGAATGAGATCTTTGCTGGGTAGAATAATGTTTATTGTAGTTTTTATTTTCCCTTTCATCACTTTAAATATGTCCTGCCACTCCCTTGTGGCTTGCAGAATTTCTGCTGAAAAATCAGCTCTTAGCCTTATGGGGATTCCCTTGTATGTTATTTGTTGCTTTGACCTTGCTGCTTTTAATATTTTTCCTTTAATTTTTGATAGTTTAATTAATTTATGCCTTGGTGTGTTTCTCTTTAGGTTTATACTGTATGGTACTCTCTGTGCTTCCTGGACTTGATGGAGTGTTTCCTTTCCCATGTTAGGGAGGTGTTAAAGTATAATCTCTTCAAATATTTTCTCAGCCCCTTTCTTTTTCTCTTTTCTTCTGGGACCCTCTATAATTTGAATATTGTGCATTTAATGTTGTCCCAGAAGTCTCTGAGACTGTCCTCAATTCTTTTCATTCTGTTTTCTTCATTCTGGTACTGGTAACTATTTCCACCCTTTTATCTTCCAGCTCACTTATCCATTCTTCTGCTTCTGTTTTTCTGCTATTGTTTCCTTATGGAGTATTTTTACTTTCAGTAATTGTGTTGGTAATCACTGTTTGTTTGTTCTTTTGTTCTTCTAGATCCTGTTAAATGTTTATTGTATTTTTTCCATTCTGTTTCCGAGATTTTGTATCAACTTTCCTATCATTATTCTGAATTATTTTTCAGGTAGTTTGCCAATTTCATCTTCATTTATTTGGTGCTGTAGGTTTTTACCTTGCTCCTTCATCTGTAACATGGTTTTTTGTCATTTAATTTTTTTTCTCTCATTTTTGATGGGTAGTGCTGTATTTCTGTCTTACTGGTTGTTTGGCCCAAGATGTCCAGCACTGGAATTTGCTGGCACTTTAATACAGCTGGGTCTTGGTGCTTAGATGAAGACCTCTGGTAGGCCTCACTCTGATTAATATTCCCTGTGGTCTGAGGTTCTCTGTTAGTCCATCTGTTTAGACTCAGATCTCCCACCACAGGAGCTCAGCCCTGACCTCCAGCCTGGAAACAAGATCTCAAAAGCTCTAATCTCCACATCAAAGTCAAATTTGTTGCATCTTGTAGATGATAAAGTGTTAAGCCAGAGTTGCAAAATCTTGAAATGCAGAGTTGAGATCTGCAAATTTAGCGGTAGGTGGTGTGTCAAAAAAAAAACATTTTCTTCCTTTAAGGAAGTGGTCAAACCTTGTTGTTTTCCCCTACTGTCATCAAAGCAAAAACTTGATTGTTTTTCGTTGCAATAGGAGGCCACAATGAAGAAAAGTCAGGTTCTGCCTCCTGGCAGCCCCAGTGTTTTCTTCCCCTGGCTCTACATATACTGTGCCCATGAGTGAGCAAGCAAGCAAGTGAACAAGCAAACCAGGGAGCAAGCCTGGTGTGTGTGTGTAGTGAGGGGGGCATGCAGCTGGCTTTATTTTATTTACTGATTTCTTCAGTATGTATTTTTCATTCTTTTTTTTCCCTGACAATTCAAAGTTTATTTCAATTAAATACAATTAATTTTTACAAAGAGCTATTTTCAAGTCAATGTTAGAATTCCAAGAAAACAGAGAAAACTTTATTCTTTAGTTAGAAGCTGAAGAGCCAGAGACCAGGAGCAGTTATTCAGTTTTTCCTGATCGAGCTTGTAGTTAATAGAATAGCTAGAATCTTAGACACTTGGTTCCAGTTAGAGCCCTTAATTTGAAGAAAACTAACAAAACAGAAAGAAACCATCCAAGGCATATCCCCTCTTTCTGTCTGTATCACGTAACTAATAAGGAAGTTCAGCTGGGTGAATAGAAAAACCAGGGCAGATGACAGTATCCAGAACCTGTATGTTTTTGCTGTGTGTTTGTCATATATTGCCTTTATTATGTTGAAATAGGTTCCCTCTATACCCACTTTCTGGAGAGCTTTTATCATAAATGGGTGTTGAATTTTTACAAAAGCTTTTTCTGCATCTATTGACATGATCATATGGTTTTTATTCTTCAATTTGTTAATATGGTGTATCACATTGATTGATTTGCATATATTGAAGAATCCTTGCATCCCTGGGATAAATCCCACTTGATCATGGTGTATGATTCTTTTAATGTGTTGTTGGATTCTGTTTTGTAGTATTTTGTTGAGGATTTTTGCATCTATATTCATCAGTGATATCGGTCTGTAATTTCCTTTTTTTTTAGTATCTTTGTCTGGTTTTGGTTATTTTTCATTCTTTATTTTCCAGCTATATATATATATATATATATATATATATATATATATATATATATATATATATGATTTGGACCAGTATATGTAAATAACAAAGTTGTATTTTAAAAATGTAATTTGATAGTTTTACTTGGATATTATGTCTCTTTAATAATCTATGGCTGTTAATGAAATTTGGATTTTTGTCTACCACTTTATCACCCCATTGTGTTACCATTTTGTCTTTTCCATTATTCTTATCATATTTTTTCTTTTAGATTAATTATTTTTGTATTTTTTTTATTTTACCTTTCCTACCTGGATATTACAAATTCTGTCTCTATTTTTTTAGAATTTGTTTTAGAGCACTTAATTTACTAAAGCCAAAACAATCAACTTTTTCAAGTAATACAAGATTTTATTACACTTTCTTCATTGCATTGATATTTAAATACTTTGGTTTTGTGTAATTGCATTCTGTCATTTTTAATCACACAACATTATTATTATTATTTTTTTACATAGTCAGTGATGTTTAGTTTTAACAGAATATTCACCATTTCCTTTGTTCTTCATTATTTCTAGTTTTACCTAATTTACATTTAAAATAAATTTTCTTATGTATTTCATTGAGAATGTGTAATTGGAAAACTCTGTCCACATTGTGCAATTGACAAAAAGAAAAACAGAAAAAAAACCTATTAACTTCCTTGTTTTCATGTTTTTCCCTGGGCATAGAATTCTAGGTTTAGTTTATTTTCTCTAAGTACTTTGGAATACTCTTTCCTCCTTCTTATGTTTTTCATGATTATCATTGCAAAATCAGCATGTCTTGTAGGTAGTTGTGTTTATTTTTTTTGCTGTTTTTAAGATTATCTTTCTTAAAAGATAAGCTTGAAAATATTTGCATCAAAGAGAAAAAAAAACTTTAAGGAATGACAAAGCAAACTTTATATATATATATATAATTTCTAAAGATATTAGATATAATAACTAAAGTTATATATGTAATGGACCAATTTAACAACATATTAAACATAGCTGAAGAGAGAATTAGTGTAAAATTATGAAAAGCAGTAGAGGTCTGTGAAAAGTTTTCAGAATATAGCAAAGAGACAAGAAAGTGGAATATGAAAGAAAACCTGAATGATATGGTGGATAAATGTGTAAAACATGTTATTCCAGTTACAGAAAAAGGAATGAGGAAATATTAATATTCAAAGGCATTATGAAATGCCCCAGGCACCATGAGCTTGACAGACAACTGAGCTGGGATCTGGCATAGTCTGCCAGTAGTCTGGCACCATCCATGGGATCCCAGGGCCTCAAAATCAGGAATGCAATAAACTAGCCCTGATCATCACTGGGCTACCATCCCTGAGACTACCTGGGTCACCCAGCCAGCTGCACCAGGACCCAGACTCGCCCAACAGCAGCCAGCAGCCTCCAAACAAAGCAGACTGGCAGTCAACTGGTCAGGGTACTAGCCCCACCTACCGGCACACCAATTGTATCAGAACAACCACAAGAGAAGGGACCACACAGCTCACATAAGAGTCAACTCTAGATCATATGGATTTGATAACCAAAGGTGAGTGTACTTCTGGGCCCCATAGGACATATCCCACATAAGGCTAATATTGAGAATTGCAACCAACCTAGCTAATACATACAGATAAACACACACACACACACACACACACACACAAATTGGCAAATTGAGGCAACAACAGAATATGTTCCAAATAAAAAGATAAAAATCTAGAAGAAGAAATAAGTGAAATGGAGATAAGCAATCTACCTGATAAAGAGTTCAAGGTAGTGATTATGAAGATGCTTAGTGAATTCAGGAGAAGAATGGATGAACACAGTGAAAAGCTTAACAAAGAGTTAGAAAATATAAAGAAAAATACACTAGAAGTAAACAACAGTAGACTAAATGATGTGGAAGAACAACAAATCATTGAAGTGAAAGACAGAGTAGTGGAAATCACTGAAACTGAAGGGGGAAAAAAATAAAAAACAAATGAGGACAGATTAAGAAATTTCTGGGACAACATCAAGCACACTAATATTTGCACTATTGGGGTCTGAGAGGGAGAAGAGTTAGAGAAAGGGACAGAAGATATATTTGAAAACATGATAGGTGAAAATTTCCATAACCTGGAAAAAGAAACAGATATTGAGGTCTAGGAAGCACAGTGAGTTCCATAGAATATCAACCTAAAGAGGTTCACATCAAAACATATTTTATTTAAAATTGAAAAAATTAAAGATAAAGAGAGTATTTAAAAGCAACAAGGGAAAAACAACTAGTAAAATATTGCAGCCCAGAAGGAAGTGGCATGATACATTTAAAGTGCTGAAAGGAGAAAGCCTACAACCAAGAATACTGTACCCAGCAACACTAACATTCATATTTGAAGGTGAGATAAATAATTTTACAGACAAGCAAAAGCTAAGTGTTCATTCAGCACCACTAAACTAGCTTTACCAGAAATGTTAAAGGACTTCTCTAAGTGAAAAAAAAAAAAAGACCACAGGGCTTCCCTGGTGGCACAGTGGTTGAGGGCCTGCCTGCCGATGCAGGGGACACGGGTTCATGCCCCAGTCCGGGGGGATCCCACATGCCGTGGAGTGGCTGGGCCCGTGAGCCATGGCCGCTGAGCCTGCGCGTCTGGAGCCTGTGCTCCACAACGGGAGAGGCCACAGCAGTGAGAGGCCCGCATACCGCAAAAAAAAAGACCACAAATAAAAATATGAAAACTACAAAAGGAAAATCTCATTGACAAAGCAAAATTTATAGTAAAGGTAGTAGATCAATCACTTATAAAGCTAGTAGGAAGGTTAAAAATGCAAAAAGAGTAAAATCACCTATATTCACAATAAGTAGTTAAGGGTTACACAAAACAAAAGATATAAAATATGATGCCAGGGCTTCCCTGGTGGCATGGTGGCTAAGAATCCATCTGCCAATGCAGGGGGCATGGGTTCCAGCCCTGGTCCAGGAAGATCCCACATGCCATGGAGCAACTAAGCCCATGCACCACAACTACTGAGCCCATGTGCCACAACCACTGAAGCCCACATGCCTAGAGCCCACGCTCTGCAACAAGAGAAGTCACTGCAATGAAGAGTAGCTCCCCTGCCCCTCACCACAACTAGAGAAAGCCCACACTCGAGACCCAATGCAGCCAAAAATAAATAAATAAAATCTATCTTTAAAAAAATATATATGATGCCAAAACCAATACACATGTGCAGGTGTTTGTAAAAATGCAGGGTTGTTAGAATGTGTTCAAACTTAAGAGATCATCAATTTAAAATTCAAAAATAAAATAATCAATTTAAAGTTTTATATATTAAGAAATGTGAGCCTCAAGGTACCAAAAACCAACAATCTATAATAGACAAACACACACACACACACACAAGAAAGGAAAACCAACAGAACGGTAAAGATAGTCATCAAATCACAAGGGAAGAGAGCAAAAAAGAAAGAAAAGAACAAAAAGGACTACAGAAATAATCAGAAAACAATTAACACAATGGCAACAAGTACATATCTTTCAGTAATTATTTTTAATGTAAGATGACTAAATGCTCCAATCAAAAGACATAGAACAACTGAATGGATACAAAAACAAGACCCATATATATGTTTCCTAAAAGAGACTCACTTCACATCTAAAGACACACAGACTGGGGTTGGGGGGGCAATATTCCATGCAAATGGAAGCAAAATGAAAGCTGGTGTAGCAATACTTATCTCAGACAAAATAGACTTTAAAAGAGACTGTAACAAGAGACAAGAGACAAAGAAGTGATGAACATTACATATTACAAATGATAAAGGGATTGATCCAACAGGAAAGTGTAACAACTGTAAATATATATGCACCTAACATAGGTGTACCTAAATACATAGAGCAAATACTAACAAATGTAAAGGGGAAAACTGACAGTAACACAATAATAGTAGGGAATTTTAATACCCTCTTACATCAATGGACATGTCATCCAAAGAGAAAATCAGTAAGAAAACACTAGCTTCAAATGACACCTTTGAACAAATGGACTTAGTAGATATATGTAGAACATTCCATTCAAAGCAACAGTATATACATTCAGGTGCACATGGAACATACTTCAAGCCATGTCACATGCGAGGACACAAAAGAAGTTTCAATGAATTTAAGAACATTGAATCATATCAAGGATCTTTTCCAACCACAACTCTGTGAGACTGGAAATAAACTATTAAAAAAAAAACACACAAACACATGGAGGCCAAACAATATGCTACTAAGAAAATAATAAGTCACTGAATAAACCAAAAAGAAAATCAAAAATACCTGGAAACAAATGAAAATGGAAATACAGTAATCCAAAATCTGTAGGATGCAGCAAAAGCGTTCTCAGAAGGAAGTTTATAGCAATATAAGCCTACCTAAGGAAAAAAGAAAAATCTTAATCAACCTAAATTTACAACTAAAGGAATGAGGAAAAGAAGAAAAAGCAAATCCCAAAGTTAGTAACAGAAAAAAATAAATAAATATCAGAGTACAAATAAATGAAATAGAGACTTAAACATAAATAGAATATATCAATGAAACTAAGAGCTGGTTCTTTGACATGAAATACAAAATTGATAAACTTTTAGCCAGATTCATCAAGAAAAAAATGACCAAAATAAATATAAAAATAAAGATGAAATTGACTCCTGTATTTATGAAATAAATGTTCACTCTTATTTATAGTTAGAGAAACACATTTAAAATAACACTGTGATATGACTTATTACATTTTAGTCTAAAAATTTAAAAGGAAGAGAACACATTCTGTTGTCAAACATGGGAAAGAAACAGTCATGTTTAATATATGGCTGTTTGGTAGACAAATTGATACAACCTTTTGGTAGGCAAATTGGCAATAGCAAACAACTTACTCTATTTGCCTTTTGTCCCAGAAATCTTACTTCTAGGTATGTCCTTTAATATATAACTCTACAAATATGAATATATATATATATATATAATTTCTTACAGCATTATTTGCAATTACAGTATTGTAACAAACCTTAAACATCCATCATTAAAGAGTGGCTGAATATAATATAGTCACACACCGGAGTACAATTATGCTGTAGCAAAAAGCATAAAGAATATTTCTATAACCAGATATTGAGTGAGTTCCAAGCATTTGTGTAAGTGGGGGAAAAAAAACATAAAATAAAATAGCATTCTTCACTTGCAAAATATATAAAAAATACACAGGAATCCACTTAATCATAAAACAGCAATACAGGAAGGATATTGCAAAAACTAAAGAGACTTGTTGCCTTCAGGGAGATGGGAGCAAAAGAGGTGGAAAAAAGGGTGAGGGATTAGCACAGCAGATGAAGAGCACTTGAGACTTATCTGATTACATCTTTTTGTATAGCTGTTATTCCTAGAAAGAAAGTTAATGTTTCATACCTATTTAATATGTCTTCAAATAAACAACGAAATCTAACCAGAAGGTAGTAGTAGTAGTAGGGTGGGGTGGAAAGGAGCAGGAAAAAGGCAATATAAACTTCAGACTGGTTACAGTGAGGATAAGGACAAAGTGAACAGTACATAAATGCAGCTATGTAGTCATGTATTTCTCATGGGAATAAAGGTTAGCAATCATGAAACTAATTAATTTGTAGATTAATATTCAAAAAGTAAGTATATCAACCATAATAAGGTCAGGTTTCTCTCTGTTGGAGAAAGAAGTTACAAAGAAGGAAAGAAAGGGATAAAAATAACCCTGTGATATTGGATTTGAATGCAATGTGTGAACACATAATAACAGATACAGATATAAATATAGACATATACATAGATGTATATGTATGCATTTATATCAACATATGTATGTTTATGTAGGTAAATACACATATAGATATAGATATATCTATATATGTACAACTAAACAGATAGATATAGTTATGTGTTTTTGTACATGTGTGTATATATATGTGTATAGAGAGAAAGAGAGAAATGTGTTCATATGCATAGATTTAGTATATAAGCATATTTTTTTTCATTTGTCTTCTGACAAGGCTTAGAGGCAATGACACCCCAGTAGTAATAGCATATCTAGTGAAGAGATTTTGCTTGCTAAATACCAATCTTTAAAAAAAAGGAACAAGGTCTCTTTGGAGAAGTGCTTGATTCCACTTCTTGGGCAGGGAAAATTACAAGATGACCCTGGAGCATCCTGCAGTACCAGAAAGTAGGAAAGATTTCAAAAAGAAGCACTTGTTTTAACAATATAGGAAACACCCTGAAGAAGCTGTTAATGACCAAAGCTGGAACACTTTGAGCAATGAAAATGAAGAGTAAAAATTGAATTTTATTCCATAGAAAAAAATAAATATTATGAGTCCATTCTAATATAAACAAATAATTAAATGAATAAGTAAATAGGAGAGAAAATGTAATTCTTTCTTACAGCAGATTTCTTATCAACTTATGTAGAAAGAAAATATTAAGGAGAGAGGGAAGAGAGCAGAAGCAAGAAGAACTACAATCCTGCAGCCTGCAGAAAAAATACCACATTAAAAGAAAGATAGACAAGATGAAAAGGCAGAGGGCTATGTACCAGATGAAGGAACAAGATAAAACCCAAGAAAAACAACTAAATGAAGTTGAGATATGCAACCTTCAAGAAAAATAATTCAGAATAATGATAGTGAAGATGATCCAGAACCTTGGAAAAAGAATGGAGGAAAAGATCAAGAAGATGCAAGAAATATTTAGCAAAGACCTAGATGAATTAAAGAACAAAGAAACAGATTTGAACAATACAATAACTGAAGTGAAAAGTACACTAGAAGGAATCAATAGCAGAATAACTGAGGCAGAAGAATGGATAAGTGACCTGGAAGACAGAATAGTGGAATTCACTGCTGCAGAAGAGAATAGAGAAAAATCAATGGAAAGAAATAAAAACAACCTAAGAGACCTCTGGGACAATATGAAACACATAAGGATCCCAGAAGGAGAAGAGAGAGAGAAAGGACCCAAGAAAATATCTGAAGAGATTATAGTTGAAAACTTACCTAACATGAGAAAGGAAATATCCACCCAAGTACAGGAAGCAAAGCAAGTCCCATACAAGATAAACCCAAGGAGAAACATGCAGAGACATATAGTAATCAAATAGGCAAAAATTAAAGACAAATTATTGAAAGCAGAAAGGAAAAATGACAAATAATATACAAGGGAACTCCCATAAGGTAAACAGCTGATTTCACAGCAGAAACTCTACAAGCCAGAAGGAAGTGGCATGACGTTTAAATTGATGAAAGGGAAGAACCTACAACCAAGATTACTCTACCTGGCAAGGATCTCATTCAGATTCAATGGAGAAATCAAAGGCTTTATGGACAAGCAAAAGCTAAGAGAATTCAGCACCAAGTACCAGCTCTACAACAAATGCTAAAGGAACTTCTCTAAGTGGGAAAAAGAGAGAAGAAAAGGACCTACAAAAACGAACCAATCCAAATAAGAAAATGGTAATAGGAACATACATATCAATAATTACCTTAAAGGTGAATGGATTAAATGCTCCAACCAAAAGACACAGGCTCAAAAAATGGAAACAAAAACAAGACTCATATATTTACTGTCTGCAAGAGACCCACTTCAGACCTAGGGACACATACAGACTGAAAGTGAGGGGATGGAAAAAGGTAATCTATGCAAATTGAAATCAAAAGAAACCTGAAGTAGCAATACTCATATCAGATAAAATAGACTTTAAAATAAAGAATGTTACAAGAGACAAGGAAGGGTACTACATAATGATCAAGATATCAACCCAAGAAGAAAGTATAACAATTATAAATATATATACACCCAACATAGGAGCACCTCAATATATAAGGCAACTGCTAATAGCTATAAAAGAGGAAGTAGACAGTAACACAATAATAGTGGGGGATTTTAACACCTCACTTACACCAATGGACAGATCATCCAAAATGAAAATAAATAAGGAAAGAGAAGCTTTAAATGACACAATAGACCAGGTAAACTTAATTGATATTTACAGGATATTCCATCCAAAAACATCAGATTATATTTTCTTAAGTGAAAATGGAATATTCTCAAGGATAGATCATATCTTGGGTCAAAAATCAAGCCTCAGTATATTTAAGAAAAGTGAAATCATATCATGCATCTTTTTGGACCACAACGCTATGAGATTAGAAATCAATTACAGGGGAAAAATGTAAAAAGCACAAACACATGGAAGCTAAACAATACGTTACTAAATAACCAAGAGATCACTGAAGAAATCAAAGAGGAAATCAAAAAATACCTAGAGACAAATGACAATGAAAAACGATGATTCAAAACCTATGGGATGCAGCAAAAGGAGTTCTAAGAGGGAAGTTTATAGTAATAAAATCCTACCTCAAGAAAAAATAAATATAAACAATCTAAACTTAAACCTAAAGGAACTTGAGAAAGAAGAACAAGCAAAACCCAAAGTTAGCAGAGGAAAGAAATCAGAAAGATAAGATCAGAAATAAATGAAAAAATAAATGAAGGAAACAATTGCAAAGATAAAAAAAACTAAAAGCTGGTTCTCTGAGAAGATAAACAAAATTGATAAACCATTAGCCAGACTCATCAAGAAAAAGAAGGAGAAGACTCAAATCAATAAAATTAGAAATGAAAAAGGAGAAGTTACAACAGACACCAAAGAAATACAAAGGATCCTAAGAGACTATTGCAAGCAAGTCTGTCAATAAAATGGACAACCTGGAAGAAATGGACAAATTCTTACAAAGATATAACCATCCAACACTGAACTAGGAAGAAATAGATAATATGAACAGACCAATCACAAGTAATGAAATTGAAACTGTGATTAAAACTCTTACAACAAACGAAGTCCAGGACCAGATGGCTACACAGGTGAATTCTATCAAACATATAGAGAAGGGCAAGCACCCATCCTCCTCAAACATTTCCAAAAAATTTCAGAGGATGGAACACTCCCAAACTTATTCTATGAGGCCACCATCACCCTGACACCAAAACCAGAAAAAGATACTACAGAAAAAGAAAATTACAGCTCAATATTATTGATCAATATAGCTGCAAAAATCCTCAACAAAATACTAGCAAACAGAGTCCAACAACACATTAAATGAATCATACACCATGATCAAGTGGGATTTCATGATCAAGTGGTATTTATCCCAGGGATGCAAGGATTCTTCAATATACATAAATCAAGCAATGTTATACACCATATTAACAAACTGAAGAATAAAAACCATATGATCATCTCAATATATTTAGAGAAAGCTTTAGAGAAAACTCAACACCGATTTATGATAAAAACTCTCCAGAAAATGGGTATAGAGGGAACCTACATCAACATAATAAAGGCCATATATGACAAACACACAGAAAACATCATTCTCAATGGTGAAAAACTGAAAGCATTTCTTCTAAAATCAGGAACAAGACAAGGATGTCCTCTCTCACCACTATTATTCAACATAGTTCTGGAAGCCCTATCCATGGCAATCAGAGAAGAAAAAGAAATACAAGGAATACAAATTAGAAAGAAGAAGTAAAACTGTCACTGTTTGCAGATGTCATGATACTCTACATAGAGAATACTAAAGATGCCACCAGAAGACTACTAGAGCTAATCAATGAATTTGGTAAAATTGCAGGATACAAAATTAATGCACAGAAATTTATTGCATCTCTATAAACTAATGATGATAAATCTGAGCGAGAAATTAAAGAAACACTCCCATTTACCATTGCAACAAAAAGAATAAAATACCTAGGAATAAATCTACATAGGGAGACAAAGGCCTGTATGCAGAAAACTATAAGAAACTGAGGAAAGAAATTAAAGACAGTACAATCAGATGGAGAGATATACCATGTTCTTTGATTGGAAGAATCAATAAAGTGTAAATGACTATACTACCCAAAGAAATCTACAGATTCAATGCAATACCTTTCAAATTACCTGTGGTATTTTTTACAGAACTAGAACAAAATATCTTAAAATTTGTATGGAGACACAAAAGACCTCAAATAGCCATAGCAGTCTTGAGGGAAAAAAACAGAGCTTCAGGAATCAGACTCCCTGACTTCAGATTATACTACAAAGTTACAGTAATCAAGGTAGTATGGTGTTGGCACAAAAACAGGAATACAGATCAACAGAACAGGATAGAAAGCCTAGAGATAAACCCACGCACCTATGGTCAAATAATCTATGACAAAGGAGGCAAGGATATACAATGGAGTGAAGACAGTCTCTTCAATAAATGGTGTTGGGAAATCTGGATAGCTACATGTTAAATAATGAAATTAGGACACTCCCTAAAACCATACACAAAAATAAACTCAAAATGGATTAGAGACCTCAGTGTAAGGCCAGACACTCTAAAACTCTTAGGAGAAAACATAGGAATAACACTCTTTGACAAAAGTCACAGCAAGATATTCTTTGATCCACCTCCTAGAGTAATGGAAATAAAACCAAAAATAAAGAAATGGGACCTAATGAAACCTAAAAGCTTTCGCAAAGCAAAGGAAACTACAAACAAGACCAAAAGACAACCCTCAGAATGGGAGAAAATATTTGCAAATAAATCAATGGACAAAGGATTAAACTCTAAAATATATAAACAGCTCATGCAGCTCAATATTAAAACAAACAAATAAACAAAAAAACCCAAGCCAAAAATAGGCAGAAGACCTAAATAGACATTTATCCAAAGAAGTCATACAGATGGCCAAGAAGTACATGGAAAGCTCCTCAACATCACAATTTATTAGAGTAATGCAAATAAAAACTAAAATGATTTATCATCTCACACCAATTAGAATGGGCATCGTCAGAAAATGTACAAACAGCAAATGCTGGAGTGGGTGTGGACAAAAGGGAACACTCCTGCACTGTTGGTGGGAATGGAAATTGATCCAGCCACTATGGAGAACAGTATGGAGGTTCCTTAAAAAAACTAAAAATAGAATTGCCATGTGACCCAGCAATCCCACTACTGGGCATATACCCAGAGAAAGCCATAATTCAAAAAGACACATGCACCCCAATGTTTGTTGCAGCACTATTTACAATAGCAACATCATAGAAGCAACTTAAATGCCCATCGACAGATGAATGTATAAAGAAGATGTGGCACATATATACAGTGGAATATTACTCAGCCATAAAAAGAATGAAATTGGGTCATTTATAGACATGGATGGATCTAGAGACTGTTGTACAGAGTGAAGTAACTCAGAAAGAGATTAACAAATATCGTATATTAACACATATATGTGTAACCTAGAAAAATGTACAGATGAACCAATTTGCAGGGCAGAATTTGAGTCACAGATGTAGAGCACAAATGTATGGACACCAAGGGGGGGAAGGTGGCAGGGGTTTGGTGGTGTGATGAATTGGGAGATTGGGATTGACATATATACACTAATATGTATAACTAATAAGAACCTGCTGTATAAAAAATAAATAAAATAAAATTCAAAAATTCAGAAAAACAAAAGGAAACATTAAGTAAATACCAGAGTTATAGTTATAGATAAGGTCCCTTAATGGATGCTAAAATTAGTAGTTAAAAGTTTGAGGAGAAACAATTCTTGTATATTCTCAAGTTATCTGCCTCCCGATAATTTTAACTAGAAAGGGAAAATGTGTATTTTATAATGCAGAAACTCAGACAGGCAGAAGAAATCAAATGATAAAAGTTAACATCACCAAAAGTAATACAATGATTTCATGAATCCCTTCGTAGATGTACTGAGACCACAATATCATTTCTGTGGTAATTTTGTAAAATATGAATAACTTCAATCTAATTTTAAGAACATGTCACACAAACACTAATTGAGGGACATTCTACAATAATTGACCAATATTCTTCAAGTGTCAGCAACATGAAAGAAAAAGAATTACTGAGGGAATGTGATATGTTAGAGGTGACAAATAAGAAATAACCTCTAAATGTGATGTGATATCCTCAAACAGAAAAAGAACATTAGTGAAAAAAGAGTGAAATTTGAAAAGGAAATAACAGTATGTTAATAGTGTTGTACCAATGTTATTTCCTTGTTTGGATACTTTCATATTCATATAGGGTGTTAATATAAGAGGTAGCTGTGTGAGTCATAATAAGCACTGTTTAAACTATTTTTACAACTTTTCTATAAGTCGAAAATTTGTTTAAAATGAAAAGTGAAAAAAACCTATTATTTTCATATATGGCTCACATTTGTTTTTTTTTTATTGTTAGCCAATACTGGTTTTTAATTCTTTTTTTTTCAATCTTTATTGGAGTATAATTGCTTTACAATGGTGTGTTAGTTTCTACTTTATAACAAATTGAACCAGTTATACATATACATATGTTCCCATATATCTTCCCTCTTGCATCTCCTTCCCTCCCACCCTCCCAATCCCACCATCTAGGTGGTCACAAAGCACCGAGGTGATCTCCCTGTGCTATGAGGCTGCTTCCCACTATGTATTGTACGTTTGGTAGTGTATATATGTCCATGCCAATATCTCCCTTTGTCACAGCTTACACTTCCCCCTCCCAATATCCTCAAGTCCATTCTCTAGTAGGTCTGTGTCTTTATTCCTTTCTTATCTCTAGGTTCTTCATGACATTTTTTTTCTTCAATTCCATATATATGTGGTAGCATATGGTATTTGTCTTTATCTTTCTGACTTACTTCACTCTGTATGACAGACTCTAGGTTCATCCATCTCATTACAAATAGCTCAATTTCATTTCTTTTTATGACTGAGTAATATTCCATTATATATATGTGACACATCTTCCTTATCCATTCATCCGATGATGGACACTTAGGCTGTTTTCATCTCATGGCTATTGTAAATAGAGCTGCAATGAATATTTTGGTACATGACTTTTTTTGAATTATGGTTTCCTCAGGGTATATGCCCAGTAGTGGGATTGCTGGGTCATATGGTAGTTCTATTTGTACTTTTTAAGGAACCTCCACACTGTTCACCATAGTGGCTGTACCAATTCACATTCCCACCAGCAGTACAAGAGTGTTCCCTTTTCTCCACACCCTCTCCAGCATTAATTGTTTCTAGATTTTTTGATGATGGCCATTCTGACTGGTGTGAGATGATATCTCATGGTAGTTTTGATTTGCATTTCTCTAATGATTAATGATATTGAGCATGCTTTCTTGTGTTTGTTGGCAGTCTGTATATCTTCTTTGGTGAAATATCTATTTAGGTCTTCTGCCCATTTCAGGATTGGATTGTTTGTTTTTTTGTTGTTGAGCTGCATGAGCTGCTTGTAAATTTTGGAGATTAATTCTTTGTCAGTTGCCTCATTTTCAAATATTCTCTCCCATTCTGAGGGTTGTCTTCTGGTCTTGTTTATGATTTCCTTTGCTGTGCAAAAGCTTTGAAGTTTCATTAGGTCCCATTTGTTTATTTTTATTTCCATTTCTCTGGGAGGTGGGTCAAAACGGATCTTACTGTGATTTATGTCATAGAGTGTTCTGCCTATGTTTTCCTGTAAGAATTTGATAGTTTCTGGCCTTACTTTTAGGTCTTTAATCCATTTTGAGCTTATTTTTGTGTATGGTGTTAGGAAGTGATCTAATCTGATACTTTTACATGTACCTGTCGAGTTTTCCTAGCAACACTTATTGAAGAGGCTGTCCTATCTTCACTGCATATTCCTGCCTCCTATTTCAAAGATAAGGTGACCATATGTACGTTAGTTTATCACAGGGTTTTATATCCTGTTCCATTGAACTATATTTCTGTTTTTGTGCCAGTACCATACTGTCTTGATAACTGTAGCTTTGTAGTATAGTCTGAAGCCAGGGAGGCTGATTCCTACAGCTCTGTTTTTCCTTCTCAAGATTGCTTTGGCTATAAGGAGTCTTTTGTGTTTCCATACAAATTGTGAAATATTTTGTTCTAGTTCTGAGAAAAATGCCAGTGGTAGTTTGACAGGGATTACATTGAATCTGTAGATTGCTTTGATAGTAGAGCCATTTTTGCAGTGTTGATTCTTCCAATCCAAGAACATGGTATATCTCTCCATCTATTTGTGTCATCTTTAATCTCTTTCATCAGTGTCTTATAATTTTCTGCATACAGGTCTTACATCTCCTTAGTTAGGTTTATTCCTAGATATTTTATTATTTTTGTTTCAATGGTAAATGGGAGTGTTTTCTTGATTTCACTTTCAGATTTTTCAACATTAGAGTATAGGAATGCCAGAGATTTCTGTGCATTTATTTTGTATCCTGCTACTTTACCAAATTCATTGATTAGCTCTAGTAGTTTTCTGGTAGCATCTTTAGGATTCTCTATGTATAGTATCATGTCATCTGCAAACAGTGACAGCTTTACTTCTTCTTTTCCGATTGGGATTTCTTTTATTTCCATTTCTTCTCTGATTGCTATGGCTAAAACTTCCAAAACTATGTTGAATAAGAGTGGTGAGACTGGGCAACCTTGTCTTGTTCCTGATCTTAGTGGAAATGCTTTCAGTTTTTCACCACTGAAGAGGATGCTGGCTGTGGGTTTGTCATATATGGCTTTATTATGTGTAGGAAAGTTCCCTCTATGCCTACTTTCTGCAGGGTTTTTATCATAAATGGGTGTTGAATTTTGTTGATAGTTTTCTCTGCATCTATTGAAATGATCATATGTTTTTTCTCCTTTAATTTGTTAATATGGTGTATCACATTGATTGATTTGCATATATTGAAGAATCCTTGCATTCCTGGAATAAACCCCACCTGGTCATGGTGTATGTTCCTTTTAATGTGCTGTTGGATTCTGTTTGCTAGCATTATGTTGAGGATACTTGCATCTATGTTCATCAGTGATATTGGCCTGTAGTTTTCTTTCTTTGCGACATCCTTGCCTTGTTTTTGTATCAGGGTGATTGTGGCCTCGTAGAATGAGTTTGGGGGTGTTCTTCCCTCTGCTATATTTTGGGAGAGTTTGAGAAGGATACGTGTTAGCTCTTCTCTAAATATTTGATACAATTCACCTGTGAAGCCATCTGGTCCTGGGCTTTTTTTGTTGGAAAATTTTTAATCACAGTTTCAATTTCAGTGCTTGTGATTGGTCTGTCCATATTTTCTATTTCTTCCTGATTCAGTCTTGGCATGTTGTGCATTTCTAAGAATTTGTCCATTTCTTCCAGGTTGTCCATTTTATTGGCATAGAGTTGCTTGTCATAATCTCTCATGATCTTTTGTATTTCTGCCGTGTCAGTTGTTACTTTTCCTTTTTCATTTCTAATTCTATTGATTTGTGTCTTCTTCCTTTTTCTCTGGATGAGTCTGGCTAATAGTTTATCAATTTTGTTTATCTTCCCAAAGAACCAGCTTTTAGTTTTATTGATCTTTTCTACTGTTTCCTTCATTTCTTTTTCATTTATTTCTGATCTGATCTTTATGATTTCTTTCCATCTGCTAACTTTGGACTTTTTTGTTCTTCTTTCTCTAACTGCTTTAGGTGCAAGGTTAGGTTGCTTATTCGAGGTGTTTCCTGTTTGTTAAGGTAGGATTTTATTGCTATAAACTTCCATCTTAGAACCGCTTTTTCTGCATCCCATAGCTTTTGGGTCATCGTGTTCTCCATTGTCATTTGTTTCTAGGTATTTTTTTATTTCCTCTTTGATTTCTTCAGTGATCTCTTCATTATTAAGTAGTTTATTGTTTAGCCTCCATGTGCTTGTATTTTTTATAGATATTTTCTTGTAACTTATATCTACTCTCATATCTTTGTGGTCGGAAAGGATACTTGATACAATTACAATTTTCTTAAATTGACTAATTTGTGACCCATGATATGATGTATCCTGGAGAATTTTCCATGAGCACCTGAGAAAAAATGTGTATTCTGTTGTTTTTGGATGGAACGTCTTATAAATATCAAGTCCATCTTGTTTAATGTATCATTTAAAGCTTGTGTTTCCTTATTTATTTTAATTTTAGATGATCTGTTCATTGGTGAAAGTGGGGTGGTAAGGTCCCCTACTATGAGTGTGTTACTGTCGATTTCCCCTTTTATGGCTGTTAGTATTTGCCTTATGTATTGAGGTGCTCCTATGTTGGGTGCATAAATATTTACCATTGTTATATCTTCTTCTTGAATCGATCCCGTGATCATTATGTAGTGTCCTTCTTTGTCTCTTCTAATATTATTTATTTTAAAGTCTATTTTGACTGATATGAGAATTGCTACTCCAGCTTTGTTTTGGTTTCCATTTGCATGGAATATCTTTTTCCATCCCCTTACTTTCAGTCTGTATGTGTCTCTAGGTCTGAAGTCGGTCTCTTTTGGACATGATATATATGGGTCTTGGTTTTGTATCCATTCAGCCAGTCTGTGTCTTTTGCTGGGAGCATTTATTCCATTTACATTTAAGGTAATTATCGATACATATGTTCCTATTTCCACTTTCTTAATTGTTTTGGGTTTGTTATTGTAGGTCTTTTCCTTGCCTTGTGCTTCTTGCCTGGAGAAGATCCTTTAGCATTTGAAGTAGAGCTGGTTTGGTGGTGTTGAACTCTCTCAGCTTATGCTTGTCTGTAAAGGTTTTAATTTCTCCATCAAATCTGCATGAGATCCTTGCTGGGTAGAGTAATCTTGGTTGCAGGTTTTTCTCCTTCATCACTTAATTATGTCCTTCCAGTCCCTTCTGCCTTGCAGAGTTTCTAGTGAAATATCAGCTTTTAACCTTATGGGGATTCCCTTATGTGTTATTATTTGTCTTTCCCTTGCTGCTTTTAATATGTTTTCTTTGTATTGAATTTTTGACAGGTTGATTAATATGTGTATTGACATGTTTCTCCTTGAATTTATCCTGTATGGGACTCTCTGTGCTTCCTGGACTTGATTAACTACTTCCTTTCCCATATTAGGGAAGTTTTCAAGTATAATCTCTTCAAATATTACATCAGTTCCTTTCTTTTTCTCTTCTTCTGGAACCCCTATAATTCGAATGTTGGTGCATTTAATGTTGTCCCTGAAGTCTCTGAGACTGTCCTCAGTTCTTTTCATTCTTTTTTCTTTATTCTGCTCTGCAGTAATTATTTCCACTATTTTATCTTCCAGGTCACATATCCGTTCTTCCACCTCAGTTATTCTGCTATTGATCCCATCTAGAGTATTTTGAATTTCATTTATTGTATTGTTCATTTTTGCTTGTTTCATCTTTAGTTCTTCTAGGTCCTTGGTAAATGTTTCTTGCATTTTCTCTATTCTATTTCCAAGATTTTGGATCATCTTTACTAACATTATTCTGAATTATTTTTCAGGTAGACTGCCTATATCCTCTTCTTTTTTTAGGTCTGGTGGATTTTTATCTTGCTCCTTCAACTGCTGTGTGTTTTTCTGTCTTCTCATTTTGCTTATCTTACTGTGTTTGGGTTCTCCTTTTGCAGGCTGCAGGTTTGTACTTCCCGTTGTTTTTGGTGTCTCTCCCCAGTGGCTGAAGTTGGTTCAGTGGGCTGTGTAGGCTTCTTGGTGGAGGAGACTAGTTCCTGTGTTCTGGTGGATGAGGCTGGATCTTGTCTTTCTGGTGGGCAGGTCCATGTCTGGTGGTGTGTTTTGGGGTGTTTGTTGATTATTATGATTTTAGGCAGCCTCTCTGCTTATGGGTGGGGTTGTGTTCCTGTCTTGCTAGTTGTTTGGCATAGGGTGTCCAGCACTGTAGTTAGCTGGTCATTGAGTGAAGCTCGGTGCTTGTGTTGAGATGGAGATCTGTAGGAGATTTTTGCCCTTTGATATTATGTGGACCTGTAAGGTCTCTTGTGGACCAGTGTCCTGAAGTTGGCTATCCCACCTCAGAGGCACAGCACTGACTCCTGGCTGGAGCACCAAGAACCTTTCATCCACATGGCTCAGAATAAAAGGGAGAAAAATAAGAAAGAAAGACAGAAAGAAAGAAAGAAAGAAAGAAAGAAAGAAAGAAAGAAAGAAAGAAAGAAAGAAAGAAAGGAAGGAAGGAAGGAAGGAAGGAAGGGAGGGAGGGAGGGAGGAAGAAAAGAAAGAAAGAAAGAAGAAAGGGGATAAAATAAAAATGTAAGATAAAATAAAGTTATTAAAATAAAAAAATAATTATTAAGATAAAATTTTTTAAAAAGAAAACAAACAAACAAAAAAAACGGATGGATAGAACCCTAGGACAAATGGTGAAAGCAAAGCTATACAGACAAAATCTCACACAGAAGCATAAACATACACACTCACAAAAAGAGGAAAAGGGGAAAAAATAATCAATCTTGCTGTCAAAGTCCACCTCCTCAATTTGGGATGAATTGTTGTCTCTTCATTTATTCCAAAGATGCAGGGTGCATCAAGTTGATTGTGGAGCTTTAATCTGCTGCTTCTGAGGCTGCTTGGAGAGATTTCCCTTCACTTCTTTGCTCGCACATCTCCTGCAGCTCAGCTTTGGTTTTGGCCCCGTCTCTGGGTGTAGGTCACTGGAGGGCGTCTGTTCTTGGCTCAGACAAGTCGGTGTTAAAGGAACAGAAACATGATCCGTTAAAGGAACAGAAAAGCTTCGGGGACTCTGGCTCACTCAGGCCGGGGGGAAGGAGCGGTGCAGATGCGGGGCGAGCATGCAGCGGCAGAGACCAACATGAGGTTGCACCAGCCTGAGGCATGCCGTGCATTCTCCCGGGGAAGTTGTCACTGGATCCCGGGACCCTGGCAGTGGCGGACTGCACAGGCTCCCTGGAAGGGAGGTGTGGAGATTGACCTGTGCTTGCACACAGGCTTCTTGGTGGTGGCGGCAGCAGCCTTAGCATCTCAGGCCTGTCTCTGGGGTCTGCTCTGTTAGCGGCAGCTCGAGCCCATCTCTGGAGCTCCTTTAAGCAGCACTCTTAATCCCCTCTCCTCTTGCACCAGGAAACAAAGAGGGAAGAAAAAGTCTCTTGCCTCTTCGGCAGGTCCAGCCTTTTCCCCGGACTCCCTCCCGGCCAGCCATGGCGCACTAACCCCTTCAGGCTGTGTTCACACTGCCAGTCCTCTCCCTCCTCTCCTACTGAAGCTGGAGCCTCAGCTCCCAACCCCGCCCACCCCGGAGGCTGAGCATACAAGCCTCTCAGTTGTGAGTGCCGGTTGGCACCGATCCTCTGTGCAGGAATCTCTCTGCTTTGCCCTCCGAACCCCTGTTGTTGCACTCTCCTCCGTGGCTCCGAAGCTTCCCCCCCTCCATCACCTGCAGTCTCTGCCCATGAAGGGGCTTCCTAGTGTGTGGAAACTTTTCCTCCTTCACAGCTCCCTCCCACTCATGCAGGCCCCTTCCCTATTCTTTTGTCTCTGTTTATTCTTTTTTCTTTTCCCCTAACCATGTACGTGGGGAGTTTCTTGCCTTTTCGGAGGTCTGAGGTCTTCTGCCAGTGTTAATTAGGTTTTCTGTAGGAAGTATTCCACGTGTAGATGTATTTCTGGTGTGTCTGTGGGGAGGAAGGTAATCTCCGGGTCTTACTCTTACGCCATCTTCCCGATTCCCTCTGGGTCACATTTTTTGAGTTATCAACTTGCAGTTTTTTGTTTTACCTTATCACTCAGAACATTTTTCCTCTACCTTGTCATTTATAGTGCTTTGATTTAATTACAAAAGTTAAATGCCTATAAAAATTTGAAACACAAAATATATGAATTAAAATGAGAATGTCTTCTACAACTTCCCAGAGCTTCTATCTAGAAGGAAAATTGTCTTTGAAGTATTTCTTTATTCTGCTTATGAATCATTCAATCTAGAACATATAAAATATGTCTCCATGGTGTTTTATTATTAACTAAAATATATGATTAGCTTGCTTTACTAGTGCAAACTATTTATGAATGATAAAGGTAGAAAGAAAACCTTGATATGTTTAAAATTCATAGAAGTGTTCCACTTAAATATATAATTATTAAGATTTAATTTAGTCCCACCTGATTCATTTTGGACATATATCCTAAAATAGAAAGCACAAGAATAGGTTCTAGTTTTGAAATTTATTTGCTGTTTTATCTTGAATACGTTGTTCAAGTGCTGTATTTCTCAATTTACCTGCCAAGAGAATAGGTAAATTCTTACCTGTCTTTTCCCTATAAAATGTTATAATTCCACCATGAATGCTTAAAAATATAATTTCAAATAATGGGAAAGATGGATGGAGGACATACTCTTCTGGAGGATCATTTGCCAGTCTCTGTGATCATGTTTCTGGCTAATCCTATGCTTATTTTTTACATTTAAATTTCTCAGTATATTTTCCTAGTTTCCAAGCATAGGAGACTTGTTAAGATAATGGACTCCAGAGCCAGAATGTCTGTTTTCAAGTGAGACTCTGAGATTTCCTACCTATGTGAACTTGAGCAAGTTACCTAAGCCCTCTGTACTTCAGTTTCCTCACATGAGGATAACAATTATACTTTCCCCACAGTGGATTCATGAGGTTCAAATGAGTCATAGTGGGTAAAGGTTTAGAGCACAGAGTGCCTGGTATCTCATAAGTATTATACAGCGATTCTTAACTAAAATGCATTAATTCTTTCTGGATTTGGTGTAGTTAGAGTGGTTCATATACTAATGTAAGTATGTCATGTTATTTTTCCCCTCAGGAAAAAAAAATACAGAGAAATCAGAGTGTCTTGAATAGGATTTAATTAAGAGTAAGTTTTATGTTTGTTCTCTATGTCTGTGCCTCTATTTCTGCTATGCAAATAGGTTCATCTGTATCTTTCTTCTAGATTACACATATATGTCTTAATGTACAATATTTGTTTTTCTCTTTCTGACTTACTTCACTATGTATGACAGTCTCTAGGTCCATCCACATCTCTACAAATGACTCAATTTCATTTTCTTTTTTATGGCTGAGTAATATTCCATTGTATATATGTACCAGATATTTTTTATCCATTCATCTGTCAGTAGACATTTAGGTTGCTTCCATGAACTGGCTATTGTAAATAGTGTTACAATGAACATTGGGGTGCATGTGTCTTTTTGAATTATGGTTTTCTCAGGGTATATGCCCAGTAGTGGTATTGCTGGATCATATGGTAGTTCTATTTTTAGTTTTTTTATGGAATCTCCGTACTGTTCTCCATAGTGGCTGTATCAATTTACATTCCCACCAACAGTGCAAGAGGCTTCCCTTTTCTCCACACCTTCTCCAGCATTTATTGTTTGCAGATTTTTTAATGATGGACGTTCTAACTGGTGTGAGGTGATACCTCATTGTAGTTTTGATTTGCGTTTATGTATAAAATAGATAACTAATGAGAACATGCTCTATAGCACAGGGAACTCTACTCAATGCTCTGTAGTGACCTAAATGGGAAGGAAATCCAAAAAAGTGGGGATATATGTATAGCTGATTCACTTCACTATACAGTAGAAACTAACACAACATTGTAAAGCAACTATACCCCTAATAAAACAAAAAAAGAGTAAGTTATGATCCTTTTCAGAAATTAGTCATGTTTCTAGAAAATTATAGTAAAGGTATAAAATTTATCATGGATTCCCCAAAGAAAAAACTCCATCCCAAGATGAAGAAGTGACATACTTCAGTGAAGATTATGTTTGTATGTGTGTTTGCCTGTGTGTATGCATATGTGTATATACTTTTTTTTTTTTAATGCACTGATGATCTGGTCACAGACTGTCAGTGGCCATTTGAGAACTGGCAGCTCTTTCCTCCTCTTCATTCTCCATTGTCATTGTTATTGACATTGTTATAATTTATATTCATCTGATTATCAGAGTGTGGAGACTGGCATGTCCAGGAGAACTGGGTTGAGCACAAGAGCTGCTTCCGAAGTGAGATGAGCAAACAACAAACAAAAAGACTTTTAAATTCAGCAGTTCCCCAAAGTGTATGATTCATATATGAGTCATTCTCATGAAGTGGATATAATTCCCATTTACAAAGTCAGAAATGAAAATAAAGTTGTTTATAATTTAGCAGACAGAAGAATGGGATGAAACATCGAGCTCAAGAGGATCCTTCTGAAAATGGATTTCTAGCAGAAAATTTTCACCCTTCTAAGTATAGAGATGCAAATTTTGCCTTCCATAAGCTAATCAAGACTTATTTTTTGGCAAGAAAACAAAGGAAAAACAGCCTAATCCTGAGTAAACCTGCCTTTTTCTTATTTATTGGGTCTCATAGGAAAAGCAGATTGCAATGTTTAACTCTCTAATATATGCAATAGAAGATTTCAGTGATACTGTCAAGCTGACTACTTAGCCATTCAGCTCCTTTCATATTATACATATCGCTACACACTGTCGCTTGAGATTACTTTGTGCAAGAAAGCTTTGTTAGGACAGAGTAATTTGATGAATGTCAAAGCCAAATGTATATATAGAGATATAGATATAAGGGATGGGGTCAATCTGATTTCTATTTGACTCCCACACAAATCATATTTCCAACACATTTCAATGAATCACCGTTAGATTCCAGGCTGGCAGACATGACATATTCTGGACATGGTTACGAAGATAGATTTGGAGTATTTCAAACATGGCCCCTTGAAGGGCATGTTTTAGGAAAAAAAATTCAGTGAGTACCATACTGTATTATTTCTGCAGTATATTTTACTCAACATTTTTAAATGAAAATTGCATTATATCTAGTGTCTCCATGAAAACATTGCTGTCTTTGTAGACAGGGACCATCCTTCATGATATTTGTTTTCATATTTCTAGGATAGATTTTAGGTAAGTTCATAGAGAGAAGGTTTCTGCTTCATGAGAGTATTTATTTAGGACTGGGTTGGGGAGCAACCCATAGGAGAGCTCACCTTTAGCTGTGACATGTGGGAAAGGGGAAAGGGCTCTTCAAGTATATACTTTGTGCCTTTGTAGCCTGCTTTGCGTGCAAAGGAGAAAAGGACTTGCAAGTAGCATGACACTCTTGGACTCTTTGGGTTGGCTGAGTTATTGGCCTAGGTCTCAATCTTTAGTTTATATCTCTTTGGATACAAGGTGCCCCATCTCCAATATTGCGGTTATTCTTCTGGAACAGCTATGAGCAGATGAGGCAGGGTAACTAAGATACTGAGAGAGCTTAAAGAGTCCTCAACTTAAGACTATTTATTGCTACCAATTACCTTTTATGTATGATGCATAAGTTTTGAAAAAAAGAAATATTTTTACATAAAATAATTTACATATACCTCTTTGAATAAGTGTTTTTGATATACCTCAAATTCAATAAAATTGAATTTTACCCAAAGAATGCAATATGTTTAACGTTATGATCTAACCTCATCACTCTTCTTACTGATTCTACCTTCTTTTTTTTATTAGCTTTCTTAACTGATGATATCATCAACTATCAAAGTATGGAAATTGTATCTAGGAATCTGAGTATGAAAGGTGCATTGTAGTACTACAATATGGAATGGACTGTTTGGAAGGACCTTGGCAACGCCTATGTGAAATCCTTTATTTTACAAGTGAGGAAACTGATACAAGAGTGATTTTTACCTCAGTCACATAGTTATTGAAGGAACTGACTAGACTAGTTTTCCACATACTTCTGTTGAATTCACATAGCACATGATTGTTTTGAGGGAGAATTTTACAGGTATATCACCATGAATATAGAATTACACTCTTCCAACCCATACACCTTGTCTCTCTCCAACTCTCAAACCTGGATATTCAGGAAAATCTAATATCTTTTGAAACCCCTAAAAGGATGTCTATATTATTCACTATAAAAGGGAAGAGGTAAAATTAGTCATCTTAATTGATCAGTTTATGCATATAGACAGTGTAGAATTTTAAAGACTGGATTCAAGACTAGATTGCCTGGTTCAAAACACAGCTCCAGCAAGTTGTATAACATGCTCTTCCTGAGTTTTCTTTTTTTTTTTTTTTTAAATCTTTCTCGGAGTATAATTGCTTTATAATGTGTTAGTTTCTGCTTTATAACAAAGTGAATCAGTTATACATATACATATTTTCCCATATCTCTTCCCTCTTGCATCTCCCTCCCCCCCACCCTCCCTATCCCACCCCTCTAGGTGGTCACAAAGCACCGAGCTGATCTCCCTGTGCTATGCGGCTGCTTCCCACTAGTTATATACCTTACGTTTGGTAGTATATATATGTCCATGCCACTCTCCCAGTTTGTCACAGCTTACCCATACCCCTCCCCATATCCTCACGTCCATTCTCTAGTAGGTCTGTATCTTTATTCCTGTCTTACCCCCAGGTTCTTCATAACATATGTTTTTTCTTAAATTCCATATATATGAATTAGCATAAGGTATTTGTCTTTCTCTTTCTGACTTACTTCACTCTGTATGACAGACTTTAGGTCCATCCACCTCATTACAAATAGCTCAATTTCGTTTCCTTTTATGGTTGAGTAATATTCCATTGTATATATATATATATATATATATATATACACACATATATATATATATATATATATATATATATGCCACATCTTCTTTATCCATTTATCTGATGATGAACACTTAGGTTGTTTCCTCCTCATGGCTACTGTAAATGGAGCTGCAATGAATATTTTGGTACATGACTCTTTTTGAATTATTGTTTTCTCAGGGTATATGCCCAGTAGTGGAATTGCTGGGTCGTATGGTAGTTCTATTTGCAGATTTTAAAGGAACCTCCATACTGTTCTCCATAGTGGTTGTACCAATTCACATTCCCACCAGCAGTACAAGAGTATTCCCTTTTCTCCACACCCTCTCCAGCATTTATTGTTTCTAGATTTTTTGATGATGGCCATTCTGACTGGTGTGAGATGATATCTCATTGTAGTTTTGATTTGCATTTCTCTAATGATTAATGATGTTGAGCATTCTTTCATGTGTTTGCTGGCAGTCTGTACACCTTCTTTGGAGAAATGTCTATTTAGATCTTCTGCTCATTTTTGGATTGGGTTGTTTGATTTTTGTTATTGAGCTGCATGGGCTGCTTGAAAATTTTGGAGATTAATCCTTTGTCAGTTGCTTCATTTGCAAATATTTTCTCCCATTCTGAGGGTTGTCTTTTGGTCTTGTTTATGGTTTCCTTTGCTGTGCAAAAGCTTTGAAGTTTCGTTAGGTCCCATTTGTTTACTTTTGTTTTTATTTCCATTTCTCTAGGAGGAGGGTCAAAAAGGATCTTACTGTGATTTATGTCATAGAGTGTTCTGCCTATGTTTTCCTCTAAGAGTTTGATGGTTTCTGGCCTTACATCTAGGTCTTTAATCCATTTGAGCTTATTTTTGTGTATGGTGTTAGGGAGTGATCTAATCTCATACTTTTACATGTACCTGTCCAGTTTTCCCAGCGCCACTTATTGAAGAGGCTGTCCTTTCTCCACTGTACATTCCTGCCTCCTTTATCAAAGATAAGGTGACCATTTGTGCGTGGGATTATCTCAGGGCTTTCTATCCTGTTCCATTGATCTATATATCTGTTTTTGTGCCAGTACCATACTGTCTTGACTACTGTAGCTTTGTAGTTTTGTCGGAAGTCAGGGAGCCTGATTCCTCCTGCTCCGTTTTTTGTTCTCAAGATTGCTTTGGCTATTCGGGGTCTTTTGTGTTTCCATACAAATTTTGAAATTTTTTGTTCTAGTTCTGTGAAAAATGCCAGTGGTAGTTTGATAAGGATTGCATTGAATCTGTAGATTGCTTTGGGTAGTAGAGTCATTTTCACAATGTTTGATTCTTCCAATCCAAGAACATGGTATATCTCTCCATTTATTTGTATCATCTTTAATTTCTTTCATCAGTGTCTTATAATTTTCTGCATACAGGTCTTTTGTCTCCTTAAGTAGGTTTATTCCTAGATACATTATTCTTTTTGTTGTAATGGTAAATGGGAATGTTTCCTTGATTTCAGTTTCAGATTTTCATCATCATTGTATAAGAATGCCAGAGATTTCTGTGCATTCATTTGGTATCCCACTACTTTACCAAATTCATTGAATAGCTCTAGTAGTTTTCTGGTAGCATCTTTAGGATTCTCTATGTATAGTATCATGTCAACTTCAAACAATGACAGCTTTATTTCTTCTTTCCCGATTTGGATTTCTTTTATTTCCTTTTCTTCTCTGATTGCTGTGGCTAAAACGTCCAAAACTATGTTGAATAAGAGTGGTGAGAGTGGGCAACCTTGTCTTGTTCCTGATCTTAGTGGAAATGCTTTCAGTTTTTCACCATTGTGGATGATGTTGGCTGTGGGTTTGTCATATATGGCCTTTATTATGTTGAGGAAAGTTCCCTCTATGCCTACTTTCTGGAGGGTTTTTATCATAAATGGGTGTGGAATTTTGTCGATGGCTTTCTCTGCATCTATTGAGATGACCATATGTTTTTTCTCCTTCAATTTCTTAATATAGTGTATCACATTGATTGATTTGCATATATTGAAGAATCCTTGCCTTCCTGGAATAAACTCCACTTGATTATGGTGTATGTTCCTTTTAATGTGCTGTTGGATTCTGTTTGCTAGTATTTTGTTGAGGATTTTTGCATCTATGTTCATCAGTGATATTGGCCTGTAGTTTTCTTTCTTTCTTCGGGGTGATGGTGGCCTCTTAGAATGAGTTTGGGAGTGTTCCTCCCTCTCCTATATTTTGGGAGAGTTTGAGAAGGATAGGTGTTAGCTCTTCTCAAAATTTTTACAGAATTCGCCTGTGAAGGCATCTGGTCCTTGGCTATTGTTTGTTGGAAGATTTTTTTTTTTCACTATGTGGACCCCTCACTGTTTGGCCTCTCCCATTGAGGAGCACAGGCTCTGGCTGTACAGCCCAGTGGCCATGGCCCACTGGTCCAGACAATACGTGGCATGTGGGATCTTTCCGTACTGAGGCATGAACCTGTGTCCCCTGCATTGCAGGCGGACTTTCAACCACTGTATCACAAGGCAAGCCCCTGTTGGAAGATTTTTAATCACAGTTTCCATTTCAGTGCTTGTGATTTATCTCTTCATATTTTCTATTTCTTCCTGATTCAGTCTTGGCAGGTTGTGCATTTCTAAGAATTTGTCCATTTCTTCCAGGTTGTCCATTTTATTGACATAGAGTTGCTTGTCATAATCTCTCATGATCTTTTGTATCTCTGCATTGTCAGTTGTTACTTCTCCTTTTCATTTCTAATTCTATTGATTTGAGTCTTCTCCATTTTTTTCTTGATGAGTCTGGCTAATGGTTTATCAATTTTGTTTATCTTCTCAAAGAACCAGCTTTTAGTTTTATTGATCTTTGTTATTGTTTCCATCATTTCTTTTTCATTTATTTCTGATCTGATTTTTATGATTTATTTCCTTCTGCAAACTTTGGGGTACTTTTTTTCTTCTTCTTTCTCTAATTGCTTTAGGTGCAAGGTTAGGTTGTTTATTCGAGATGTTTCCTGTTTCTTAAGGTAGGATTGTTTTGCTGTAAACTTCCCTCTTAGAACTGCTTTTGCTGCATCCCATAGGTTTTGGGTGGTCACGTCTCCATTTTCATTTCTTTGTAGGTATTTTTTGATTTCCTCTTTGATTTCTTCAGTTATCACTTCATTATTAACTAGTGTATTGTTTAGCCTCCATGTGTTTGTATTTTTTACAGATCGTTTCCTGAAATTGATATCTAGTCTCATAGCGTCGTGGTTGGAAAAGATACTTGATACAATTTCAGTTTCCTTAAATTTACCAAGGCTTGATTTTTGACCCAAAATATGATCTATCCTAGAGAATGTTCCATAAGCACTTGAGAAAAATGTGTATTCTGTTGTTTTTGGATGGAATGTCCTATAAATATCAATTAAGTCCATCTTATTTAATGTATCATTTAAAGCTTGTGTTTCCTTATTTATTTTCATTTTAGATGATCTGTTCTTGGCTGAAAGTCGGGTGTTAAAGTCCCCTAGTATGAATGTGTTACTGTCTATTTCCCCTTTTATGGCTGTTAGTATTTGCCTTATGTATTGTGGTGCACCTATGTTGGGTGCATAAATATTTACCATTGTTATATCTTCTTCTTGGATTGATCCCTTGATCATTATGTAGTGTCCTTCTTTGCCTCTTATAATAGTCTTTATTTTAATGTCTATATTGTCTGATATGAGAATTGCTATTCCAGCTTTGTTTTGGTTTCCATTTGCATGGAATATCTTTTTCCATCCCCTCAGTTTCAGTCTGTATGTGTCTCTAGGTCTGAAGTGGGTCTCTTGTAGACAGAATATATATGGGTCTTGTTTTTGTATCCATACAGTTAGTCTGTGTCTTTTGGTGGGAGCATTTAATCCATTTTCATTTAAGGTAATTATCGATATGTATGTTCCTATTCCCATTTTCTTAATTGTTTTGGGTTTGTTATTATAGGTCTTTTCCTTCTCTTGTGTTTCTTACATAGAGAAGATCCTTTAGCATTTGTTGTAAAGCTGGTATTTTGGTGCTGAACTCTCTCAGCATTTGCTTGTCTTTAAAGGTTTTAATTTCTCCATCAAATCTGAGTGACATCCTTGCTGGGTAGAGTAATCTTGTCTGTAGGTTTTTCTCCTTCTTCACTTTAAGTATGTCCTGCCAGTCCCTTCTGTCTTGCAGAGTTTCTTCTGAAAGAGCAGCTGTTAACCTTATGGGGATTCCCTTGTGTGTTATTTGTTGTTTTTCCCTTGCTGCTTTTTATATGTTTTCTTTGTATTTAATTTTTGATAGGTGGATTTATATGTGTCTTGGCATGTTTCTCCTTGGATTGATCCTGTATGGGACCCTCTGTGCTTTCTGGACTTGATTAACTATTTCCTTTCCCATATTAGGGAAATTTTCAACTATAAACTATTCAAATATTTTCTCATTCCCTTTCTTTTTCTCTTCTTCTTCTGGAACCCCTATAATTTGAATGTTGTGCATTTAATGTTGTCCCAGAGGTCTCCGAGACTGTCCTCAGTTCTTTTCATTCTTTTTTCTTCATTCTGCTCTGCCGTAGTTATTTCCTCTATTTTATATTCCAGGTCACTTATCCGTTCTTCTGCCTCAGTTATTCTGCAATTAATCCCTTCTAGAGTATTTTTAATTTCATTTATTGTGTTGTTAATCATTTCTTGTTTCATCTTTAGTTCTTCTTGGTCCTTGGTAAATGTTTCTTGCATTTATTCTGTTTTATTTCCAAGATTTTTGGTCATCTTTACTCTCATTATTCTGAATTATTTTTCAGGTAGACTGCCTATTTCTTCTTAATTTATTAAGTCTGGTGGGTTTTTATCTTGCTCGTTCATCTGTTGTGTCTTTTTCTGTCCTCTCATTTTGCTTAACTTACTGTGTTTGGGGTCTCCTTTCTGTAGGCTGCAAGTTCGTAGTTCCTGTTGTTTTTGGCGTCTGTCCCCAGTGGCTAAATTTGTTTCAGTGGGTTGTGTAGGCTTCCTGGTGGAGAGAACTAGTTCCTGTGTTCTGGTGGATGAGGCTGGATCTTGTCTTTCTGGAGTGCAGGTCCATGTCTGGTGGTGTGTTTTTGGGTGCCTTTGGATATATTATGATTTTAGGCAGCCTCTCTGCTAATGGGTGGGGTTGTGTTCCTGTCTTGCTAGTTGTCTGGCATAGGGTGTCAGGCACTGTAGCTTGCTGGTCGTTGAGTGAAGCTGGGTGTTGGTGTTGAGATGGAGATCTCTGGGAGACTTTTGCCATTTGATATTATGTGGAGCTGTGAGGCCTCTTGTGGACCAGTGTCCTGAAGTTGGCTCTCCCACCTCAGAGGCACAGCACTGACTCCTGGCTGCAGCACCAAGAGCCTTTCATCCACATGGCTCAGAATGAAAGTGAGAAAATGTAGACAGAAAGAAAAAGAAAGAAAGAAAGAAAGAAAGAAAGAAAGAAAGAAAGAAAGGAAGGAAGGAAGGAAGGAAGGAAGGAAGGAAGGAAGGAAGGAAGGAAGGAAGAGGATAAAATAAAATAAGGTTAAATAAAATAAAGTTATTAAAATAAAAATAATCATTAAGACAAAAATTTTTTTACACTAAAAAAAAAAAAAATGAACCGATATGACCTTCAGACAAATGGTGGAAGCAAAGATATACAGACAAAATCTCACACAGAAGAATCCACATACACACTCACAAAAAGAGGAAAAGGGGAAAAAATAATAAATCTTGCTCTGTACGTCCACATCCTTAATTTAGGATGATTCATTGTCTATTCAGGTATTCCACAGATTCAGGGTATATCAAGTTGATTGTGGAGATTTAATCTGCTGCTCCTGAGGCTGCTGGGAGAGATTTGCCTTTCTCTTCTTTGTTTGCACAGCTCCCAGGTTTCAGCTTTGGATTTGACCCCGTCTCTGCATATAGGTCCCCGGAAGCCGTCTATTTTTCGCTCAGACAGGACGGGGTTGAAGGAGCCACTGATTCAGGGGCTCCGGCTCACTCAGACCAGGGGGAGGGAGGGTTATGTAGTGTGGGGCAAGCCTGCGGTGGCAGAGGCCAGCGTGTCATTGCACCAGCCTGAGGCACGCTGTGCATTCTCCTGGGGAAGTTGTCCCTGGATCCCGGGACCCTGGCAGTGGCAGGCTGCACAGGCTCCCCAGAAGGGAGGTGTTGACAGTGACCTGTGCTCGCTCACAAGTTTCTTGGTGGTGGCAGCAGCAGCCTTAGCAGCTCACGCCTGTCTCTGGGGTCCGCGTTGCTAGCCGCGGCTCTCACCCGTCTCTGGAGCTCCTTTTAGCAACGCTCTTAATCCCCTCTTCTCGCGCACCAGGAAAGAAAGAGGGAAGAAAAAGTTTCTTCCCTCTTTGGCAGGTCCAGACTTTTTCCCGGACTCCCTCCCGGCTAGCCATAGTGCACTAACCCCTTCAGGCTGTGTTCACACTGCCAGTCCTCTCCCTGCTCTCCTACTGAAGCTGGAGCCTCAGCTCCCAGTCCTGCCCACCCTGGCATGTGAGCAGACAAGCCTCTCGGGCTGGTGAGTGCTGGTCGGCACTGATCCTCTGTGCAGAAATCTCTCTGCTTTGCCCTCCACACCCCTGTGGCTGCACTCTCCTCCGTGGCTCCAAAGCTTCCCCCCTCCGCCACTCGCAGTCTCCGCCCGCGAAAGGGCTTCCTAGTGTTTGGAAACCTTTCTTCCTTCATGGCTCCCTCCCACTGGTGCAGGTCCCATCCCTATTCTTTTGTCTCTGTTTATTCTTTTCTCTTTTGCCCTACCCAGGTACATGGGGAGTTTCTTTCCTTTGGGAGGTCTGAGGTCTTCTGCCAGCGTTCTGTAGGTGTTCTGTAGGAGTTGTTCCACGTGTAGATGTATTTCTGTTGTATCTGTGGAGAGGAAGGTCATCTCCGCATCTTATTCTTCTGCCATCTTTCTGAGTTTTCTCATCTGTAAAATTGAAGTCATAATAGCACCTAATTTAGTAGGGTTATTGTGAAGTGTAAATGAATTAATGCAGACATGAACATCTATATAAAGCATGTAAAACAGTACCTGGTCTATAATTAGTGCTATAAAATGTTAGCTAATGTAGGAGAAAATGTTAGCTAATGTAGGAGAAAACTCAGTGAAACCTTTTGTCATGTAGGTGACTAGATAGAACCAAATTTCTTTGGACTTCTCTCCCAACATGATTTTCTCTCCACATGTGGCATGTTCTTTTCTTTATTGTTCTTTTTTCCTAGAACAGCTGTTTCTTCTCCTTTTACCTCTTTACCTCATTAACTCTTCCTCATTCTTCATGACACAGTTTGAGTGCACCTCCTCTAGGAGCCTCTACCTAATTTGTACAGCTCTCTTAAACTCTTATGCTCATCTTAATGATATTTCTGGATAATTTCATGTACCAAACTATATCAAAATAAGCTGTTTACTTGTCTACCTTCCTCTAACAACTTGCAAGTGCCTATGTTCAGTGTTATAATTATTTTTATATCCCCACCTACCACAGTGCTCAGCACATTTTGGATGCTCAAAAATATATTTTAAACTGAGTTGAACAAGCAAGAAGCACATTTCTATTTATCTTAGCATGATGGACATTAATGAAGGAAAGGAATATGTTGAAATACAGAAGGAATGACATCTGAGGAGGAATTAAACTGAAGAACCAAGAGAATAAATGTGTGATTGATTTTGGTCCAGAAGGTCTGAACCAACTCTCAGCTTATATATGTATTGGAAATACAGACCTTACATATCACAGGTCAATATATGCAAAATAGCAATATAACACTAAAGGGATCTTGCATTTAGGTTTTTATTCCAGTTTGAGTTTATTTTTGTGTATGATGTTAAAGTGTATTCTAATTTTATTTTTTTACCTGTAGTTGTCCAGTTATTCATCAACATTTATTGAAGAGACTGTCTTTCCTCCATTTTATAGTCTTGCCTCCTTTGTTGCAGATTAATTGACCATAGGTGTGGGTTTATTTCTGGGCTTTCTATCCTGTTTCATTGATCTATATTTCTGTTCTTGTGCCAGTATCATACTGTTTTGATGACTGTAGCTTTGTAGTATAGTCTGAAGTCTGGGAGCCTAATTTATCCAGCTCTGTTTTTCTTTCTCAAGATTGCTTTGGCTATTGAGGGTCTTTTGTGTCTCCAAGACCTAAATGTAAGACTAGATACTATAAAACCCTTAGAGGAAAACATAAGCAGAACAATCTCTGACATAAATTGCAACAATATATTTTTCAATCCATCTCCTAGAGTAAAAGAAATAAAAACAAAAATGAAACCTAATCAACTCAAAAGCCTTTGCACAAAAAAGAAAACCATAAACAAAATGAAAAGACAAGCCACAGAATGGGAGAAAATACTTGTAAACTGTGTGGCTGACAAAAGATTAGTCTCCAAAATTTATAAACAGCTCATGTGGCTCAATATCATAAAAACAAACAACTCAATCAAGAAATGGGCAGAAGACCCAAATAGACATTTCTCCAAAGAAGACATACAGATAACCTGGAGGTACATAAAAAGATGTTCAACATTGCTAATTATTAGAGAAATGCAAGTAAAAACTACAATGAGATATCACCTCACACCAGTCAGAATGGCCACCATCAAAAATGTACAAACAATAAATGCTGGAGAGGCTGTGGAGAAAAGGGAACCCTTCTGCACTGTTGGTGGGAATGTAAATTTATACAGCCACTATGGAGAACAGTATGGAGGTTTCTTAAAAAAACTAAAAATAGAGCTACCAACAATCCCACTCCTGGACATGTATCCAGAGAAAAACATGGTTCAAAGGGATACATGCACCACAGTGTTCATTGCAGCACTGTTTACAATAGCCAAGACATGGAAACAACCTAAATGTCTATCAGCAGAGGAATGAATAAAGAAGATGTGGTACAAATACACAATGGAATATTACTCAGCCATTAAAAAGGATGAAATAATGTTATTTGCAGCAACATGGATGGACCTGGAGATTATCGTACTAAATGAAGTCAGACAGAGAAAGACAAATGTATTACATTGCTTATATGCAGAATCTAAGAAAAAAATACAAATAAACTTATTTATAAAACAGAACAAACTCACAGACTTAGAGAACAAAGATACAATTATCAGGGTGGGAAGAGTTGGGGGGAGGGATTGATTGTGAGTTTAGGATTGACATGTACACACTGCTATATTTAAAATAGATAACCAATAAGGATGTACTGTATAACACAGGGAACTCTGCTTAATATTCCATAATAACCTAAATGGGAAAATAATTTGAAAAAGAATAGATTCATATATATATATGTAACTGAATCACTTTGCTGTACACCTTAAACTAATGCAACATTGTTAATCAACTATACTCCAATATTAAAAAAAAAACTAAAGGAATCAAACAATCAATACATAAACATATATACACAATATCACCAAGAATGTGTCCATTTGAGAGAGGTGAAAGCGACCGAATCAATATCTAGAAGTATCTGGTGACACTTGATATAAAAAGATTTAAGAATATATTTATGGCTGATGTAATGGAATAATTTGATATTTGGTAACTTATAATTACCAAAGGGGAAAGTGGAGGCAGGGGTAAATTAAGAGACTGGTATTAACATATACACATTACTGTGTATAAAATAAATAACCAACAAGGACTTACTGCATAGCACAGGGAACTATACTCAATATTTTGAGGTACCTTATAAAGGAAAATAATCTGAAAAAGAACATATATACGTGTATAACTGAATCACTGTGCTGTACACCTAAAACTAACATGATATACTGTAAATGAACTATTCTTCAATAAAAAAATAATAAAAATAAAAGATAATATACTTAACCATTGATGTAATGGATTATAAAAAAAATAATTTCTTCAGGTTTCATGATCGGTATTCATTTATTCATCCACTCCATAAACTTTTATTTGTTGTGCACTAGATGCCAATTGCTGTACTCTGTACTACATATACTCATATCAGCATTTGGAAAAGGTCTTTGTCAAAAACTACTGTCAGGCAAATCAAGGCTAGAAACAAATGGGAAAGAATCTTTTATACCTTGGCAGGATAGCCTGATCCCAAGCCTTTTCTTTCTCTGATCTTCCTGGCTGTCTGTTATAGATATTATTTTTATAAATGCATAAATGAACATCTGTTTGTGCAATTCCATGGGGAAATAAAAGCATTAATAATTCAGATTTCTATCACAGCTCTGCTAATAGCCAGAAATGCTGTAGATAGAAGTTTATATCCACTAGATGTTGGTCAGCTTTCAGAAAAATACGCAAATATATATACAAATATAACTAACACACCTTGAATTCAGGGTTCCTGCTTTCCACAAGGCATGAATCAGTACAGCAGTGGTAGAATTAATGAGTTAGGTTACTTAGAATCTTGATCATATCTATCATTCATGACCTGCCCTTGAGTCCACACTATATTTTTAGACTCTTCTTACTTCATGGGTTTATGCCTTTATTAATCCAATGACTTTGTAATATCTTGAAAATGAAATTATTTCTTTGGCTTTTCTTGGATGACCTAGAATGTGTTTGGGCATAGAGTACATATACTTTTTATGGATTGAATAGCCATTAAAAGTACTTCTGTGGTAAGAAATGTAGAGAGATAGAGAGAAAGTGTGTAAAATCCAGAGAGACAGGGCTAAGCACCAAGGCATATGGATGAGGAACATTACTCAAGTGTTCTGGGGCTAAGGGGGTGGGCGGTGCATGTAACTTTATATACAGATCACCTGCTTTACTTCAGTGATTACCAGGGATCACATTCTCATGGTTTGTTATGGAATCCTCTTCAAGGGCATCCAGGACTGTGCTCTTTGGTCTCTCATTGAAAGTGCCCTCTGTGCCCCAAGACCCTAGTTGGTGCCAATCCATTTTCTTTTTCCATAAGGACAAGTCCAGACTTGCAAATTTTCTGGCAGAATCCTATTAGCACAGGACAAAGGAAACATAACCCCGAACACCTGCAGAAAGCTGGGTAGAAGAAGAAAGGGAAATCTCTAAAATAATGCCTGGGTTTGAACAAGCTGGGGTAGCAGTTCAATATATCTCCTTTGCACAAGCATCTGGTGACCATAAAGGCATAAAGTGATAACAAGCTATGGATATAATATAACTAGATGGAAATATTTGAGCTCTATCACTATTATTGACCTTTTCTGGGCTTCTCTTTCAGGAGGAGGAAACAGCAACAGTAATTTTTAAAAATTAGGGTGATTTTGAAAATATAATCAAATAAAATTTCTAAAGTGCCTGTATAGTACTTGACACTCAGTAGATGCTCTGAAGTACTTAGTCCTTTCTCTCCTGCATTCCCCACACCATTAGTCTTAAAGCACAATCATCATCAGGAAGGAATATGTCAAGATAAATAACTCAGTACTACCTGGCATGTTGGCTTGATCCTACTAGCTTATGTTATATTTGAGCCAGCCACCAAGACAACTGGGGGCTTCAAGCAGAGGCTGGGATGGGAATGAGAATGAGAAGGATTCAAGGAACAATGACTATGTACTGCAGAGGCATCAGAGATGGAGGGGCAAAATAAAACCCTGGGGCAGCCGGTGGATTAGTGTAAGTCATAATCAATCTATAAAATGTAGCTTCGGGCTTCCCTGGTGGCACAGTGGATGAGAGTCCACCTGCCGATGCAGGGGATACGGGTTCGTGCCCCAGTCCGGGAAGGTCCCACATGCCATGGAGCAGCTGGGCCCATGAGCCATGGCTGCTGAGCCTGTGCTCCGCAACGGGAGAGGCCACAACAGTGAGAGGCCCACATACTACAAAAAATAAATATTTTTTTTTAAAAAAAAGCTCTTTAAAATGTAGCTTCATTCTTGTTTTAATTGCAACCTATAGGTTAAAATCTCATTATTTTGCCTTTCTCTCATCACTTTGTCTTTCTCTCATCTTTATAACTAGGAGAAAGTGGTGGGTGATTGCTAGGTCCTGAAAATGACAGCTACCCCACCCTCCTTTTTACATAACTTCCCTGGGTTGTCATTTAATTTCTTCCTCAGTCAGGAATATTAGACGTTAATGTAGTTTAAGGTTTGAGTCTGTCAAGCTGAGTAAACCCCGGACCAACAGATAAGACTTGGAAATGTGTCTCAGTGTCTTCCAACCAGTCACTGCTCCCTGAGTCCTAAGGACACAGCCTCCCTTGTGTGTCCCTCTAAGACAGTGCTCCTATTTCCTTGCACATACATTTGAAAATAGTGAAAGATGAAAAGGTCTCCTGCAGTACTGGTGTGGTTGCAACATATACTAGTCAAATAGGAGCAATTTAGACAATAGCCAGAATTACAGAAATTAATTCCTGAGGCAAGTAGTGTTTTTTTTGGTTTGTTTTTTTGTTTTGTTTTTAACATCTTTATTGGAGTATAATTGCTTTACACTAGTGTGTTAGTTTCTGCTTTATAAAAAAGTTAATCAGTTATACATATACATATGTTCCCATATCTCTTCCCTCTTGCATCTCCCTCCCTCCCACCCTCCCTATCCCACCCCTCTAGGTGGTCACAAAGCACTGAGCTGATCTCCCTATGCTAAGTGGCTGCTTCCCACTAGCTATCTATTTTACATTTGGTAGTGTATATATGTCCATGTCACTCTCTCACTTTGTCACAGCTTACCTATCTCTCTCCCCATATCCTCAAGTCCATTCTCTAGTAGGTCTGTGTCTTTATTCCTGTCGTGCCCCTAGGTTCTTCATGACCTTTTTTTTTTTTTAATCTTAGATTCCATATATGTGTTAGCATACGGTATTTGGTTTTCTCTTTCTGATTTACCTCGCTCTGTATGACAGAATCTAGGTCCATCCACCTCAAAACAAATAGCTCAATTTTGTTTCCTTATATGGCTGAGTAATATTCCATTGTATATATGTGCCATATCTTCTTTATCCACTAATCTGTTGATGGACACTTACATTGCTTCCATGTCCTGGCTATTGTAAATAGAGCTGCAATGAACATTTTGGTACATGACTCTTTTTCAATTATAATTTTCTCAGGGCATATGCCCAGTAGTGGGATTGCTGGGTCATATGGTAGTTCTATTTTTAAGGAACCTCCATACTGTTCTCCATAGTGGCTGTATCAAATTACATTCCCACCAACAGTGCAAGAGGGTTCCCTTTTCTCTACACCCTCTCCAGCATTTATTGTTTGTAGATTTTTTCATGGTGGTCATTCTGACAGGTGTGAGATGATATCTCATTGTAGTTTTGATTTGCATTTCTCTAATGATTAATGATGTTGAGCATTCTTTCATGTGTTTGTTGGCAATCTGTATATCTTCTTTGGAGAAATGTCTATTTAGGTCTTCTGCCCATTTTTGGATTGGGTTGTTTGTTTGTTTTTTTATATTGAGCTGCATGAGCTGCTTGTAAATTTTGGAGATTAATCCTTTGTCAGTTGCTTCATTTGCAAATATTTTCTCCCATTCTGAGAGTTGTCTTTTTATCTTGTTTATGGTTTCCATTGCTGTGCAAAAGATTTTAAGTTTCATTAGGTCCCTTCTGTTTATTTTTATTTCCATTTCTCTGGAGGTGAGTCAAAATGGATTTTGCTCTGATTTATGTAATAGAGTGTTCTGCCTATGTTTTCCTCTAAGAATTTGATAGTGTCTGGCCTAACGTTTAGGTCTTTAATCCATTTAGAGTTTATTTTTGTGTATGGTGTGAGGGAGTGTTCTAATTTCATACTTTTACATGTACCTGTGCAGTTTTCTCAGCACCACTTATTGAAGAGGTGGTCTTTTCTCCACTGTATATTCTTGCCTCCTTTATCAAAGATAATGTGACCATATGTGCGTGGGTTTATCTCTGGGCTTTCTATCCTATTCCATTGATGTATATTTCTGTTTTTGTGCCAATACCATACTGTCTTGATTACTGTATCTTTGTAGTATAGTCTGAAGTCAGGGAACTTGTTTCCACCTGCTCCATTTTTCATTCTCAAGATTGCTTTGGCACTTCAGGGTCTTTTGTGTTTCCATACAAATTGTGAAATTGTTTCTTCTAGTTCTGTGAAAAATGTCAGTGGTAGTTTGATAGAGACTGCATTGAATCTGTAGATTGCTTTGGGTAGTAGAGTCATTTTCACAATGTTGATTATTCCAATCCAGTAATATGGTATATCTCTCCATCTATTTGTATCATCTTTAATTTCTTCTGTGTCTTATGATTTTCTGCATACAGGTCTTTTGCTTCCTTCGGTATGTTTATTCCTATATATTTTATTGTTTCTGTTGGAATGGCAAATGGGAGTGTTTTCTTAATTTCAATTTCAGGTTTTTAATCATTAGTGTATAGGAGTGCCAGAGATTTCTGTTCATTAATTTTGTATCCTGCTACTTAACCAAATTCATTGATTAGCTCTAGTAGTTTTCTGGTAGCGTCTTTAGGATTCTCTATGTATAGTATCATGTCATCTGAAACAGTGACAGCTTTACTTCTTCTTTTCCAATTTGGATTCCTTTTATTTCCTTTTCTTCTCTGATTGCTGTAGCTAAAACTTTCAAAACTATGTTGAATAATAGTGGTGAGGTTGGACAACCTTTTCTTGTTCCTCATCTTAGTGGAAATGGTTTCAATTTTTCACCATTGAGGATGATGTTGGCTGTGCATTTATCATATATGGCCTTTATTATGTTGAGGAAAGTTTCCTCTATGCCTATTTTCTGCAGGGTTTATATCATAAATGGATGTTGAATATTGTTGAAAGCTTTCTCTGTATCGATAGAGATGATCATATGGTTTTTCTCCTTCAATTTGTTAATGTGGTGTATCACATTGATTGATTTGTGTATATTGAAGAATCCTTGCATCCCTGGGATAAACCCCACTTGATCATGGTGTATGATCCTCTTTATATGCTGTTGTATTCTGTTTGCTAGTATTTTGTTGAGGATTTTTGCATCTATGTTTATCAGTGATATGCTCCTGTAGTTTTCTTTCTCTGTGACATCTTTGTCTGGTTTTTGTATCAGGGTGATTGTGGCCTCGTAGAATGAGTTTGGGAGTGTTCCTCCCTCTGCTATATTTTGGAAGAGTTTGAAAAGGATGGGTGTTAGCTCTTCTCTAAATGTTTGGTATAATTCGCCGGTGAAGCCCTCTGGTCCTGCTCTTTTGTTTGTTGGAAGATTTTTAATCATAGTTTCAACTTCAGTGCTTCTGTTTTGTCTGTTTATATTTTCTATTTCTTCCTGATTCAATCTCAGAACGTTGTGCATTTCTAAGAATTTGTCCATTTCTTCCAGGTTGTCCATTTTATTGGCATAGAGTTGCTTGTAGTAATCTCTCATGATTTTTTGTATTTCTGCAGTGTCAGTTGTTACTTCTCCTTTTTCATTTCTAATTCTATTGATTTGAGTCTTCTCCCTTTTTTTCTTGATGAGTCTGGCTAATGGTTTATCAATTTTATTTATTTTCTTGAATAACAAATTTTTAGTTGTATTGATCTTTGCTGTTGTTTCCTTCATTTCGTTTTCATTTATTTCTGATCTGATCTGTATGATTTCTTTCCTTCTGCTAACTTTGGGTTTTTTTTCTAATTGCTTTAGGTATAATGTTAGGTTGTTTATTTGAGAGGTTTCTTGTTTCTTAAGGTAAGATTTTATTGCTATAAATTTCCCTCTTAGAACTGCTTTTGCTTCATCCCATAGCTTTTGGGTCATTGTGTTTTCATTGTCCTTTGTTTCTAGGTATTTTTTGGATGTCCTCTTTGATTTCTTCAGTGATCTCTTCGTTATTATGTAGTGTATTGTTTAGCCTCCATGTGTTTGTATTTTCTGCAGATATTTTCCCGTAATTGATATCTAGCCTCATAGCATTGTTGTTGGACAAGATACATGATACAATTTCGATTTTCTTAAATTTACCAATGCTTGATTTGTGACCCAATATATGATCTATCCTGGAGAATGTTCCATGAGCTCTTGAGAAGAATGTGCATTCTGTTGTCTTTGGATGGAATGTCCCATAAATATCAATTAAGTCCATCTTATTTAATGTATCATTTAAAGCTTGTGTTTCCTTATTTATTTTCATTTTGGATGATCTGTCCATTGGTGAAAGTGGGGTGTTAAAGTCCCCTAGTATGAAGGTGTTACTGTTGATTTCCCCATTTATGGCTGTTAGTATTTGCCTTATGTATTGAGGTGCTCCTATGTTGGGTGCATAAATATTTAAAATTGTTATATCTTCATCTTGGATCATTCCCTTGATCATTATGTAGTGTCCTTCTTTGTCTCTTGGAATAGTCTTTATTTTACAGTCTATTTTGTCTCATATGAGTATTGCTACTCCAGCTTTCTTTTGATTTCATTTTCATGGAATATATTTTTCCATCCCCTCACTTTCAGTCTGTATGTGTCCCTAGGTCTGAAGTGGATCTCTTGTAGACAGCATACATACGGGTCTTGTTTTTGTATCCATTCAGCCTGTCTATGTCTTTTGGTTGGAGTATTTAATCCATTTACATTTAAGGTAATTATCGATATGTGTGTTCCTATTTACATTTTCTTAATTGTTTTCAGTTTCTTATTGTAGGTGTTTTCCTTCTCTTGTGTTTTCTGCCTAGAGAAGTTCCTTTAGAATTTGTTTTAAAGCTGTTTTGGTGGTGCTGGATTTTCTTAGCTTTTTCTTGTCTGTAAATCTTTTAATTTCTCCATCAAATGTGAAAGAGATCCTTGCTGGGTAGAGTAATCTTGGCTGTAGCTTTTTCTCTTTCATCACTTTAAATATGTCCTGCCACTCCCTTCTGGCTTGCAGAGTTTCTGCTTACAGATCATCTGTTAACCTTGTGGGGATTCCCTTTTGTTTTATTTTTTGTGTTTCCCTTGTTGCTATTAATATGTTTTCTTTGTATTTAATTTTTGACAGTTTGATTAATATGTTTCTTGGCATGTTCCACCTTGGATTTATCCTGTTTGGGACTCTCTGTGCTTCCTGGACTTGATTAACTATTTCCTTTCCCATATTAGGGAAGTTTTCAACTATAAACTCTTCAAATATTTTTTCACCCCCTTTCTTTTTCTCTTCTTCTTCTGGGACCACTATAATTCAAATACTGTTGCATTTAATGTCCCAGGGGTCTCTGAGACTGTCCTCAGTTCTTTTCATTCTTTTTTCTTTATTCTGCTCTGCGATACTTATTTCCACTATTTTATCTTCCAGGTCAGTTATCTGTACTTTTGCCTCAGTTATTCTGCTATTGAACCCTTCTAGAGAATTTTTAATTTCATTTTTTGTGTTGTTAGTCATTGTTTGTTTGCTCTTTAGTTCTTCTAGGTCCTTGTTAAACATTTCTTCTATTTTTTCTATTCTATTTCCAACATTTTGGATCATCTTTACTCTCATTATTCTGAATTCTTTTTCAGGGAGACTGCCTATTTCCTCTTCATTTGCTAAGTCTCATCAGTTTTTACTTTGCTCCTTCATCTGCTGTGTGTTTTTCTGTCTTCTCATTTTGCTTAACTTACTGTGTTTGGCATCTCCTTTTCACAGGCTTCAGGTTTGTACTTCCCATTGTTTTTTTGTCTGTCCACAGTGGCTATGGTTGTTTCAGTGGGGTATGTGGGCTTCCTGGTGGAGGGGACAAGTGTCTTTGTTGTTGTGGATAAGTTTTGATCTTGTCTTTCTGGTGGGCAGGTCCACATCTGGTGGTGTGTTTTGGGGTGTCTGTGGCCTTATTATGATTTCAGGCAGGCTCTCCACTAATGGATGAGGTTGTGTTCCTGTCTTGCTAGTTGTTTGGCATAGTGTGTCCAGCACTGTAGCTTGCTGGTCATTGAGCAAAGCTGGCTGTTGGCGTTGAGATGGAGATCTCTGGGAGATCTTCGCCATTTGATATTATGTGGAGCTGGGCAGTCTCTTGTGGACTAGTGTCCTGAAGTTGGCTCCCCCACTTTAGAGGCACAGCACTGACTCCTGGCTGGAGTGCCAAGATCCTTTTGTCCACACAGTTCTGAATAAAAAGGAGAAAAAATAGAAAGAAAAAAGAAAGAAAGAAAGATGATAAAATAAAATAAAGTAAAATATAATAAGATAAATTTATTAAAATAAAAAATAATTATTAAGAAAAAATGTTTAAAAAGTAAAACAAACAAACAAAAAAACGGATGGACAGTACTCTAGGACAAATGGTAGAAGCAGAGCTATACAGGCAAAATCACATGCAGAAGCATACACATACACACTCACAAAAAGACTAAAAGGGGGAAAAATAATATATCTTTGCTCCCAAAGTCCATCTCTTTAATTTGGGATGATTTTTCATCTATTCAGGTATTCCACAGATGGAGGGTACATCAAGTTGATTCCGGAGCTTTAATCCACTGCTCCTGAGGCTGCTGGGAGAAATTTCCCTTTCTCTTCTTTGTTCTCACAGCTCCCGGGGTTCAGCTTTGGATTTCGACATGCCTCTGTGTGTTTGTCGCCTGAGGGCCTCTGTTCCTCTCTCAGAGTGGACAGGGTTAAAGAAGCTGATTTGGGGGCTCTAGCTCACTCAGGCTGTGCGGAGGGAGGGGTACATATGTAGGGTGATCCTGCAGTGGCAGAGGCCAGTGTGATGTTGTAACAGCCTGAGGGGCACCCTGTGTTCTCCCAGAGAAGTTGTCCCTGGATAACGGGACCCTGGCAGTGATGGGCTGCATAGGCTCTCGGTAGGGGAGGTGTGGAGAGTGACCTGTGCTTGCACACAGGCTTCTTGGTGGCTGCAGCAGCAACCTTACCATCTCATGCCCATCTCTGGGGTCTGAGCTGATAGCCGCAGCTTGCACCCATCTCTGGAGCTCCTTTAAGTGGCACTCTGAATCCCCTCTCTTGCACGAGGAAACAAATAGGGAAGAAATAGTCTCTTGCCTCTTCGGCAGCTCCAGACGTTTTTCCGGACTCCCTCCAGGCTAGCCGTGGTGCACTAGCCTCCTTCAGGCTGTGATCACACAGCCAACCCCAGTCCTCTCCCTGGGGTCTAACCTCCGAAGCCCGAACCTCAGCTCCCAATCCCCGCCGGCCCCGGAGGGTGAGCAGACAAGCCTCTCGGGATGGTGAGTGCTGGTCAGCACCATTCCTCTGTGCAGGAATCTCTCCACTTTGCCCTCCACACCCCTGTGGCTGCACTACCCTCCGTAGCTCTGAAGCTCCCCCCCTCTGCCACCCGCAGTCCCCCGCACACGAAGGGGCTTCCTAGTGTGTGGAAACCTTTCCTCCTTCACAGCTCCCTCCCACTGGTGCAGGTCCCATCCTTATTCTTTGTCACTGTTTTTTCTTTTACCCTACCCAGGAACATGGGGAGTTTCTTGCCCTTTGGGAGGTCTGAGGTCTTCTGCCAGCGTTCAGTAGGTGTTCTATAGGAGCAGTTCCACATGTAGATGTATTTCTGATGTATTTGTGGGGATGAAGGTGTTCTTTGCATCTTAATCTTCCGCCACCTTTAAGCTCTCCACAGGTAGTTATTATAATGGTGTTTTACCAGCTCCCTGTACATCCATCCCTTAGCTACCTTCATGGGAAATGGGACTGAACACGTTTTATGACAGAAAACCTCAAGAGTCTAAATATTCTTAGTCATTCTGCCATTTCTATCTTCCTTACCTCTTGTAGCCAAATACTCCTAGTACTGCTCTACCTCACACTTTTCTTTATTAGAAAACCATAAGGTAATCAAGGATGCCAAGGAATACCTCATTCAACCCTTCACTTTATAAATGAGTATACAGACCAGAAGGAACTTATAGAACATCAAACACAAGTTGGGAACAAAGCAAGATCTGATTTTATTTTGTAGCAATATTTTTATTTTTCCTTGGGTCATAGTCTTATTAACCTAACATGGAAACTTCCTGTGATCAGTGGCCATCTCTTCTCCTTTTGGAGAAGAACCTTAGTATGAAACTGGCTCTGTGGTGTTACATAAGATCATTCAAGGATTCATTTCTCTCCACCACTATCAGACTAGGACAAGCTTATATTTTCACAAATACAAATACAAGTCAGCAGTTGCCATATATTGGCTAGAGAGGCCTCCACAACTGCTTTTCCTGGACCTTCTGAGGTTATCAACATGGCTGGGGATGTCCCAGCTTTGGGAAGAACCCTGCTGCTGGCTGTGTCCTTCAAACACTGGAGATTCAATCTAAAGAAAGTAGGCCTTGGTGCCACAATGCAGAGAAGGGCCTCTCCGGCAGCATGGCTCAAACCACATAGATAAGCCCCATTCCAGTTCACACAGCCCTGTGAACCACCAGCACGTAGAGCTGCTTCAGGTCCCTACTAAGTTTCCCTAGTCTTCATGCATGCCTCCCACGTCACATAAAACTGAAGTTGTTCTCTGCCTGAGCTCACCATTATTTTATCTTCAACTCACCTATCAATCAAAAAGATGTTGTTCATTTATCTTCTGTTTTTTACTTTTTTATTTAATCCATCATATGGCCTGACTCCCTGCCTAGACTAAGAGCTTACTGGTGATAGAAAAGATATTATTTATTTTTGTTTTCTTCCTCTTACCTCATATGGTATCTTGTACAACAGTTCAATACACACCCATTAACTAACAATCAGTGAAACTGTTTTGCATCTAATTGGAACAAGTGGTGCCTCCTTTAATGTATCTTGGGTTACATGATATTATCTTTGCACAAAAAGAGGGAAGAATTGTTTCTCTCCTAAATACACTGTTCATTTCTGCCTACTGTGTCATGAAAGATGAAACAAATAAATTAAATTAAATTAATATCTAGTACTTATTAAGCACTTATATTATGTCAGATACTATAATTAGAATTGTATATGCATTACTAACATCAACTTTAAAATGAACAGATTATTAGCACCAGCCTTCACATGTTGATTGTGAGGGTTGAATGAGAGAATATTCTGTGAACAATAAAACTTGAGATATGGACTGTGATGATGATGAGGCAATTTATCATAATGGTTGGACTTCATTTTGGAATGTTGAAAGACCTATGGGATAAAATACTTAAAGTGTAAGTTTCAATGAGGGAAAATCTACCATAGGAAAAAATCTGGGGTGCCAGGAATAAGGCATAGATTTTGGCCAGACAGGGAAGAATAGAACAAGTAAAGGGTCCCAAAAATATATTTGAAATTGCTGGTAAGTGCTAACTACTTTCTATTTCTGCCTAGAGCCACTCCTGTTCTTTCTCTAAAATAGTGAACAATATGCCTTTGATCTTGCTTATTTTTCTTGATCCAATCATTGTTTTCTTTTCAATCTAGTTCCACTTAGCCTGAGGGCTGCTGATTCAACAGTAGGTCTGAATACTCAAGTTTAAATGATATATATTTTAACTTGTTTTAAAGGAAAGCTTTGTAATTCCTATAAGAAATGAATCATTAATCCTGCGATGACATTATGTGTGAAATCTACCCAGGAGCTCCCAAATGCTCTCCAATTCAGAGGAGTCTAAAGTTCAGCAAACCAAGCTGATGTAGTATTATATTTGCCCTTTAAAAAAGGTCAGAATATTGTTCAATTGATGCCACCATCCATGAACTAAATGAAAGGGGGCTTGAGAAGATTGGATGTGGTTAAGAGTTTTATAGAATTCATGAGGCTCCTTAGTCACTGTAAAATAAAACTCCCTAACAAACCTTACTGAGAGTAAATCTTGGGAGTATTTTGGCATTGGATATGGGCCATCAACAGGACAATTTTTATTGAGTTTGGTTGGGCAACTCCATTTTTATTTTTCAAAATTCAGAGTGCAATATCACTCCCCCAAATGTTATTATTTTTAGTTTTTATGAGGAGCCAAGAAAGAAATGATACTTGGGTCAGATTTAAGCCTATGGCAGAGCCAGGGTTAATAAAACTCAGTATATGGAGATGTGATTTGGCATTAAGACCATTGTATGAATATTTAAATGCTCTAGTTTCCTACTTTTGGCAAGGTTGGAATGTGTTTTACACCCCACGAGTAGTGTTTGGTGAACCTACCCTGAGTTCACTGGTAAATTCATTCACTTAGTTTTTTATGCTATAATATTTTTCTGCATCTTATGTTGCCTTTCTTTAAAATAATATTTTTCAACATTTAATGCATTTATATAATTTTTAAATTTCAAATCATAGTATCATAGTATTCATAGTATTCATAATGAGAAATGGTAAGACCATTTTGTTTCTAATTTCTACTCCCTGGTCAACAGATTCCTACCCTTTTAGTCTCATTTTTCTTAACTTACATACTTTCAAATAATCTGCTTTTATTGCTATATTTTGCTGGCAATTTTTGCTGTGATGACTGGTTCTCTATGGCTGGAGGAGGTGAGGATTGAACACTCTTACATGCCTCCTGTTTGTACTCACCCTTTTCTCTACCTCCCAATATGATCATGACACAATCAAAGATCAAATTTATCCTCATTATTTACATTATTCTATAAGAACTGATCATGACTGAGCCATGAATACGTTGTGAACACATTTTCTTTCTTCTTTGATATTTTGTCATTTCTAGAGGTAGTTATCAGTTCACTGGTAACTTCATCCATAATAGGAAAGATATATCAACATTTAGCCTGGAATTGATGCACTTCTCTTTCGCCCTTATTCCATAAGCCAGAATTCAAGAACATAGACATATCTAACTGCAAGGCTGGAAAGTAGAAGCTAAGAGATGTCTATAGGAAATAGAGAAAAAGGAACTTGATGAAAACTTTGTCGTATCCTTTTTCCATTTCTCTTTGTTCCTTGTTTTAGTTGCTTAGCTTGGTTTGGAAGAGAGAAGAGATACACTGAGATGCTTAATTAACTATGTTCAACTGGAACTTTCATATTGTATTTCCTTCCTTCCGTCCATCTTTCCTTCCTTTCTCCCTCCCTCTTTCCTTCCTTCCTTCCTCTTATCCTTCATTTCTTTTCCTTTTAACTTTCAAATAACTTCCAGGAAAAAGTTTTATTTTATCCTCTCAATAACATGTTCTGTTAGTAGGAAAATGTTGATTACATTACTGTGCTTATTAACCATGTACTGTACTGTGATTCAAAAAGGTTGAGTAATTTTTCCCCAGTTCACACAGAAAGGAAGTTGAAGTTCATGCAAAAAAAACTTTGAAGCTTGCCTACCTGATTTTCACCTCTGTCCTGCTCTTTTCCAACAGAACATGGCTCTCTACACAATTTTTCTTTTTTTTTTTCTAAATGAAAGCCAGAGAAAAATGAAGAGAGACTGATGTCAAAAATGCAAGTTTTTGAGCATAAATGCCCCTATTATTTTCAGGAAATATTTTGACTAGGTACCATACCTCCTAAATCCTATTTGATTGCTCTCACCATCACCTGGTAGGTGAGTTTGCATGTCAGATTCAGAGGAGAAGCTGGCTTCTGTCTTACAACTCTTGCTGTCATCCTCAATAAAGATGGAAAAAGTAAAATTTAAAAAAAAATTAAAAAAAAGAAAGCTCTCAAGATGGCCCATCAAACACCCATCAACACAGCGGAAATTGACACCTTCCCTGCTAAGGGAACATATAAGCAAGTACAGATAGAAGTCCCATGTGTTACTGTAAATAAATCAGAGCCAACAACTAATAAAGCCTGGTAAAAAATATGCTAGAAAAATGATTTGAAACTATAATCTACTTCTATCTCTCTTATTATATAAACACATTAATTGTATGTCTGCATAATAGACTGTCTAATAATCTCATCACACCATTAACTACAGCATTTAAGGAAGTATATAAGATAACAGAAGAAAAGTACATTTGTTGAGCGAGGAACTATACATTGAGCTTAACTCATTCAACATTCATAACTCTCTGTGCGGGTTTTATATATTCTTATTTAAGAAATTTAAAAACAAGGATGGAAAAAGTTAAAGAAACCTGGCATCACCTTTTTGAGAGAGGCATGGAGCAAGGCCCAGTGAAGAGGGAGATCAGGAAGAAGTGACAGAGAAAAGAAAAGCCCTGTGCAAAAGACAGCAGGGGGGATAGATTCTTAAGAGAGATATGTGTTTAAGGGAGAAATGAAATGTGATTAGTGAGGAAGTGCTGAGCTAATTGTAGCTCTTTGTAAAAACCATGGGTGACTACACTGAAGAGGTGTCTGAAACAAACAGGGTTTGCAATGGAGAAAGCTCTTCTTTAATCAGCATTCAGGTAAGACCTTCTGTTAAAGTCTTGACCTGAGGCTTGGTCTTCACAGTGCTCATATCTCCTGGTAAAGAAGGAAATAAAGTCAATTGTATAGATGCTTGTCTCAGCTTCAGCACACAGATATTTCTCAGTACATGGATGCCAGTGTTGCATTAAGAAGAGACCATGGTTCTGATGCTGACGAACAAGACTTTCTGCATTTCTTCATCCTCCTCTCATTGAATTTTAATGGAAAAAAAATATGTATATCAATAATTTACATTTTTTTATGATTCCAATTGTGCCTATATTCATGACAAAATTTTCCAAAACTACTCCTTTTATCTGAACTTTCTCGCTCAAATCTTCCCTCCTCCAAACTGAATGTTCTGTTTTTATTAAGAGTGGCTCCTTTAAAAGATGCCTTTTACTTAACGAAAGCCACCCAAATAATCTTTATTGCCCTACTTCTTCCCATTTACTTTCCTCTCTGGCACATATTCTACTTGGTGTTCATAACTGCCATTTTCCCTTGCTGTCATTTAACCCACAGTTCATTATTTGCTCTTTTAAATGCATCCATGTTAATTCCCTCAGAATGTCCTCATTGCCAGCTGGCCTCTTCCCTGAAGATTTCCTGTGACCAAATGTCACACCTAAGTGCCTGCATCTTTGGTGATTTCTCCCAGCATTTGTTTAGACCCTATCAATCATTATCTCACAATGAACAACAGCTTGGCAAATGGTGAGCAGGCTTCACCCAGTGATTGATGCTTCTGTATGCCTGTCTTTTCTCTTTGTGAGAATCACAAGGGCCCCCTCCCTTTATTTTGAGGGCTTTGGCTGTACCTGCCATGGCTTATGGGAAAACAAAGCTAAACTTCCAATATCAGAGCCTCTCTTCTTTTTCTCTTACTGCATTTCCTTATCGGTTGTGACAATATGCCACAATTAATGATAGCATAAATACCCATGTTTGATACCGCATGCATCACACTTAGGCGTGATGGATTAGCAATCAAGGAAATTAATTCTGCCATTACAAAGTAATGTCTGAACTTTGAAGTTAGGCAATTGTATTGTATAAGGTTCAGTTATGAATTCAGCCATAAATATAACATTAGGCAAGCTTATTTAGGAAGAGAATAGTTTCAATATTTTTAGCTTTTCTGTTTCCCAAGAACTGGTTTACAATTCTTTTCCACCAAGCTTCTTAATTTCTGAGGGATATAAGGGTTATCAAATTTCAAGGTCAAAAGACATTCAATTATTTTGTGTATTTTTGACTGAGTAAATAGTATTCCTAATGGACTGTTCATGATCACACATTCTTCAAAAACCAGTCCTTTCTGGAATGAGTAATTTCGTTTTGACAGAAGACATCAGGCTTATTATAACATACTTCTCTTGGCTTGAGAAGCCCTAGAATAAGAAAAGGCAACCTTGTTGCCTACACTCCCCCCAGTATTTCACCTTTGAAGCTGTTTTATACACTTTGACACCAAAAATGCAGCTTTGGAGCTCACTTCCACTTGCCTCACAGACTGGGTTCTCATGTCTAGTCTAGAGCTCATGTTCAATTGGAACCAATCTACACCAGCTGTGAGGTTAGTGGGCTGCCAAATCACACCAAGTAAAATACAAACAATGCTTAAATATTGTAAAATATGGTAAAGAATCAAGACATAAAAGTCTTCTACTAAGTGCAGTAATGCATTTCATAGGGAGATAAATTTATTAAACCTCAGTTTACACTGACAAAATTAGGCTTCTATAGCCGTTGTGGGCATGGACTCAACCAACAGGGAAGAATCTATCAGCCTCACTGTTTATCTCAGCTAAAGCCATTCTTCATGGGGCCAATGAGGTAAACAGCCATTTTACAGCTGCCAACTGATCTGGTTTATAGATGTGAATCTCTGGAGAGCATAGGAAAAAGAGGAGATCAGAGAGAGTGTTGACTTTTACTCTTTCCCACATTATACACAAAGGGGACTTGATCTACTGATTTTTTTTTTAGCATTTTCTCGTTACTATAAGGCACAACAATTCTAATGAAAATACCAAATGAGCAGAATTCTATGAAATCTGATAAATATCTCCCTCACCAATTCCTCCCTTATTTTAGAATTAATGTAGTAATATTCTGAATGAGGGGTAGGAAAGCTAAACCACATCATTAAAAATGTACTTGATCAGTATATTCAGTACCTAAGTTCTCAGAATAATGTCTGAAAAATTTCAGAGAATAATTTCCAAAAGTTTGAGACACACCAATGATTTAATTTCATCATGTTGGTTTTATTTATTAATTGTGAGATATTATTTATTCTTAAGATGGTTTCCTTGAAATCTATACATGGTGATACAATGTTAAATCCATTACTAAATGTGTCAGAAATACTGCGTTTCTTTAAAAGCATTCTGATAATCATACTTAACAATTTAAACTGTCATTTTACCCAAGTAGTTTAAGTAAATGAGTTGCCATCTTGTTTACATTTTTGTTATTTACACAGTTTCATCCCACTCATTTAAATACATATTTATTGGCAATTTCTATATGCCAGTAGCTCTGCTGGTTTCCAGGAACTAAGGGCAATAACAATTAGAAATTGTTATTTTTACCATGGCTAGTGTATCACAAAATGAATCCATGGATGTCATTGTCATGCTCACAATGGTTATCATCATGAGAGATCATGCTTATCATCAACATTTGATACATAAGTAAACTGTAGTCAGGTGCCAAGTACATTTGTAGCAAATCCAAGCCTAGAATCCAGGATCCTCTACATTCTGCCCAGTGTAGAACCCAGGATCCTCTATATTCTGCCCAGTGTACTTTCCAATTAAGCTGCCATATTTCCACTTTTGACATTTGCTTTAAGAACCTTAAATTGAATGGGTGTCCTACATACATGAGCCATGTAAAATATATCAGCAATAGGGAACTCCCTGGCTGTCCAGTGGTTAGGACTTGGTGCTTTCACTGCCAAGGGCCCAGGTTCAAACCCTGGTCAGGGAACTGAGATCCTACAAGCTGTGCGGTGCAGCAAATAAATATATCTATACTGTATCTATATTTATATCATCTATATCTATATCTATCAGTGACAAAGGAAGACCTACAGCATATGTCAAAAATTGAAGAGAACTTTTCCATAAACAAAATGTAAGCCTCAATAGGATCTTTTTAACTACTGTTCCCCTGACCTTTTTCCTGTGAATTGATATTTAAAAAATACTTAAATGATGTTTCAAAGGGAAGTAACCAAGTGTTCCATTTCTTTAAGACACAGCTATCCCAGAAATTAGACATACACATTGTACTAAGGTGGGTGCCTTATTTTTGTGTTCACTCATTCTTGACTACTTGAAGTGCCACTGTAAATGGAAAACCTATCGTGAAATAAATAAGATTTTAAGACAAAAGTAAGGTAAAGAATTGAAAAATATATGTAAGTAAGTCTTGTTTCCTGTATGCTCAGTCATGTGACCATGATTATACTGTCATGTTCTTCACAGTTATTTGATCAAGATGGGGATGAAGAGGGAAGGGGCATGTTTCACTGCATTTACAAAATGCAATTTTTATTCCCCAGAGTGATGACAGCATGATTTATGTCCAGGGAGTCAGGTGAACTTCTAGGTGTTAGTTTCACATAATGATATACTTTCTTAAAAGTACACGTGGACAATACACTAAAGAAGTGTATTGTCCAGACCATATAAGAAAATAATCTCAGTATGCTATTACCAACATTGCAGCATTATTTATATTTCTAAAAACATATTCTTATAAATTAGTTTATTTTGAGTTATAATAAATATAAGTAGGGTTAGTGTGTATATGTGTGCATATATTTTATACATACGCATAAGAGAAGATATTTAAATTCTTCATTATACCTAGCCTCGTTTCTCAAAAACCAAATTTAAGATTATTGTAAATATAGAGTTAACAGTTTAAAAAACACAAAAAAGACATTGTTTATATTAAGAGCTATTACTGACAGGTAGAATTAGACATCTGTGAAGCAGCAAGTTTGTTGATTATTCACTGTGCCATGACAGGTGGGGAAGAGAAGAATTTTAAAAGTCAACTTAGGATGAATCACGATCATAGTAAGACAAAAATGACTAATGGGGAACTTTAAATTCCCTGCAAATCTCACCCTTTCCCTGTGCACAGTCTGCTCAATTCACCTCCCTGTCCAAGGGCTGCTCCATATGGTCCCTGCCTCCCCTTCATAAACTGTCTTCAGATTGTAAACCTACTATTTATTTTTCTTTCTTTCTTCATGCCTTCTTCTTTCAACTTGTCTTTCTTCTGCTCCTCAAAACAAGTTATCCAATAGCAGCCCTGGTATCTTTTTAGATGGTTGGTGTTCAATCCCCTTTGACTAGTTTCTTAGATCTTCAAAGAGATGCTTGACCAGCATGAAAAAAACTTCCAACAGGTCACAAGAGATGGTGAAAGTCATATGACAGAGCAGAACTTCCTTTCCTCACCAGGTAACATAACATTGAAAAAAAAATTAACTCACCCTACTCCTAGTTATATTATTATTTGGTGGTTAAGAGTATAGGTTCCAGAATCACACTTCTTGCATTCATATCTTGATTTTTCCAGTTAGTAGCCACATGGCAGCAAAAAAATTATTTAAATTCTGTACCTTGATTTTTCTAGATGTGAAATTCAGGTGCCAGTAGTACCAACTATATAGAGTCATTATAGAATTCAATTCCTCAACATATAAATAGTACGTAGAACAATGCCTGACATAGAGTATAATGTTTACTGATATTAATGTACAAAATAAGTTATTGCATTCTCAAACCATACTAATGATGGGTACTATATTTCTTGCATGTGATCAAAAGCTAAGAAGTGTTTGAGAAAGCATTTGGACTCTGATTCCAGAAATTGCCATTTTTTCATGATGATTTTAATCATTTGAAGGCAATCCTTCACTCTATGTGGAGGTGGTCTAAAGTTATACCTAAAAAAGTGAGGTTATTTTGAAACTAGTCTTATGACCAAAATATATACAAGGTATTCAGGGGCAGGTACAAACATGCCAGTGTCCCTCCAGTCACATTCTGCAGAGAACCATCTTTGTTAACATGTACCCTATGTTTTTTCTAAAGTGTAGCTATATGACATTTGTACAACCAGTTTCCTAACTGTGATACCCATCACTGATGGATTTTAAATACAGATGTGCAGAAATTACTGTTGCAGTAATCCTGTCTCGTGAGAATATAAAATCATTTCTGGAAATAAAGAGGAAAAATTCCTCTGACAACACAAATTAATCATCATAAAAACCCCACTATAGAGACCTTCAAGATGGCAGAGAAGTGAGACGTGGAGAACACCTTCCTCCCAACAAATACATCAGAAATACAACTACATGTCAAACAATGCATACAGAACACCTAGAGAATGCTGTCAGAACCTCAGACTTCCCAAGAGCTGTGTGACTGACAGGGTTTTTGTGCTCCAGCCAGGTGTCAGACCTGTGTCTCTGAGGTGGGAGAGCCGAGTTCAGGACATAGGTCAACCAGAGATCTCTTGGTGTAATATCAAACAGCAAAAGATCTCCCAGAGATCTCTATCTCAAGGCTAAGACCCAGCTCCACTCAACGACCAATAAGCTACAGTGCTGGACACCCTATGTCAAACAACTAGCAAGAAGGGAACACAAACCAACCCATTAGAAGGCTGTCTAAAATCATAATAAGGTCACAGACACCAAAAGCAAAACCACCAGATGTGGTCCTGCCTGCCAAAAAGACAAGATCCAGCCTCGTCTACCAGAACACAGGCATGAGTCCCTTCCACGAGGAAGGCCACACAACTCACTGAACTACCCTTAGCCACTGGGGGCAGACACCAAAAAACAAGGGGAAAAATGAACCTGCAGCCTGCAAAAAGGAATCCCCAAAGGAAGTAAGTTAAGCAAAATAAGAAGACAGAGAAACACACAGCAGAAGAAGGAGTAAGGTAAAAACGGACCAGACCAAAAAATGAAAGGAAATAGGCAGTCAACCTGAAAAAGAATGCAGAGAAATGATAGTAAAGATGATCCAAAATCTTGGAAATAGAATAGAGAAAATGCAAGAAACGTTTAACAAGGACATAGAAGAACTAAAGATGAAACAAGCAATGATGAACAACACAATAAATGAAATTAAAGTACTCTAGATGGGATCAATAGTGGAATAACTGAGGCAGAAGAATGGATAAGTGACCTGGGAGATAAAATAGAGGAAATTACTACTGCAGAGCAGAATAAAGAAAAAAGAATGAAAAGAACTGAGGACAGTCTCAGAGACCTCTGGGACAATATTAAATGCACCAACATTCAAATTATAGGGGTCCCAGAAGAAGAAGAGAAAAAGAAAGGGACTGAGAAAATATTTGAAGAGATTATAGTTGAAAACTTCCCAAATATGGAAAAGGAAATAGTTAATCAAGTCCAGGAAGCACAGAGGGTCCCATACAGGATAAATCCAAGGAGAAACACACCAAGACACATATTAATCAAACAGTCAAAAATTCAATACAAAGAAAACATATAAAAAGCAGCAAGGGAAAAACAACAAATAACACACAAGGGAATCCCCATAAGGTTAACAGCTGATCTTTCAGCAGAAACTCTGCAAGCCAGAAGAGAGTGTCAGGACATATTTAACGTGATGAAGGGAAAACCCTACAAAAAGTTTACTCTACCCATCAGGATACCATTCAAATTTGGTGGAGACATTAAAAGCTTTAAAGACATGCAAAAGCTAAGAGAATTCAGCATCACCAAACCGGCTTTACAACAAAGGCTAAAGGAACTTCTCTAGGCAGGAAACATAAAAGAAGGAAAAGACCTACAATAACAAACCCAAAACAATTAAGAAAATGGTAATAGAAGCATACATATTGATTATTACCTTAAATGTAAATGGATTATATGCTGCAACCAAAAGACATAGACTGGGAAAATGGATACAAAAACGAGACCTGTACATATGCTGTCTAGAAGACACCCACGTCAGACCTAGGGACACATACAGCATGGAAAAAGTAATTCCATGCAAATGGAAATCAAAAGAAAGCTGGAGTAGCAATTCTCCTATCAGACAAAATAGACTATAAAATAAAGACTATTACAAGAGGCAAAGGAAGATGCTACATAATGAGCAAGGAATCAATCCAAGAACAAGATATAACAATTATAAATATTTATGCACCCAACATAGGAGCACCTTAATACATAAGGCAAATGTTAACAGCCATAAAAGGGGAAATCAACAGTAAGAAAATCATAGTATGGGACTTTAACCCCTCACTTGCACCAATGGAGACATCATCCAAAATGAAAATAAATAAGGAAACACAAGTTTAAATGATACATTAAACAAGATGGACTTAATTGATATTTATAGGACATTCTATCCAAAAACAATAGAATACAATTTCTCTCAAGTGCTCATGGAACATTCTCCAGGATAGATCATATCTTAGGTCACAACTCCAGACTTGGTAAATTTAAGAAAATAGAAATTGTTTCAAGTACCATTTCTAACCTCAATGCTCTGAGACTAGATAACAATTACAGAAAAAAAATGGTAAAAAATACAAACACATGGAACTAAAAAATACACTACTTAATAACACAGAGATCACTGAAGATGTCAAAGAGGAAATAAAAAAATACCTATAAAATAATGACAATGAAAACACGATGACCCAAAACCTATGAGATGCTGTAAAAGCAATTCTAAGAGGGAAGTTTATAACAATACAATCCTACTTCGAGAAACATGAAACATCTCAAATAAACAAAATAAACTTACACCTAAAGCAATTAAAGAAAGAAGAAGAACAACAACAACAAAAAAAAAACCCCACAAAGCTAGCAGAAGGAAAGACATCATAAAGAGCAGATCAGTAATAAGTGAAAAAGAAATGAAGGAAACAATAACAAAGATCAATAAAACTAAAACCTGGTTGTTTGAGAAGATAAACAAAATTGATAAACCATTAGCCAGACTCATCAATAAAAAAAGGGAGAAGACTCAAATCAATAGAATTAGAAGTGAAAAAGGAGAAGTAACAACTGACACTGCAGAAATACAGAGGATCATGAGAGATTACTACAAGCAAAGATATGACAATAAAATGGACAACCTGAGAGAAACGGACAAATTCTTAGAAAAACAAAACCTTCTGAGACTCAACCAGGAAGAAATAGAAAATTAAAACAGATGAATCACAAGCACTGAAATTGAGACTGTGATTAAAAATATTCCAAAAAACAAAAGCCCAGGACCAGATAGTTTCACATGTGAATTCTATCAAACATTTAGAGAAGAAATAACACCTATCCTTCTCAAACTCTTCCAAAGCATAGCAGAGGGAGGAACACTCCCAAACTAATTCTAGGATGCCACCATCACCCTGAAACCAAAACCAGAAAAAGATGTCACAAATAAAGAAAATTACAGACCGATATCACTGATGAACATAAATGCAAAAATCCACAACAAAATACTAGCAAACAGAATCCAACAGCACATTAAAAGAATTATACACCATGATCAAGTGGGGTTTTATCCCAGGAATGCAAGGATTCTTCAATATACGCAAAACAATCGATGTGCTAAACCATATTAACAAAATGTAGGAGAAAAAACATATGATCATCTCAACAGATGCAGAAAAAGCTTTTGACAAAATTCAACACCCATTTATGATAAAAACCCACCAGAAAGTAGGCATAGAGGGAGCTTACCTCAACATAATTAAGGTCATATATAACAAACCACAGCCCACATCATTTTCAATAGTTAAAAAATGAAACCATTTCCACTAAGATCAAGAAGAAGACAAGGTGGTCCACTCTCACCACGATTATTCAACAGTTTTTGAAGTTTTAGCCACAGCAATCAGAGAAGAAAAATAAATAAAAGGAATCCAAATCAGAAAAGAAGAAGTAAAGCTGTCACTGTTTGCATATGCCATGATGCTGTACATAGAGAATCCTAAAGATGCAGCCAGAAAACTACTAGAGCTAATCAATGAATTTGGTAAAGTAGCAGGATAAAATATTAATGCACAGAAATCTCTTGCATTCCTATACACTAATGATGAAACATCTGAAAGATAAATTAAGGAAACACTTCCATTTACCATTGCAACAAAAATAATAAAATACCTAGGAATAGATCTATCTAAGGAGACAGAAGACCTGTATGTAGAAAACTGTAAGACACTGATGAAAGAAATTAAAGATAATACATCAGATGGAGAGATATTAGCACGTTTTTGGATTGGAAGAATCAATATTGTGTAAGACTATACTACACAAAGCAATCTACAGATTCAATGCAATTCCCATCAAAATACCAATGGCATTTTCATAGAATTCGAACAAAAAGTTTCACAATTTGTATGGAAACACAAAAGACACCAAATAGCCAAAGCAATCTTGACAAAGAAAAATGGAGCTGGAGGAATCAAGCTCCTGGATTTCAGAATATACTGCATAGCTACAGTAATGAAAACAGTATGGTACTGGTACAAAAACAGAAATATAGATTAATGGAACAGGATAGAAAGTCCAGAGGTAAACTCACGTGCATATGGTCACTTTATTTTTGCTAAAGGGGGCAAGAATATCAATTGAGAAAACGCAGCCACCAAAATAAGTGGTGCTGGGAAAATTGGAGAGATACATGCAGAAGAGTGAAATTAGAACACCCCATACACAAAAGTCAACTCAAAATGGATTAAAGACCTAAATATAAGGCTACCCACTAAAAACTCTTAGAGGAAAACAGAGGCAGAACACTCTATGACATGAATCACAGCAAGATCCTTTTTGACCCACCACCTAGAGAAATGGAAATAAAATCAAAAATAAACAAATGGGGCCTAATGAAACTTTAAAAAGTTTTTGCATGCAAAGGAAACCATAAACAAGATGAAAATACAACACTCAGAATGGGAGGAAATATTTGCAAATGAAGCAACTGACAAAGGATTAACCTTCAAGATTTACAAGCAGCTCATGCAGCTCAATAACAAAAAAAACCAAAAAACCCAATCCAAAAGTGGGCAGAAGACCTAAAATGACATTCCTCCAAAGAAGATATACACTTTGCCAACAAACACATGAAAGAATGCTCAACATCATTAATCATTACAGAAATACAAATTAAACTACAATGAGATATAACCTCACACAGTTTAGAATGGCCATCATCAAAAAATATACAAACAATAAATGCTGGGGAGGGTGTGGGGAAAAGGGAAACCTCTTGAAATTTCGGTGGGAATGTAAATTGATACAGCCACTATGGAGAACGGTATGGAGGTTCCTTAAAAAAAACTAAAAATAGAACTATCATATAACCCAGCAATCCCACTACTGGGCATATACCCTGAGAAAACCACAATTCAAAAAGACCCATTCACCACAATGTTCTTTGCAGCTCTATTTACAATAGCCAGGACATGGAAGCAACCTAAGCGTCCATCAACAGATGAATGGATAAAGAAGATGTGGCACATATACACAATGGAATATTACTCAGCGATAAAAGGAAATGAAATTGAGTTATTTTTTGGGAGGTGAATGGACCTAGAGTCTGTCATAAGGAGTGAAGTTAAGCCAGAAAGAGAAAAACAAATTCCGTATGCTAACACATATATATGGAATCCAACAACAAACATACAAAAAGGTCATGAAGAACCTAGGGGCAGGACTGGAATAAAGACACAGATGGAGGAAACTGTCACAGGCCTCTTAGATAGCCTCATCCACCAGAGGGCAGACAGCAGAATCAAGAAGAACTACAATCCCTCAACCTGTGGAACAAAAATGACATTCACAGAACGATAGACAAGATGGAAAGTCAGAGGGCTATATACCAGATGAAGGAACAAGATAAAACCCAAGAAAAAACAACTAAAAGAAGTGGAAATAGGCAACCTTCCAGCAAAATAATACAGAATAATGATAATGAGGATAATCCAGGACCTCAGAAAATGAATGGAGACAAAGATCAAGAAGATGCAAGAAATGTTTAACAAAGACCTAGAAGTTTTAAAGAACAAACAAACAGAGATGAACAATACAATAACTGAAATGAAAACTACACTAGAAGGAATCAATAGCAGAATAACTGAGGCAGAAGAATGGATAAATGACCTGGAAGACAGAATGGTGGAATTCACTGCTGTGGATCAAAATAAAGAAAAAGAAGAAAAGAAATGAAGACAGCCTAAGAGACTTCTGTGACAACAAAAACTCAACAACATTCGTGTTATAGATGTCCCAGAAGGAGAAGAGAGAGAGAAAGGACCTGAGAAAATATTTGAAGGGATTATAGTCAAAAACTTCCCTAACATGGAAAACGAAATTACCACCCAAATCCAGGAAGCACAGAGAGTCCCATACAGGATAAACCCAAGGAGAAACATGCCCAGACACATAGTAATCAAATAGGCAAAAATTAAAGAGAAAGACAAAATATTGAAAGCAGCAAGGGAAAACTGGCAAATAAAATACAAGGGAACTCCCTTATGGTTAACAGCTGATTTCTCAGCAGAAACTCTGCAAGCCAGAAGAGAGTGGCATGACATAATTAAAGTGATGAAATGGAAGAAACTACAACCAAGATTACCCTACCCAGCAAGGATCTCATTCATATTTTACAGAGAAATCAAAAGCTTTACAGACAAGCAAAAACTAAGAGAATTCAGCACCACCAAACCAGATTTTTAACAAATGCTAAAGGAACTTCTCTAAGTGGGACACACATGAGAAGAAAATGACCTACATAAACAAACCTAAAGCAATTAAGAAAATGGTCATAGGAACATACATATCGATAATTACCTTAAATGTAAATGGATTAAATGCTCCAATCAAGAAACACAGGCTTGATGAATGGATACAAAAACAAGACCCATATATATGCTGTCTACAGGATACCTACTGCAGACCTAGGGACACATACAGACTGAAAGTGAGGGGATGGAAAAAGATATTCTCTGCAAATGGAAATCAAAAGAAAGCTGGAGTAGCAATTCTTATATCAGATAGAATAGACTTTAAAATAAAGAATGTTACAGGAGACAAGGAATGACACTACACAATGACCAAGGGATCAATCCAAGAAGATATAACAATTATAAATATATACGCACCCAACAAGGAGTACCACAATACATAAGGCAACTGCTAACAGCTATAAAAGAGGAAATCGACAGTAACAAAAAAATAATGGGGGGCTTTAACACCTCACAAAAATGGACAGTTCATCCAAACAGAAAATTAATAAGGAAACACAAGCTTTAAATGACCCAATAGACCAGATAGATTTAATTGATACTTATAGAACATTCCATTCAAAAACAGCAGATTACACTTTCTTCTCAAGTGTTCACAGAACATTCTCCATGATAGATCACACCTTGGGCCACAAATCAAGTGTCAGAAAATTTAAGAAATTTGAAATCATATCCAGCATTTTTTGTCCACAACAGTATGAGATTAGAAATCAATTACAGGGAAAAAAAACCTTGAAGAGCACAAACACATGGAAGCTAAACAATACGTTACTAAATAACCAAGAAATCACTGAAGAAATCAAAGAGGAAATCAAAAAATACCTGTAGACAAATGACAATGAAAACACGATGATCCAAAACCTACGGGATGCAGCAAAAACAATTCTAAGAGGGAAATTTATAGCTATACAAGCCTACCTCAAGAAAAAATAAAAATCTCAAATAAACAATCTAACCTTACAACTAAAGGAACTAGAGAAAGAAGAACAAACAAAACACAAAGTTTTTGAAGGAAAGAAATCATAAAGATCAGAACAGAAATAAATGAAATAGAAACAAAGAAAACAATAGCAAAGATCAATAAAACTAAAAGCTGGTTCTCTGAGAAGATAAAAAAAAATTGATAACACTTTAGCCAGACTCATCAAGAAAAAAGGGAGAGGACTCAAATCAATAAAATTAGAAATGAAAAAGGAGAAGTTACAGCAGACACCACAGACATACAAAGAGGCTACTACAAGCAGACATCCTAAGAGACTGCTACAAGCAACTATATGCCAATAAAATGGACAACCTGGAAGAAATGGACAAATTCTTAGAAAGGTATAAGCTTCTAAGATGGAACCAGGGAGAAATAGAAAATACGAACAGACTAATCACAAGTAATAAAATTGAAGCTGTGATTAAATATCTTCCAACAAAAAGAAGTCCTGGAGCAGATGGCTTCAAAAAATTGCAGAGGAAGGAACACACCCAAACTCATTTTATGAGGCCACCATCACCCTGATACCAAAACCAGACAAAGATACTGCAAAAAAAGAAAATTACAGACCAATATCACTCATGAATATATATGCAAATATCCTCAACAAAATACTAGAAAACAGAGTCCAACAACACATTAAAAGGATCATACACCATGATCAAGTGGGATTTATCTCAGGGATGCAAGGATTCTTCAATATAGGCAAATCAATCAATGTGATACACCCTATTAACAAATTGAAGAATAAAAACCATATGATCATCTAAATGGATGCAGAAAAATCTTTTGACATAACTCAACATCCATTTATGATAAAAACTCTCCAGAAAGTAGGCATAGAGGGAACCTACCTCAACATAATAAAGGCCATATACAACAAACACACAGCAAACATCATTCTTAACAGCGAAAAACTGAAAACATTTCCTCTAAGATCAGGAAGAGATCCAAGGATGTCCACTTTCATCACTATTATTAAACATAGTTTTGGAAGTCCTAGCCACGGCAATTAGAGAAGGAAAAGAAATGCAAATTGAAAAAGAAGAATTAAAGCTATCACTGTTTGCAGATGACATGATACTATACATAGAGAATCCTAAAGATGCCACCAGAAAAGTACTAGAGCTAATCAATGAATTTGGTAAAGTTTCAGGATACAAAAGTAATGCACAGAAATCTCTTGCAATCCTATACACTAATGATGAAAAATCTGAAAGAGAAATTAAGGAAACACTCCCATTTACCATTGCAACAGAAAGAGTAAAATACCTAGGAATAAACCTACCTAAGGAGACAAAAGACCTGTAGGCAGAAAATTATGACACTGATGAAAGAAGTTAAAGACGACACCAACAGGTAGAGAGACATACCATGTTCTTGGAATAGAAGAATCAATATTGTGAAAAAGACTATACTACCCAAAGCAATCTACAGATTCAATGAAATCCCTATGAAGTTACCAATGGCATTTTTTACAGAACTAGTACAAAAATCTTAAAATCTGTATGGAGACACAAAAGACTCCGAATAGCCAAAGCAGTCTTGAGGGGAAAAAATGGAGCTGGAGGAATCAGCCTCCCTGACTTCAGACTATACTACAAAGCTACAGTAATCAAGACAATATGGTACTGGCACAAAACCAGAAACATAGATCAATGGAAAAAGATAGAAAGCCCAGAGATTAAACCCATGCACTTATCGTCAACTAATCTATGACAAAGGAGGCAAGGATATATATTGGAGAAAAGACAGCCTCTTCAATAAGTGATGCCAGGAAAACTGGACAGCTACATGCAAAAGAATGAAATTAGAACACTCCCTAACACCATACACAAAAATAAATGCAAAATAGATTAGGGGCCTAAATGTAAGGCCAGACACTATAAAACTCTTAGGGGAAAACATAGGAAGAACACTCTTTGACATAAATCACAGTAGGATCATTTTTGATCCACCTCCTAGAGTAATGGAAATAAAAATAAACAAATGGGACCTAATGAAACTTAAAAGATTTTGAATAGCATAGGAAAGCATAAACAAGACAAAAAAGACAACCCTCAGAATGGTAGAAAATATTTGCAAACGAATCAACGGACAAAGGATTAATCTCCAAAATATATAAATAGCTCATGCAGCTCAATTTTAAGAAAACAAACAACCCAATCCCAAAATGGGCAGAAGATCTAAATAGACATTTCTCCAAAGAAGACATACAGATGGCTAAGAAGCACATGAAAAGCTGCTCAATATCACTAATTATTAGGGAATTGCAAACCAAAACTACAATGAGGTATCACCTCACACCAGTTAGAATGGGCATCATCAGAAAATCTACAACCACAAATGTTGGAGAAGGTGTGGAGGAAAGGAAACCCTCTGGCACTGTTGTTGGGAATGTAAATTGATACAGTCACTATGGAGAACAGTATGGAGCTTCCTTAAAAAACTAAAAATAGAATTACCGTATGACCCAGCAATCCCACTACTGGGCATATACCCAGAGAAAACCATAATTCAAAAAGACACATGCACCCCAGTGTTCATTTCAGCACTATTTACAATAGCCAGGTCATGGAAGCAAACTAAGTGCCCATCGACAGATGAATGGATAGAGATGTGGTTCATATATACAATGGAAAATTACTCAGTCATAGAAAAGAACGAAATTGGGTCATTTGTTGAGACGTGGATGGATCTAGAGACTATCATTCAGAGTGAAGTAAGTCAGAAAGAGAAAAACAAATATCATATATTAACGCATATATGTGGAACCTAGAAAAATGGTAAAGATGAACCGGTTTGCAGGAAGAAATTGAGACACAGATGTAGAGAACAAACATATAGACACCAAGGGGGGAAACCGTGGGGGAGTGGGGGTGGTGTTGTGATGAATTGGGTGATTGGGATTGACATATATACACCAATGTGTATAAAATTGATGACTAATAAGAACCTGCTGTATAAAATAAATAAATACAATTAAATTAAAAAAATCATATTAGAAAAAAAATTCACAGATGTAGAGAGTGGACTTGAGGACACTGGGAGGGGGAAGGGCAAGCTGGGATGAAGTGAGAGAGTGGCATGGCCTTATATATAATACCAAATGTAAAATAGCTAGTTGGAAGCAGCCATATAGTACAGGTATATCAGCTCGGTGCTTTGTGACCACATAGAAGGGTTGGATAGTCAGGGTGGGAGGGAAATGCAAGAGGGAGAAGATATGGGGATATATGTATATGTATAGCTAATTCACTTTTTTATAAAGCAGAAACTAACACACCATTGTAAAACAATTATCCTCCTATAAAGTTGGTTAAAAAAGAACAAGGGGCTTCCCTGGTGGCGCAGTGGTTGAGAGTCCACCTGCCAATGCAGGGGACACGGGCTTGTGTCCCAGTCTGGGAAGATCCCACATGCCGTGGAGTGACTAGGCCCGTGAGCCATGGCCACTAAGCCTGCGCGTCCGGAGCCTGTGCTCCGCAATGGGAGAGGCCACAACAGTGAGAGGCCCGTGTACGGCAAAACAAACAAACAAACAAAACAAAACAAAACAAAACAAAACAATACTGTAAAATGCAGGTACTTGGGCTCTCCTTCAACATCTAAAAACTTTGATTTAACATACCACAGTTGATTATCTGCTTATTCATAACAGAGCATATTTTAAGTTTCAAATCAGAGAAGAGAGAGGTTTTGTTTGAATCAGCAGACTGACATTTGCAAGTAAATATAGTTAGTAACAACAAATTTACACAAAAAATCAGACCAAAGATAAAGTGTGTATTTACAGTTAGCAGGAAAATAATCATAGTGGTAACTGCGATGGATTTATCAAGCAGTGGTTAAGTGATATTTAGCATTCTCTGGGATCAGACACGTTAGGAATAACTCCATCATACTCTGTTGAAATAAGTTTGTTTTTGACTTGTGAAACTAGATTCTGGTTATCTGGAAAATACCTGTCCCCTTAAAATTTTGGATAAATTAAATGATAATTTAATATGTTCTGTGTAGTGCACAGCTGTTCTATGTTGATCATAAAGCATATACATTTTCTTGTTAACTGAATACTCATTCAAATAGAGATTGAAATTTCACAGAGAGGTTATTCACAAGAAACATTGGGCATTCTTGATACTATGCATCATAATTAGTTTTATAGCTATTACATTTAATGTTCAGAGTAGAGATGGGACATACCAGAAATCTGGAGGCCAGCAGATATTGTATCCACCACAGAAAATAACTTCTCATATTGTATTCCATCCTTCTGCTTCCTTAGCTCATAATTTGGTTCTGATTGACAGAGAAAAAAAATCTCAGAAGATTCAGATGTTCATATTTTATTAGCACTCAAAAGTTTGGATGTGTCTTCAAATCTCCTGGACCTGAAAATGTTGGCTGGAAATGCCAGGAAAAACACTGTTTGTTCACAGTGTTTCTGGCAGTTCGACTCCTGCTCCTGGCTGGAAGTTCAAGTGCAGAGATGCATGAAATTGAACAATGATAATAATAAAAACTTTTCTGAAACTGTTTTGAAGCTGCAAATGTGGGATTTTAGGTCTATCTAACCTGGGGAAATGGCTCAGGTACAATTTTATAGTCAAATGGGTTCATCTTCTTTTCTTCTTTCTCATTTGGTTCCCATCACATGACAATTTTACGGCTGTATTAAGGATTCAAACTTCAGCACTGCTGAACTGATACCTGCTAATTATTTGGAGTCTGATTAGTTCATTTGTTGGCTAGCAAGACCCTTTTGTTCTGTCCTTTTTTGTGAGCAAAAGGAATTTCAACTCAATGAATCTTGCTCTTTGCGCACATGTGTGCTTGAATATTCTGTGAGGGAAGCAGTGAAAGTTATTGGAAGGACAATGAATTTGGAAGATTATCTTTACATGTCATTACTTCTAGACCTCCCTTATCTTAGCAGTGGGGAACACAATGTTAGAATCTATATCCAAGCACTCCCTGGGGCTATTGTCTTTTCTAGAGAAAATCTCTACATAAAAAGGGTGGTTATATCAGTAGTAAAATTTTTGGGTGAATCTTAAAATTCTGTCTCCAACACAGGGGCCTGCAAAAGGGAAAACTAATATAACCTTATTTGTCCCCTGTTCAGTTTGGTTCCTTTCCTTCTTAAGAGCCCTAAGCATTATTTCTAGGATGCAAAAAGAAAGTCCTCTTGGATAGAATAGTAAAGATGAATGAATGAGTTGTTAAAAATCATAATCTTACAAAAGAGATGTTTATGGTACCTTAAAGTAATCAGATTTTAAACATTACCTATCTGTTACTCTTTTCAGCAAGGTAGGGGACCCTCTCTGAAGCAAATCTTACTATGCTAACATCACTGAGAGACTCCCTAGAGAGATTTTGATTTAAGTCCTCCCAATTATGCTTGATACATGGTTTAAAATGTCACAGATGGGAAATGATGAACAAAGAATACATTTATTCATTTAAATATCTCTGATTTCAGGAAGAAATTACTAAATTTCTAATGTTATTTTCCAAAGTAAAGCATGTATGGTCGGGATCTATATAGATTCATTTTTTTTTGAAGCTGCAAAATATTGAAGACCTTTTAATAATTGCACATGGCATTTTGTGTGGTTGTATAAATGCTCTGTTCATTTTTCCTTCCAGGCATATTCATTTAGTCAGGGATTATTTTTATATAGATGGATTATGGTAATTAGAAGTTTCCAAAGGAGTTTGCATTCACAATAAATACTGATGATTTTAGCCTACTGAGAAGTTGTTTATAGCATTTTGTTTTCCTAGCTCAAGTCCATAAGTCTAACTTTAGAAGCAGCAGGGCTGATAAACCACAAAAGAACTATTTTATGGGTGACCCAGTAACTCGAATTGTTAGAAAAAAGAAAAAGTAAAGAATTGAAAGAAATGACCACTACTGACTAGTTCATATGGTGTGTGGTGTTTACCTTCATCTGTGTGATAATTGGACCAGGGGATGACAAATCCATAGCAATACAAGGCTTTCCTTACAAGACAGTTAATGCACCATCAATCAACTAGTAGGAGTAGTTTCTGTGTTGCAGTCTAAGTATGTTTTCATTCAGCTCATTTGCACTTCAAAGCTGAAGTCGATAATTCAGGCCCAAGTAGGTGCAATTTGGGCTATTTCCCTTTTGTAGCATATGAAGACAAGCTGAGAAAATCTCTAAATTCATTTGCACAGGGCATTACTGGCCAGAGTTGGCAAAGCAGAGAAGCTGCTCATTTCTTATAGGTGAGTATTATTGCTATGAATAAATCCTGTGAGAGCTCGGGGCCCCAAGTAAACATGGTTTGCTCTCTATTGGTGATCATTGATTTTATTATGTAAAACATAAGGATACTCTTTGTTTTACAACAGGTCTTAGAATCCTATCTTTAGCAAAACACTTGTGGGCTGAATTAACAAGCCCGGCCCATCATCTTCATGGATTAAGAAATGTTTATTGAATAGGAGGAAGGAAAACACAATGGGAAAGGTGAGCTCTGTGTAGGTCGGAGACAAAGTGGCTAGACTATTATCAGGAAGTAAAAGCAGCAGCAAAGTGGCGGGGAAAGACAATTACAGCCCTCTTTGCTCAAATAGCATTCAATGAAAACTCTCAGTGACCATTGTAGTACTGTGTAACACCTACGGAATGTTGTGTCTCTGGTATTACTTTGTTCTCTGTTACTTTATTCAATTCCAGATTCTACTAAAATATGCTAAGCACCTGCTTTGTGCATGAGACCTCATATCCCACATTTTGCAGGGCAGTCCTGCAAAGTTGGTCCCACCATTGCATTGTGTCTCCACACAGCTGCTATAATCAACAAAGTCAATTACTATTCACTGTGTTAGATGATTTCACAAGCCTTATTTTTCTGAGCCACTTATGAAGTTCTGTGAGAGAGGATCACATTTAAAGCAACTGGCCAATCCCCTGAGTTAAGGTTTTTTGTTTGTTTGAATTATTTTTAAACCAACACTTTCTGAGTGCTTTCTTTGTGCTCAGAACTGTACAAAACACTTTGTATGCATGATATGACCTCATTTAATCATCACAATATCCTTGTGGAGTGTGCACTAACACTGTGCACATTTCACAGATGAAAAGTTAAGGAGAGAGAGATTAGGTGATTTGCCCAAAGTTAAGTCATTTGTCAGCTTTTCCTTGCTGTGAAAAGATCTTAACTCAGATTTCCTGATTCCAATTATGGACCTTTTCCTTTATATTATGCATACTGCCTTTCATGCCAGTGACACAGGCCAATACAATTGTAATATTTGGGATATATACCAATGTCTTCTTTGCAGAGACTATGAGCATTTTCAAAAGGGATAACTCAACTTGTGAGGATACCTTCGTGGTTTCTCACATTCTTCCTATCTTGGCCTTCCTCCATTTAGCCCATCTTTCTGTCTACTCATTCTCCAATACCCATCTCTGTTTAAATCAAATAATTTGCTAATGTCTCCTTGAATACTCCATGCTCAGCTAAAGCTCCATGTGTTTCTTTGCCCAGAATTCCACTCCCTTTACCTTCTCATCACTGAATACCAAGACTGAGACTTTCTGGTGACCCATCCCCCCTCCCCCGCATCACTTTGCTCCTAAATAAGCTTCCTTTTCTCAGTTTCATGCAAATTCACAGTTAATTCCATTCTGTGTGTTATTGCCTACTTTTAGTCATCTTGAAACATTTTCACTAAATCTTTTCCAAATCTCAAACCTATATCTGTAACAACCTTATTCACACTAAGGAGGGAATGATTATTTATAATCTTTAGTGAGTGCTAGACTTCTGCCTTACACTATGTTAGAAACTTCTCAAAAATCGCCGTGGAACTAATCTGTAAAGTATGAATTATTGTGACCATTTTACAGGACAAAAAATGGAGGCTTTGAGAGATGAGCAAATTGTCTAAGATAATGTTTGTGGCACAACCAGGACCCATAAATCATTGTCCCCAAACACAAACACAGTGTAATGTGTTTATCTCACATTACACTGTGTTCCCTCAGACATTTTTTTTTAATTCATCCCCTCACTAGTTCACGTAACAACTTTTAAAGATATTCTAGTAAAAAAAAAAAAAGTCTAGAAAGGTCTAATGTGAGTCTCCAGAGATAATATCAAGCACACTGACCTGATTCAGGTGGGCATGTAACTTTTCTTTGGATCTCTCTAATCATAGCTTCAAGGGTAGAAATAAGCACATCAGGACAAAGTGGGCTCCCAGGTACTCCTTGCTGTTTGGGAAACCTTACTCCTCCAAAGGATTTTGAGCATAAATTTTGCCCTGTGCTGCTGCAAGAATAAGATATTTTTAAGCAGAATTTTCCACAATGACTCTTTTCAAATTTGCATGCTTTCCTTTGTTTCAAAATTAGTGCTGTCATCTAATGAAGAGAAATAGGTTAAATTAATCAAAGTAAAATTTTAGACTGAGCATCAAAAAATAAAATCCTGCTAATAGTGAGATCCATTAGACATTATTAACAGCCCCATTGATTGAGTCATTTAAAAGAAGACTGAGATCCCCCAAGATGATTCTGAGAAGACCCCAGGCCAAGGGAGAGGAGCAGATGGAGCCCACAGGCCCTCCAGTCTCTAATGTGGGTGATTTTTTCTGAATTCCCTCATTTTGCTTTCTTGTCAACAAATCCTGCCATCATTTCGCTCAAATCTTTGCAGCATTTTTCCAGAGCTGTTAACAGAAATCATTTCTCAGAGACTGGGAAAGAATGTCATTTTGTCATTTTCTTGGGGGATTAGAAGGGAAGAGCGGGCGGTCTCTGCTTCCTGAGGCTTTCATGATGAAAAAATAAGAGAAGAGTGAGGCTTGCCAGCTAATGGTGTACGAGATACAACTTCCCTTGGCAGTGCTATGCAGAAATAGTAACTGGAAACTCCTCAGCCAGCCTCTCTCCTTATTAACTAGAAGGAAGGACAATTTGGGACCATATCAACACCCCCAAATTTACTAGCACTAATGAGCTGCATGAACTTAATCATTGCATTATATCTGAAGAGTAAGAGGAACTTTAATGATCATCAGGTATAATCTGCTTCTTAATTCAAGAACTCCTTTTAATTACAGAATTCCTGTGAGATGGCCATTGGAAGCTCATTATTTCATTGAATTTTCCATCTGTGGTTAGTTGTTTCATTTGTTAAGAAAGTCACCCTTTTATTGATCTAGGACATTCATTCATTAGTATTTGCTTTCTCCTTTGGAATAATAATAATAATGTATTATGAAACAGTAATAATGATGATGAGTAGCAGAATTTTTTCTTATGTATTAGGCATGTAATACAATTTTGTATGTGTTTATGTTTTTATTTATAATCAGACAAAATCTTATGTTATAGGCATTATTATTTGCCCCTATTCTACACAAGGGTGAATTGAGACTTATAATGCTAGACTGACCTTGCTGAGGGTCACATAACTAATAAATGGAGATTTAGAATTTGTGCTCAATTCTGTTTGATTGCAGAACTCAAGCTCTTTTGTGCTCTGGACACGCACACACAAATCTTCTAGCTCCTCATTTTACACATTCAAAATACACTGTTCAATTCTTTTTTTTTTTTTTCTGGGCTGCATATCCCAGCTTCTCTAAGCATTCCTTAATTGATATGACTTTCAGTCACCACATGATCATAGTTGATTTTATTTTAGAAGTTTCCAGCTTGCTTTCCTAATGTACGGAACCTTGAATTGGAAATAATATTGAAAGTGTGGTTTAAGTGCAACACTTAGAAATTCCATCACCACCCTTCATCACTTTTCCAAATCAAGTTTCTGCATCTGCAAAAGTTATTAATAGCAAAGATTATAATTGAATTAAAAGAACATCAAAGTACAAAGCTGTAGGAGATTAAAAAAATACTTACAATTGAGAAGATTTTATTTGCAGATCAGAAATTCTTTTCATTTACTTGAAACATCACCATTTTCTCTGTAAAACTGAGCCTACACTTACTTTATATGATTTCCTATTCTGTTTGAGGGCATGGAGCTACAGCTCCCTCCATCTACTGAAATTTGGGGTGAATGTGTACTCAACTCAGCTGCCCCAGGTGCAACCACACAGCAGGGGCTCCATTCTTATGGATTCAAGAGCCCCACTGTAAACTTCTGGCAGAGGTGATATGCTAAGAATAACTCAGCCTTTCAGATTAGTCAGAAAGAGAAATAAAAACTAGGTGTGACTGTCTTTGGGTGACCAAAAAAATCAAAAAGCATGAGATGCATAAGCATTATTCCCACAGTCATAGCGGGGTTCTGGACCACCACAGAAGTCACTGGCTGCTGAAGCCTCTGCCTGGAACTCTCAAGAAAGCTCTGATGCTGATGTGGAAATTCTTCAAAGACTGAACAAGGTCTTTGAGAAATCTCCAGGGGTAGGTAGGGGAACTATGCTAGTATGCTTTCAAGGAACTCATATACATTCCAAGTAAGTAGTAAGACCAGTGCCAAAGGAAGCAGATAGACCTCTTTAAAAGAGGAAAATAGTAAATGTAGTAGTTACAGTAATAAAATGATTTAATGTGTACTGGAATAATATCAGTCAAACATGGAGATAAGGAGAAAGGGGGCCTTTGGAGTTAGGGTATTACTATAATTTTCCACATCCTTTGCCATGTGACATAATCATGTCCATGGCACTAAGAGTCTTCAAGAAAGTGTCTGGAGCGAGGCACCTATTACAATGAAAAGTAGACACTAATGTTGGAGGTTCTGGGCTATGATTTTGGTTATTAAGTAGCATTGTGGTTGGAGTCACTTTTTTATGATTAGGTTAATATGTGTATGTAAATTAAAAAGAAAAAACAATAGTGCAGAATGCATTAAACTAACTGCTCTCCCTTGCTCCTCCTTTCCTCTCTCCAATTACCTAGTCCCTGTTCTTGTTACTTTCTAAAATTTTGCATCTTGTAGAGGTGACATCTATAGCTCTGAGGTGTTGAAATGACTTTGTTTGTTTGTTTGTTTGACTTAGGAAATTTAGGCATTATTTTTCCTATCTACTGAAGATGAAGATTTAGCTCATTTATATGACCCCAACTCCTCCTCCTCCACTTAACCTGTAGCTAATATTTCAGTTTTTCAATTGACTAAAGCTTTAATATTGTTTCAGTAGCACATACACTAAAATTGGTGTTACAGAGATTGGCATGGGGCAAGGATGATGTGAATTTGTGAAACATTCATATTTTTATGGAATACTATTCAGTCTTAAAAAATAAAGGAATTCTAACACATGCTACAACATGAAATATCTTTCAAAACCTAGTGCTGAGTGAAATAAGCCAGACACAAGGAAAAATATTGTATGATTCTCCTTATATGAACTACCTAGAGCAGTCAACCACCTAGAATGGTGGTTACCAGGGGCTGGGAGAGGGGGCAGTAAGGAGTTGTTGTTTAATGGATATAGAGTTTTAGTTTGGGAACATGAAAAGTTCTGGAGATGAATGGTTGTGATGGTTACACAGCAATGCAACTGAACTGTACACTTAAAATTATTAAATTGGTGAATTGTGTTAAGTATATATTATACTAAAATAGAAATATAGGGCTTCCCTAGTGGCACAGTGGTTGAGAGTCCACCTGCCGATGCAGGGGACACGGGTTTGTGCCCCGGTCCGGGAAAATCCCATATGCTGCCGACCGGCTGGGCCCGTGAGCCATGGCCACTGAGCCTGCGCGTCCAGTGCCTGTGCTCCGCAATGGGAGAGCCCACAACAGTGAGCGGCCCGTGTACTGCAAAAAAAAAAAAAAAAAGGAAGAAAAGAAAAAAAAAAGAAATATATATCCTCATTATTTAACTTCTCTTATCGTTTGACTTCTTCCACATAAAACTAACGTTTCAGCACATCTTCTCAGTTTTTATCCTCATTATACAAGGGTAACTCCATGTACAAACTTTTTCATAAAGATATGTACAAGCAATTGTTGCAGATATTGGTGGTGTTTACAAATTTATTTTCCTTTTTTTGCCTTCTATGCACCTGGGATTATTAGATTCAGACCCCTTGTGGCTAATAAGCCAAGTGACCAACTTCATTTACCAATGAACTGAGCAGCAAGGAAGTGAGCCATTCTCAGACCTGGGCATTTAGCCACAGAGACCTTAGTTCTTTGCCACCACAACTGGTAAAATTTGAGATGGCTGTTTTTTTCTTTTTATGTTTCCTGAGATTATATTTAGGAGTAGGTATTTTTTCATCCATCATTTTGTGTAATCAGAGTACCCATTAAATAGAAATATTAATGTCTTTTTTCAGATGTGCACAATTTTCCTGTGTTTTATTTTGTTTATTTCTTCCCTTTTATATTCTGCTTTCTCCTTCCAGAGCTCATATTTGTCAAATTTTGTATCTCCTGATTGTTCTCCTATATCTTCTACATTTTATCTGCTCTTTGTCCTTTTTGTTCTATTTTTAATGTAGAATTTCTTGACTTTAATCTTATTTTTTTCTCTTTTTTTTAGTATCATCCTTCAAGTCTCTCTGAGAATACTAATTAGATTGTTTTCAACTTTCTTCTTTTCAGTGAGTTATTTCTGTTTCCACTAGGATTGCTTTATTTATTTTGCCAGTTTTATGCTGTTAATTTTCTTTATATGCCTGAGTGATTATAAGTTATTTGTTCATATTTAAAACAGGAGGTATTGAACTGACTTTTCCAGGTAGTGGATTGGGTTTTCTCTGCTGCTGTATTATGTAGGCTTGTTTACTCTGTAAGATTTTTTTTCCTTCAATAATGGGGGCTGATCTGGCCAGGTAGGCAGTTAAATCACAGAGGATCCAGACTTTTGACAAGGGATTACCAAAATGGGAAGAAATTTATTCTGTGGTGCCAACACCCAGCTAATTGTCCTAATTCTCCCCAAGCAATACATTACATTTCTTTAATGTAAAGGTCATTGTTTTTGTTATGGTGATTATTGTTTTGTTCTGTTTTCTTTTGCCTTGTGTCAATGTGAAGTTTCTTGCTCTCTTGTTACATGCAGGAATGTGGGAAAGAGAGGAGAGGAGTAGGGACATGATTGGCTCCTTATTCTAGAGACAGAATTTCAGTGGGACTCTCTATTCCTCCCCACTCACCAATTTTGGCTCACTTCCATGATCTCATCCTCCATACTTACGAATTTTATTCCAAAAACCTTTGAGGTTCTACCTGAAAGATTAACTTTTCCTGTCATCCCTTCTTACGTTAATTTTGGGCTATAGATTCCTCAGTCTTCTTTGTTCAATTACATGGTTCTCATCCATTTCCATCTCCCAGAAATGTTTTGAAATCTAATGTTGAATGACGGTCCTTCTCCCATTCTCTTTCTTTTCCATTTATGGGTTTAATTCTGTTTTTATTCTCTTTTATTTGAATGAGAAATGGAGGCAAATGGAGACATACCATATTGAACCAGAGATCAATATGGTACCATAATATTGATCACCATATTAAACCAGAGATCATCCTGTGCACTTGATGAAAACAGAGGACTGCATTGAATTTTGTGTATCTGTGGTGGATCAACTATATTCTCATTCAGGGTCATACATGGTGAATTTAGATTGCTAGAACACAGGTAGATATTTTTAATGTTTTCTGGACACAGAGAACATCAACAATTTTTCATGGCTTTTAAGCTGTTTGAAATGAACATGTAGGAAAATAGAAGGCAGATGAAAATCAGAATGTGAATCAATAGCCCTTTTTCTTGCCATATCTGTTTTTTAAAACTGGACCTTGGAAAAAGTTGGTTATGACCAATACAAAATTCCATTATTAAACAAACTAGCAGTTCTGCTTTTGAATGTTTCTAATTGCAATGAGTTGATTGAAAAGAAACTAAAAAATAAAACTATAAGTATGAGAAAAAACTAAAACATTTTATTAGGTTTTCTGTTTGCATTTTAGAATATGTTATATCTCAAAGAATCTTGAATTCAGGTTTTATTCTTGTAGTTTCCTGCATCTATAATTATTTCCCAAGTCATTTTCCTCAGCTCTTATAAGAATACATCTGTGCTTCTGAAAAATATTCTCACAAGTGCTTGTGGGTGATTTATTGGTGCTTACAGCCATCCTATTTTGGGTGTATAAAATCGTGACTATTCCAAATGTCCAGAGTCAATAGCAGAGTGGTTTTTATAATCCGTTCAGACCTCCCTTCTGTCCCTCTGCTTTTATTAACTCACCCTGGTTTTGCCCTCCCTAAACTTCTAGGCTCTTCATGATACAGTCTGCCTCCTGATATACCTCAGCAGGCCTCTCCCTCTGATATCTCATTTGTACCTTCTCTTTATAGCAGCCTTATCTGTCTTATTCACAATTACATGTCCAAGCCTCTTTTGACACATTTCTTTGTGTTAATTTTTTTTTTCTTTCTTTTTTTGTTTATTTTTTAAGACTGAAGTGATGGGTACATCACTCCATCCATGTGGAAGGGGAGAAGGAGCAAAAGAGGCTTCTCCAATACAGACTCTATGTATCAAGCCAGAGTCAAATACTAGGTTGCACTCAAGGAGAAAACCTGTGTACCACAGCTAAAGTAGGTGTGATGAAGATGTGTGAGTGCTAGAGTGTCCTGGAGCAGGGAGAAATCGGCTGGAAGAAGTTAACTGAAAGTGGCCTGGGTCATTATCACAGACAAGGGCTAGAGTTCTCAGTTGTGCTATTGAGCATGATGATACTTTATAAAAGAGAGAAATTTTGAAATTCTAATATGAGTCTCATACTACTTATTATCCATTGAAAGAAAACGTGAATGATTCACATGCAATACACATATACTATGCAATACATTTTAGTACAAATTATGTAAAATTTAATAATGACTAAGGAACTACTCTCAAAGAAACCTGGTATCTGGTAGAACAGAGAGATAAGTACAAACGTCATGGAGTGATAAAAGAGAAAGGATGACTACATTTTGTAAGTGGCAGTAGGATTTTTTAAGAACTGAAAGTAAATAATATATTTATGACTGTAGTTTTTTTAAAAAAATAATTCTCCACCCTAACCTTGGACCCACAAAATCAAGTCAAACCTTACCCCCCCTGGATAGCACAGATGAGAAATTACATGGACAGCTTGCCAGCCAGCTCTATCATGTCTCATGGCATGAAATAATGTAGAGTTTCCATTTATTGAAGTGCACTTAAGGTGGCCAGAAAAGAAGTTCTTGATAATCATTCTGTATGCCTGTAAAAATAGAATACTTCCTTAATAAGAGTATTTAAAATTAGGCCATCTGACAAGTCATCTTGCCTAAAAACAAGTCCAAATCTTTTCATTGGTTTTTCTTATGGGAGGATTTGAAGTTACTTTTCTACTCTCCTAACCCTCTCTGAAAACTAACATGAAATCTGAATTGCCACTGATCTTTCAGGCCAGCTCTGGATATTTCTTTAAACAACTATACATTTTGAAGTATTCTGTTCACTAATGTGTTTATTTATACACCTGCAGTATATTTATTTTACAGCAAAATCTTCCATTTAGCCATTTGCCAAAGGAAAGGTCAATCTGTGGTTAACGTCACTCATTTTATTAGAGAGAATACCCCAAACTGTCCTTATACATGGTTTGGTTATTCTACTAATCAGAGCTGTTTCTTTTTCCATCGTCATTTCCTTTAGTGAATTCCTGCATTTCTAGATTCTAGGTGCACAGGGTAAGAGAGAGAAAGTCTTCTTCTAACAATAGCATGCAACATAGGTTGCAATGCTCATAATGCAAATTAGGTCAATTGTGACCTGCTTGGTTTTTGAATTGTGAGACTGAATGAAATGTGAAGGAGGGGAAGGCACTATAGCCAGCATTGTCAGCCTGAGAACTGCACATCTTTTAGGGGTGGCATTCATACTGCAGACTACAGGGAATGGGACTCTGCAATCCTGTAAAAGCCTTACACCATCTCTATTCTTTAGTCAAATACAACAAAACACTGAGTTTTTTAGGGAAAGTTAGCATAACGTCGCTACCTAGAACAGGAAGTTGCATCAAATATTCAGGCTATACCATATTAGTAACATTAGCATGTCTATAAGAAAAAAAGAAAATAATGTTTAAAATTGAAATTTCAGTCTGCTTCGTCCATGGAAATCAGACACTAATGATTCATTAAATTATCGAAGATACAATAAGCACATATTATGTACTATTCATTCTGTTAATGTTATGGAAAATTTAATAATGAGTAAGACAGTGACCTCAAAGGAACCAAGGATCTGGAAGAAGAATGAGAGGTACAGGTTTGATGGAGTAATAAAAGAGAAGAGGGGTGGTATGAGTTCATCAAAATGTATCTAACCTTAGGATTACAAAACAGAAACACAGATTTTATGATATAGACCAGAAGCACAACTGATGATAAATATCCTTTTATTCACAGAGCATTCAGATGCTTTTGGATAGAGAAGTCCTTATGTCTTTAGATATGATATTGTGTGGCTTTAGATAGATAATAGACACCAGAATATATTTTAAAAATATATAAATGTGAACAGTGAGCACAGTGCATGGTTAGAAAAGTGGACAGCTTATAATGAAAAATAAAATTAAAAAATGATAGATGGATAGATAAATAGATAGATAAGTAGATAGATAGATAGATAGATAGACAAAATGGTACCTGGAGAAGATTAATAAAGGATCCATTTTAATCTTAGAGTTATATCTACAGCTATGAAACAGAATTGATTGATTGACTAAATGTATTTTTATTTCAACTTTGAATATTAAATACAATGATGTTTGTCTGGACCAAAAGCTCATTTTAATCTTTGATGTTGCCAATGATATGTTTAAATTTCACAAGAGGTAAATTTCAGTGTAGAACTTCTTTATGCCTGATTAATGTCATGGTGACGATTTTATCAAAGTCTTCATTAAGCTAACTTTTTTTCAAAACTAAAAAATAATAAGAAAATAGAATCCTGATTAATTTATGTGCTTATTCTTCGAGTTAAAGAAATCTGCTCTTGTTCTACTTCATAATATGTAAAACATATAGACCAAGTTTTCTTCAATATGTTAAAGACATTTGTATATTGGGCAAAAATAAAGATTGATAAAATAAAAGGACAAATCATTTTTTAATTGTCATATAACCTAGTTTTCCCCCATTCTTTAGTCTTGTCTTCAGGAGAGCTAGAGAATTTGATTCAATCTGTAATCATGTTCCACTACACTAGCTCCCTGAGCTAGCCAATTATCTATGAAGGTTTCTTCTTGGATGCCCTCAGTTAGCTCTCTTCATTCAGTGGAAAACTTGTGATACTGAATTCATTCTAAATGACAGGCAGAAAAACCTGTACTATTTGAATGGCAACTTAAATATATAACGCAAGGTATTTGATTTAACTTAAATTAAATTAATTTAATTTTCTTGTCAAACCCCAACAAAGATGCTTAGTGTATCATGTGGTATCTCTTTGATATATAGAGGTGTGTGTGTATGTGTGTGTGTATGTATATGTGTATAAGAGAGAGAAAGACTGTACAATTTTCCTATGCCTTTGCAATGAAAAGCTATGCTTGTTGTTTTATAAAAACAACAACAAAAAAACAAATTTATATTAACCTATATGAAGTTGTAAAATATGATAGGTACTACATTCATTATAAATCACATTACCTAACTTCCAATACTGTTTCTTAGAATTATTTCCCTCTATTCACAATTCTACTGTAATCATGGTCAGACCATCTATCTACCAAAAACAGAACTACAGCAAATTGAAAGAATACTTGTCTCTAGTGTAATCTCTACCATAGAGATGTAGCTAATCAATAAATCTGTCAATCAGATGTCAAATCAAATCTGATGATCTCTAATCGACCCAGTTTTGTGCCAGATGTGGTAGAAGATATGAAAGCATAGGACATACTTTCTGTCCTCAAATAAAAATTCCAAGAATGGCCTTTAAAATGACAATGCAAGAATGACTAAGAGTGCTTTAGGAATTTTTTAAAAAAGAAGACTGAGGAGACTACATAAAACGTGTAAGAAATGACATATCCAGCATTTTAATATAGTCAAGTTCCCTCTGGAAGGATGTGTCCTCACCACAAAACTGCAAAGTGGATGGCAGACAATGGGCAAGAGATCTTATTTAGTAGCAAATGCAAGTGTGGTGATAAAGAGCTGAGGAAGGGAAGAGAAAATATAGAGCAAAATATTGTGGATATTAATGTAGTAAAAACTTTACCTGAAACTTGAATAATGTTTTCCTCAAAACTAAAACCCCAGAGAATCCCTAACAAGTTTATTTCAAGATAATTTATTGGCAGCAGTTGAGACAAAATTTTATTTTTCACAGGTAATTTCTTTGATAATATTTTGTGGCAGCTTCACCCATCTTCTTCTTTACCTGCCCCTCCTTAACCCACAGAGGGGTACTGGAGGTGCCTGGAATATGGTGTCAGGACCTATTGAGTATATAGTGGACCACTGCAAATAGCATGTGAATCTGTGGAGGAAGAAGGCTTCTGAAAAGTTATATCATAGGGAGACACCAAACCAAAAAGAAATGAATATCTAAGTGTCTGTTTTGAGCAATTCACTTTTTAATCAACAGGTTGAATATGTGGGAAACAAGAGAAAAGCAAGGAGATTCAAAGTAGAAGCAGTAGACAGTGAAGAAATGCCAAGCGTTTCCTAAAGGATATTTGCAATGAATATTTTGAGGATGCCTCTGCTGTGAGTGGGAAGGTAGCCATCAAAACTACCCATCTGGTATGAGGAAGCTGCACTTTACAACAGAGTAGGTAAAGATAAGAAAATAAGTTCAATAGTATTGTCTTTATCATGCACAATTTGAATTGGCTTTAGGACTGCTATAGATTGGTTGGTTGATATAGATTAACTTTATTCCATAATTCCATACTAAATATTGGGGCATTAGGACCCTTCAAAAGAGTAAAATTGGAAATTCTACCTCTGGCTTCCCATGAATCTGTAACACTGATGTTAGGATTTAGCTGTAGACTGGCTTGTATTGTTTTCTGTCTTCTTTGTATTGATCAGTCAACCTTAGTTCATTCTGAGGGTGTATCTGCCAATGGGTGCAAGTATTAAGCAAGAATTGGACCCTGTCTTTAAGGAACTAGTTGTCTGGTAAATAAGATAAAACTTACAAATATGAAAAAATAAAATGATTGTCTCATCACAGTTGTATTCTCAACATGTAGAATTTGCATTTGCGTGTCACATGATAACACATGAATGGTGTCTTAGAGCACAAAATATGGCTGGTCACAAAGTGGGTGTGCTTAGCTCTTGGAAAATTCTCTAATTTGCTTATATGGATGTGACTGTACAAGTTTCTTGCTTCCTCCAAATTCAGTTCTCTATCTAGAGGCATGCGTCTATGTATACACAACTATCTTTAACATTTTCACTACATTTTTGCTCTTACCTGTGAAAGTTGTATATATATATAAAGGAATATATATATATATATATATATATATATACACATACACACATATATATATTTTTTGTTGTTGCTGTTTGTTTGTTTGTTTGTTTTTCCTAGAAGTAATTGAGCATGTGGTGAAGAACTGAGAAAAGCTCCATGGAGGCAGCAAGACTCAGCAAATGGTGGAGTTGTCACTCATTTGCTGAGTGTTTCAGCCCAAATACTATTTGTGGAGTTTCCTTAAGAACAATCAGTATTTCAAATCTAAGTGCTACATAAGTGTAACTGCCACAAAGTTTAATTTAGGTCTTTGAGTGTCTGGTGTTTAACTATATATGTATTTAGTCAAAAAAGGGGCCAGAGTACTCAGCCTTCCATGTGAGAGAGGACCTGATACATTGTATTTAAACTGGTATTTATCTGCTGGTCCACTGTGGTCCCCTTCCCACTCTTCCAACTCTTTATTCATATGAAACATGGTTTCAAAGACCAAAATTTGAAATTTTAAGTGAATAGTTACTGACTGTCCACTCTTCTTTTGCCAGCTCCCTTCTCCTTTTTCCTATGTCTAGTTGACTAAAGATATGTTTTGTTCCTAAGAAGGTGTTGAGATTTCTGACTGATAACAAACTCTGGTCCAGATGGTTATCCCTCACACCAGAGTCCTGACTCCCTGTGGTTTGTAGCTAGTAAGAGACTATAAGATTTAAATTGAGCCGTGAATACAGGCTGGACCAGCCATTCTTGCAAAGTGTCCACTGTGGACAATGTAAAATAGCTAACTCTAAAGTAAAAAGAAAACAAAACAAACAAACAAACAAACAAAAAACAACAAAAAACCAAGAATCCCCCTTGAGCTTTGATCTCAGTAGTGCCAGCTATTTGGGCATTTTTAATATTTTAATTATTTGGTGAGTTTTGTTTTATTTTTAAACTTCTTTCGCTGGCATATTTTCAAATGTAATTGGAAGTGACACAACCTACATATGGATTGCTAAAAAATATAGATGGCAGTGAAGATTGTAACCTACCAGTCAAGATATGAAAAAAGAATAGCATTTTTTTGAGTTCCAAAATATGAATTTAATATATGAATTAGGTTTCCAAACAATATAAATAGGTATGATATGAAGCTAAAGGCAACATTTACACTTTGTAATAAACAAGCTGGGTTAATTTGTATTTAATTTATTTATTCATTCCAAACCTTGTTACTTAACTCTGTGATGGGTACTTTGCTTAGTGGTAACTATTAAATGTAGTTTGTTTATATATGAGGTCTGAATTTTCATTGCAATGCACAGCTTTGCTGCACACAAAGTGCATAAATTCTTTCCAGTAATGTATGTACAACTGGCGATAGTTTTAAATAATAAAATACTAAATACAAGCATGAAGTCTGTAATTCCCACATGGCAGTGGTGGCTGGAGAAGGCAATTAAGAGGGTGAAATCATAGTAGTCGTCGGCACTTGATCGTAAAAGAGGCAACTTCAAGATGGAAGCATCACCTCATCTGATTATTAATAAATAAATATTGACATTAATTTAGTACTTTCCATCTTCAAAGCACTTTACAATTATTAATTAGTCCTCTTAGGACTATTTGAAATTTAATTTCTGAAGTTTGCATTTAAATAGGATATTCATGATGGTGTTTTTTGGCTTCAAGCACAACAGCTTCTTTTTTTTTTTTTCAATTCTCAGATTCTTTTTTTTTTCCTGGAATTAAAGATAGTAGGATGACTGTAGCTAAATAGACATTCCAAGAAAGGTTATCTCAGAATATTGAGCTTGGAGTCAGAAGGAGCTGTATTTGCATATTCCCACAGTAATGGACCAAGGTCATGGTTCAGTTTCCCTAAAGACCTTTGACCAGGAAGAGGTACTTTTAGGTCATCACATAAACCCACTTTTCCACCCAAACCTTTGTACAGATGTCATCTCTGCTTGGAACTGCTACTCAAACTGCTAGCAGCCTTGTATTCTCCTTTTGCCTGATGATTCCTAGGCATCTCGGTTTTATATATTTTATACCAGAGAAGCATTTCCTAAATTCTAGGTTTCTTTTTATCATCCAACTAATGTTTATAAAGTTACCAAATCAAAATAAAAATAAAATTGTCGATGCTTATCTGACAGCTCATAGACTAACAAGAGATACAAGATTATACGAATAACCGCCATACAGAATATGTGCTATTAAAAAAATAATCTCTTTTCTGAGCAGTATTTTTTTTACAAAAAATGAGGGAAAAGTACAGAGAGTTCCCATATACTCCCTCAACACCGATCCCTCTCCCAGTTTCCCCTATAATGAACATCCGTGTGGCACAATTGTTAGAATTGATGAGTCAATAGTGTGATACACTATTACTAACTAAAGTCCATAGTCTCCATTAGGGTTCACTTTTTATGCTGTACATTCTATATGTTTTGACAAATGTATAATGACATATATCCACCATTACAGTATCACACAGAATAGTTTTTCTTGTTGTATGTCTTTGCCTGTCAGTTAATAAGAGTTTGACGTCTTTGTGACCACTCATCTTTGTTCCAGACATATCTGCACTTCAAGGAGGTTGTGTCCCTTTGATGACTGCTTGTACAAACACTGTAACATCAGCCTTCTCAGCTCCACTGAGCAGGGAGTCTCTCTGTCCCTGGAGAAATGCATTTCATCCAGCCTGACTTGAAGATAAGACCAGGGTCTAAGGGTTGGTGGTGAAAGGGAGATATTTGCAAGTTAATTCCATTTGACTTATAAGAAGCCTCCCCAAATATATGTACCTGTCATGTATCTTGTCCAGTTAGAGAGCATTCTGGCACCTTCTTTTGCTTGCCACACCTGTCACCTCCCTCACTTCTGCAATGTCCGGGACCATCACAGGGTCCATTGTAGCATCTACTCTGTCTGTGAAGCTACAAATGATTCTACTAATCATGAGTGGAAATTCACCTCTATATTTTGGAAAAGCAGCTTGTAGATTATTTAACCAAAACAGATATACTGGCTTATGTGCATTTTTTAAAGATTCACAAACCTTTGCTGAACCACAACCCACCACTTAGTATACTGGAGAAATCTTCCCATCTCAATATAGGCATCTAATTGCTTTGTGATTATTTATCTATGTCTGTCTCCCCTTCTAGACTGCAAGTTATATAATAGAAAGAAACTATTGTTTTTATTTACTTTTGAATTCCTCAAGAATTTAAACTTCATCTGCTACATGATAGAGCCTCAATTTCTGAATGGATTTAAAACACAAAAATAAAAACACATTTAAAAAAGTAGATACAGGGAGAATAATAAACTAGAAAATAAACTTTCTGTAATGCTTAAAGGAGATGTCTATCTTTACCACCTAGTCCTTATCCCTAACGAATGCATAATAGCACAGAGAAGATGAAAGGAATGAGAGAATACGCTCATGGCTTGCGATATCATGACAAAATACCTTGATCAGAATATTATATGTACCTGAAATTCAGCCCCCTTTTGTCCTTGAAGATCACCTCTAAATGCCACATTCAATCACTGAGGATAAAAACACTGATGACCACAATGGTAATTTTCCATTCCCCCAGTTAGGAGAGCCATTCTATTCACCAATGGAGGACATTTCAGGCACTCATTCAAAGAACCTCAGATCTATGCAGACATTCATGGCTTCCTAGAGGATTAATGGTAAAAACTTCCTGTTTACCTTTGGGCATCCTCTGGAAACCTCCCTGTTACCCTCTTATGTCTGGACCAGGCACCCCTATTAGGGCCCTAAGAACATGTTGCAGCCTCTCTCATTTTCCTTTCACTCTGGATTGTAATTGCCTGGATACTTGCCCATTTTCTCCACCAGTCTTTAGGTTACATTCAGACAAGAAGCTGGTTTGCTTTGCTCACTGTTTCATTGCTTATGCCTAGCTCAATGTCTGGGATGTAATGGGGGAGGGTGGGAATGGGAAGGAAGCAAGGCAAGCAGGCAAGCAAAAAAAAAGAATGAAGGAAGGCAAGTCTCACATCTAGAAGCAATAAACTTTATCTAGTAAACTCTGGAACATTAAGATTTAACTGTTTCTCCTAGAATCTTGACTCTGAGAGCCCTGAACTTTCAGGAAAAACAAAATGCCTCTTTAGCAAGGGAAACTAGCTGGCCCATACCTCCTTTGGAACCATCCTTGACAATATGATTAGCCTTGATTTTGATCTCTCTGACATATTAGATGACAGTGGATTAATTGACCTCACCTATACTTTACTGCTGTGTTCCATGGCACAGTTAATCACTACAGCCAGATATGAAGATGTTCCCAGCACTAACGATGATGTGGTCCTGTGTTGTGTGTATTGTGTTACCTTGTTTGCCATTCCCTTTTTTGCCTTTGGACTATATTTGATTTTTGTCTTTTCTATCATCTGAGATGAGTTTAACTCACTTGTACCCTGTTGGCTTTGTTATTCATACAGGGCAGGCTGTCTCTTTCCGCTTAATATATAGTTTTTTAATTTTATACCTGGCATGAGTGTGTATTATTGCTCAAATTAATTGAAGGCAGGGACCATGCCCTATATTATAGCTTTATCACTTATTTTAGTGGGTTAACTTATTATGTTGAACACAATAAGTCCTTGATAGTTAAAAAAAATGATGAAATGTATAAAAAGTAAAAGGAATTTTCTTATTACAAATAGAATAATTCTTTCTCATTCAATTCATATGTACTCCTTCCAAACCACCAAAATCCTGGGATTTATATTAAGAGTTTAAGATATTCAAGAAATGTTTTAAAAATTCAGTGGCTATATTTGTATGTGTATCATTTGTGTTTTCATTGGGTCCAAAAAAAATAATAAAGTGCTTGTTCAGTCTTGCTTGTTTTTTGTTTGTTTGTTTGTTTCCTTTACATTGGACACCAAAGTAAAGAGTTAAAAGATGTCACTGCAAAGCATGAACTCTCCTTCTTTGTCACCACCCATGAAGACCTACTAGGTTCCACCCTCACTGATGTCCCAAATGGCATCTCAGCAGCAGAAAGGTCAGAAACAAAAAACTCCAAGTTTGTAAGATTTAAAGTCAAGTTATCAGGAGTTGGACTAGAACCCCAAACCATACAGGCTATAAGGTCAGAGCTTAACTGTTTTTCCATTTTATTACTCAAGGACAAGAGAGCTTGATGCATGAGACTCCAGCCCCATAAGCCGTCTACTGAGGTGGCCATTTCATCACGTATGGTTGCGAGTTGAGTACTGACCACACAATTTAAGTCGACAACAGCAGGGCCCTGGTGGGGATGTGAGAAGCAATGTCACACACAATATCCTTTTCCTAATTATTGGGACCCAGACAGGTGGCAGGAAGGGAATGAGGGGTGAGGTGGAGGGAGAGAGAGGGACAGGGAGGCACAGTGACATTTCCCATCTCAGGAGTACAAGATTCATTACCTCTGATGAAAAGTCACCAGGCTGCGGTGAGTCCTGACATACTCTGTGACAGGAGAAAGTGACATGGCTATTTGACATTCAGGGCTAGAAGTTTGCTGGTCTGTAATCACTAGTTAAAATTGAATCTTGTACATTGCACCCTGCCAGCACAGCTCAACTCTTGATAATTATTTGGATGCTACTGTATTTGGATTTTATTTCCCCAGCGGAGACGGAAGCTGGATTTATAGTTTACTGCTGGGTTAAGATTGGAACAGGCTAGACCTTTTTTATGGTTAATATGGCAGAGCCAAATAAATCTAGAGGTGTTTTTTGTCCCCATTTTAATTCTAAACCACTTGGGGATGGGGGTGGGGAGCCACAAAAGAATCAAAGGTTGTGTCTTCTAATTTTCCATGAACAAGCTACAATTCTGTCTGTGCTAATGCTTTTCTCTTTTTTCCTTTCAGTTCATGATACTTTAATCCAGCCATCTGGACATGGATGGGGCTAGGAAACACCATTTTGCAATAGCTATAGCCTGAGCGGCCACATGGATGAGGACATAGATGGTCAATGCCACTTAACAACCACTTTTTCTTTACCTGGGGGTCAGGAAAAGGACAAGAGAAAATTTTTACAGCAGGTCATTTTAGTATAATTACAGAGTGGCCTTGAACTGTTGATTTTCATACAGGCATGCTGTGATTCCAACAAGAATATTCTCTCCTCTCATTCCTATTCTGAGGCATGAAAACTTCCATTCTTTGCAGGAGCACGGACTGTATATTCACCCCATTATGCCCGGAGGGATCCCGGATGTCAGCTTGACAGTCTCAGTCTAACATTTTTGAGGGGTCACCAGCCATATGTTCACAGAAAGGTAAAGTGATCACCAGAGATAACTTTATGTACAGACAGAATATGTATTGCCTGTGAACGAGGGTTTAGCTGTGCTTTGAGAAGTAGGCAGACTGGCCTGATCTAAGATATCTTTGTCAGTGTCTAAAAGTCCATCATTAGAAAAGCATCAATTTAAATAAAAACATTGTATTTCCAAAGGTTGCAAAGTAAGTCACTATTTCTTGGAGGAAACAATAATACATATATATTCTCAAACACTGGCAAAGATAGATAAAATGTGGTGGACATTTTGCTAGGAAAGGCTGATGGGCTCTGGTGCAAGAGGGCTCAAGAATTGGCATTCACTGTTCTGGGGGATTCACTCTGAACCCAGGGCTGACTCTCAGCCTTGCTCCAGCTGCAACCTAATTTCTGACAGTTGATTGTGATCTCATCACTTACAGAGAAGTCTCATCACTTGTTCATCCACTAAGTTTTGGGATTGATATATGGGACTAGAATGCTGATTAATCTAATTCACGGTGAGAAATAACAGCACAACAGGATTTACAACATGCAAAGGTCACATGACTAGTGCAGACATTGCAGATAAACTGGCCAAATCCTAAACAGAAGGTCTCCAGATGATCAGTGAATCACCAGGGAAGTAAAAATGAATCCAACTCTTCACCGTCTTACTGAGACAGTAGATGTAGCCAAGGCTGTCTTCACCGAATCCAGGACCACATTAAGGAGCTGAGATAGTCAGCATACTTAGTGAAAAGCTCCCTTTCTTCTGAATAGTGCTGAGATGGGCTCTGCCAATCATTGCTTTCTCTCTTCTCATTTGCTCAGGCTTCAGTAGGCTTCTCTCTTCTCATTTGCTCACCCTCCACTTCACACCAGAGAGATTATGTTGATATCAGAGCTCACTTTCAGAAATTAGTCATATTTTTCTGCTTTTCTAGTCACTGGCGACATAAACAACTTAGAGTGAATAAATTCATTACGTATTTTAATTCCACTAGAAAATACACCTATAGAAGGGAGCACCTTAAGGAGAGGGTTCCTTGTCCAAAGCAGGAATTTCTGAACAGGGAAAAATCTAGGGAAGTAACTGAGTCTTGAGAAACTTGGCAGTAGAGCGATAAGTCTACCTGGTGAAAGGACACGAGCAACTTAAGGAGGATAATATAGAACAAAGAAGAGAGACAAAAAAAGGAAAAAGAAAAAAAGAAAAACCCAGATATATCAAGAAGGCAGAAATTATGCCTACAATCTCCTAATGGAAATAGAGTAAGGAATGACTTGGACACCATGGTTGCTGAAATGATGTTCCCCAGCAGTAGTGAAACTGGGGTACCTGGCTTGGTTAGTGGGGTGTGGCTAAAGGAATAAACCAACTTTTCATTCATATCATATTTCAACTGCTCCTAAATGTAGAGAGTGGATTAAGGGCAGTTTCTCTTATCTATGGATGTCAATTACATTTTCTTAGGAAGAACAACCTCAATTATTCATTGTCTAAGCCACAAAGCAAAAAAAAACAAAGCTGCAACTAATAAGAGATTTCATCAACAGTATTGTTTATGGCAAACCGAAGAGCAGTCCACATGTTCCCAGGGTTGGTAAAGGACTCCCCCCTCTTCTCCCCCAGACAGAAACTCACATATCATGTATGGTTCATTTCAAGGCCCCCTCTTCCATGAAGTCTCTCCTGCCTAACACAGTTGATCTTTCCTTCTCTAAATTTCTATAGAATTTAAACTTCTTATATAAATGTATCATGTGTGTTTGATTGTAAAGTTCTTTCTGTATTTCCTATGTATACATCTTGCTTGAATGAGCAACTATAGCTTGAAGGAAGAAGTTTCTGAGAACTAATGTTAGTCTTTTGACCTTCTGGAAACTCAATGTTCTTAACTATTAAGATAAGGAAATGAGAATATGGTCCTCAAAGTTCACTTCCAGTTCTAATATTCAATGAAACTGTGTTGTGCTTCCCTTGACCTTCTCCTGGAAGGGAAATGTATTTGTCTTTGTTTAATTTGGGCAACTCTGTGTTTGTTCAATCCAGAACACTGTGAGAGCAATGCTTGGTATTAGACTCCAGAGATACCATAAGTGTATCCAAATGACAGCCCTCCAAATGCAGCAGCACCAGCCAGAGCTCAAAGCAGCAGAATCGTCTCGTGAAGTGACTCCGCTTGTTCTGCAACTAGAATGTAGGAACTCTGGGCTTTGTAGAATCAAAGTATGTGGATATGTTTAATATTTCATTGTGTTGCTAGACTCTTTCTAGCCCCATCTTTTTTATACATATTTCTGAGGAGTTCAAGCTGTCTGGAGCCTTCTACTCATACAGCTCCCAGTTGTGAGCTTCTCCCACAGCTCTTGATGCAATTAGCATCCTGGAATATTGAACAGAAGTAATTTTATCATGCAATCAAGAATACTTCAGCTAAGGTTAGATGTGAGTAATTGCTGCACACAGAAGGAAAGGAAGCCTATGAGAGGTAGCATTGCTCACAGATGAAAAGAACATAAGCCTTCCAACACCTAGGAGAGTGTGGCTTGTCTTTCCATAGTATGATTATTTTAACATGCATGCTAGTGTTCTTTTGAAGAATATTGATTACATTCATTGGCATCGCACAATTGGGTATAAAATCATCAGTATCCCACTGAACAGGAGAGATGGGGAAAGAATTTGTGGCAGCCTCATGTGAAGCCCAAAAATTACAGCATTGGATTTGAATAGATTTTCTCTACTTTCCTTCACTTGTATGTCACCCAAGAAGGAAGATTTTTGTTGCTGAGTGGGGTTAGAGCTTAGTACTCATCTTAGGAATACAAGGAAATGGAATCTTCCGTCCCCTGGCTATGCCATCTGATCATTTAGCAACCAACACTTTTCCTCTGCCTTCCTGGGGGCTGTTAATTCAAATGCAAAGGGAAAACATGGGTTTGCCTTTTGTGCCACTCTCTTAATCAAAGTGATTTTCTGAGATGCAACTGTAGAGGATAGACTCTTTTATTTTAGGATCAGCAGCAGTTTCTACAATGTTAGGCAAACCTGGGCCCTCCTTAAAATGTCAGGAAAACAAAAACCATCCCCACCTGAAAGCCCTCTTGTATTGAAAGGATTTTTTTGGCTCTTTCCCTTAAGCTGCTTTCTCCTTATGTACAACTTCCCAATCCCATTCACAAACTGTTGCCATGGTAAATAATTATATCACAGATGAATTGTGTACACTTCCTTTTCATAGCTGGAAGAGAAATTGCAGAGGAAAGGGGAAAAAATCAAAATCCTTTAAAATTACAGGGGAGAAGGCTGAGGAAAGATTGCCTCCTCGTTAACATAATTAGCTCCATGAATTATAAATTGGTATTAGAACTTGCACTTCATGACAAAAAGAGTAATTATATTTACATCAGTAAAATTAAACAATACCAAAGAAATTAATGGGACTCACCAGCGGCTCTCTTAACATTATCATAAAATTCAGAGATATGAATATACCAAAAACTGAAGTGATTTAAACAGCATAAACTTTAATGTTGCTCAAATGTGCTATGTAGAAATATGTCTCCTGGCTAGTTTTTAATTGCACTCCATGTTCAGAACACACACACATAAACACAACAGCAACAGCAACAAAAACAAGCCCTTAGACTTATGCACAGGAAAGTCCAGATTTTTGGTACCCAAGTGGGATGCGGAAGTAATTTCCACTGAGAATATATATATATATATATATATATATATATATATATATATTTTGTATTGACTGTTCTAAAGTCAAAGCTTCCAGAATAGAGGGTGACCTGTTAATTTACAACAACTCTCAAATGTCTCTGAAAGTGGGGCTGATGTGAGAAAATGTTGATTTGTCTAACTAACTTTGCACACCCAGAAAGATTTCCCATAGGAAAAATGGTAATGGCTCAGAATGGCAATGTGAATTCTCCGCATTTTTGATTTAGGCACCCAAAGACCAATGACTACCAACATTTCAACTGCATGAACTGTATGAAACCAAACAAAGAGAATACTTACTTGTATCCTAGGTAGAGGAGCCTGGGATGAATAGAGGTGTCTTTGGAGAAAACCTTAGCTTATGCATTAATCCAGCCATGGAGTTCATTTGGGAGATCCATAACTGTACACCTGTACACTGTGTGCTAGGAATGGTAGAAAAAGAACAGAAAATAAAATTGAAAGATGTTTTCTATACTTCCAGAATTTATAAATCCTAGAAATGCAGCATTTCATTTAGAATAATATGCAGCCAAAATGAAGCTTTAAGAATATGACAAAGTGATTAAATCATATGTTAAGTGAAAAAGCAAGTTATAAAATTGCTATTCTAATGATGCCTGGTGTGTGCATATGGGATGACAATCTGTCACTGCTTTTCCTCCTGACCATCCTTCCTACTCCAGGACTTTTGGAGTCTAGATTGATTCACTTTGCTATTTAGAAGAATCTTCGAGTCCATCCCTCACTTTGCATCTGAGAATGTTAATTTAGGCCACTTAGTAGGACAACCAGGATGGTGGGGAGTGGGGAGGAGGCTACATCTCAGGGAAGAGCCAGGATCTCCCATTTCAAGGTACCACTGAGGGTCATAACAGGAAACAGATGGTATACTCAAATGGATTAATTGAGGAGATATTAATAAAGGAGCTAATGCAGAAAAATGAAGGCAGGCTTAAAGAAACCAATAAGGGATGATGCAGTATTCCAGGACTAATGACAGTAAAAAGTCATCACCACACCTGAAGGGACAAGAGGAGTATGTGGTTACCAGAATTTGGAAAGGGTAGGAGTACCAAACAGGAGTTGTGGACTTTGGTAAAGGGACACCCAACTGTGGCAACTTGGCCAGATGGGAGCAGGAAGAATGAATATCCCAATTTGACATTCCTGCCCTTTAGTCTTCTGCAGCTACCTTCCTTTGGCCAAGCTCAATGTGAAGCCAGAGGCCAGGCATTTTTACTTTAGTTTATAAGGATTATTCTCTTTGGGCACAAGCATGATGGAAAAGGGTGAAGAGTAGATCTGGAGAGATCAATAAGAAATAGCTAACACAAATGAGTGAATAACAGAGACAAGGAGACAAATTTCTGAAAGATTAGCAAATTTTTCACTCTAGAAAATTGTATATTTCCAAATGAAAAATGTTGTCACTAATTAAAAAATTATAATGTTGAAAATCTGGCCTAAATATTTACTATGGACTATCTCTTTCATTTTACTTTGAAGTTAAATGCATTTTTAAACCCTATGAATCATTCAGCTTAGTAAAATATATCTGGATTAATTTTTGAGCCCTGAGTTGCCTCACCAATGAGGCATTTTTAACAACAATTTTGTTATATGAGTATATGAATGAGAGAATGAACAGTGGAACTCCCTAGGAAAATTCTCCCTTTCATTGGTGACATCCTTGATTGGATTTTGCTGACCTTTTGTTCATGATCTTGCTTTCATGACTACAGTTGTCTCCACTTTCAATATCCAAGGAGATCAGTCTTGTTTTCCCCCAAATAATGTGCCTTGAGGCTCATGCTAAGTTTTACAGTAAGGCTATTGGGTAAAGAAAGAAAAAAAAAACTATTTTCTAATGATGTGGCAAGGTTGATTTTTATTTAAAATTACTATGCTATCACTTGTAAATATATGTGCCATGGTTATTTACTGCAAGGAAAATTGATACTCTTTTTTTTTTTCAAGCTAACAAACTGGTATTAAATGTATAATAGCAAAACTGTGTTTTTGTGTAATAGGTCATATTAAATTTTGTCCTTTTAAATACGACTCTTTCTGCATTTGTTTCCCAGACTATTTATCTAATATATTCTATAAATCTCTCTCTTTTAGCATATGGCTCTGATTTTATTAATACCACATAACTACATAAAGGTTTTTAATAATGAAAAATGTCTTTGTCACATAGATTAATGTTCTCAATATTGTAGATATTAAAAGCCACTAGAGAAGAGAAACTAGACTTAAAGAAAGAACAAATAAAGTAAGAAACCACGATTTATTTTTAGATAGTTTGTGTGGTAAAGTCTGATAATACAGAGACAAAACAAGCTCAAACCAGTAATGGAAAGGGTATGGCCTCTATACTGTCACATATGTCACTTTCCCATGGAAGACACCACAAATAGATCACAGTATTGCTTGTCCTCGAGATCTTGATACAGTTTTACCATCTTGATTATTCTGTTACCATCAGCCTTCTAGTCCTGATGGATCAGAGCCAGCCATGAGTTCTGCAAATGCACAAAATATCAGAATTATTCATTCAATATTTCATTTTCCAATGAAAATAACCTTTAAAATTTATACATTAATTCTCTGTAATAAGTTAAATGAACATGCTTTCTTTTCTATTATGTTTACATTGAAAATGTAGTGCATGCATATGATTTGCAACAGTAGAACTTAAGCATGTAATTTCGCTCAGTGCTACTCATATTCACCAAGAGGCATTAAGCAAGGGAATTTAGAGCAATAAAATACAGTTTTATAATAATAATAACAACTATGAAATCTTTCATGATTAATGCCAGATACTGTGGTAAACACTGAATGGACATTACTTAATTTTATCCTTTTAAAAACTGTAAGAGACATTATTATTCAAACTTTACAGTTGAGAAAACTGAGGTTCAGAGGCTTATGTAAGTTACCCAAGAACACCCAGCTAGTACCCAGTATGAACTCTATAGTCATGATAAATATCCATTTTTGAGGACATAGTTTTCATAATAATTGTATAAAATAAATATCATATTAATCAGTAAACTGAATTCATAGAAGATAAATGAAATCCCCAGGCCATGTAGATGCCAAACTTACAGCTGAGAATTGAATCCAAGTCCACTAGGTTTTTGAGTTAAGGTATGCTTTATCCCCACCCCCACCAAATATCTCCCTAATAAAGTCATGAATTTAACAATTATTATTTGACTAACTCCTAAATGAAAACCTAGGGAGTATTTGACTATACACTCCTTTGAGTCAGAACCTGTCTCCTCCATAACTTTGAGAGGGTTCCCAGTCTGGTCAGTAAAAGTACATGATCAGTGCACATTGTTATCCTTCTGAAGGTCAAAGTCATCTGGAAATAGTGAAGATCATCAGCAGTTGTTACTCAAAATGGAGTTAAAATCAGATCACACTATAAATAGGCAAAGAAGGAAGAGCAACGTTTGAAACAATATCCACATTCACAACTCAGCTCTCAGTACACTGAGTGCTGAGAAACTACCTCCCAAACAAATGTCATTGGAGGTCTGCATGGCATTCAGAATGTCTCCTTGCCTGCTGGCTGAAATCCTCATCAGGGCAAGTTCCAAAAAGAAGTTATTTCTCCTAAAGCCTGTCGATGTCCATTAGATCACCCTGGGCATTAATTTCAATTTTTGTGTTTCTACACCATAAAAAAAAGGAAAAACAACAACAACAACAACAACTTCATATGTGCCAAAGCTTAGCTGCCAACTGTTGGGAAAAAAAAATTGATTTCTATTGAATACTGCACTTTGGAATGAAAGAAAACATTGTCTAAATGAAGCTGAGGCTCTCAGTCACCTATGCCTATATTACTGTGAAATCAATTATGTGGGCTCTTTCGAAAGTTACTGATTGTAGCAAATTGAATGGCCTTCATTTCAACATAATTTGGAGAGGTTGATGTAATCAGAGACCTTACACCACAGTGAAATACAAGATTCGTGATATCGGATGGTAAAAAAAAGCTACAGTTGTTAAGCTTGTTCTGTACCTTCCTCTTACTGGCTGTAATGCATTCCTAAGTACAAATGAAATTGTTTTGATGAAGGCAGTGATGGTTCTGAAGGGATGTGTGAAGGGGTAAGAGAGTGGAAGTAAGGTTGCTGGAAATCACACTCTTGTCCTCATATGCAAGGAGGCTGCAGAATCTAATCCTAGGCCTAACTGGCTGTAAATGAAACACTTTAATATAAATCTTAAGTTATGCCCCAGAGCTGAGGTTCAAGCTTAGATGTGAGGAGAGGTGAAATGCTTGATTTTTCTTGCCCTGACGTTTGTTCTGTTTCATTCTTTTGGAAGTCTAGAGGCCTAAATAATTGCTATTCAAATTATAAATGGATTCTCTCCAACCTCAAGACAGTGGGTTTGGCTTGAGAAAATTTGTAGCAGGTTTGGTTTCACTGCATTTACCTAAATGAAAAGTGTTGTATGCATTTGTATATGAGGAGCAGCATGTTTGCAATCAAGTGTTCTACTTTGTAATAGGTCAATTGTCATTGCACAATGCTGAGACAGTATGGTTTACACTAATAGATCAGTAGCAAAGGGACCATACTCCATCAAGTGTCTATGAGTTAGGTAAGCACCGGCTGGCCTTTGGGAGATAGAAGATGCTAAACAAAAACGTACTTCTTACAAGGTGCTTGGAACACATTCTACCTTTGAGAAATAGTCTGGCTTTGAGTTGGAGAACCAGAAAACAGGGCTATCTCCCTTTGTATTCAGAAAGTTTAGCATTTGTTCTTTCTTCACTGATTTCAGAAAGCCCAGCTCAAGAACAAAAAATTGATGACAGTTTTTCTTAGAGTTGAGAGGGCTTGAGGTAGTGAGAGGAATAGGATCTGGGTTCCATTTTCAATCCTTTGCCTTGAATCCATGGTTTACCTGGCTGAATTTCACTGTCTTCACTTGTGTATGGGATATATTGTGTAGGTTAATTAAAGGATTAAATTGCAAAATGCATGTGTGTCAGTGGGCATGTAATAAGAATGAGAAAATGTCAGTTATTACCCACTCAACTAGATTGTAAGACTCTTAAAAGCAATTGTCAAGCTTTTCTCTTTGCATAGAATAACTTTTAATATATATTGGGTGTTCAGTTATTTCTTGCTTGAGACATGATATCTTAGAAAGAAAATGGATTAGAGTTCAAAAATTCTTAGTTCAATCCCAGATCTTACAATACAATTTTGAAAAAGATATTTGTTTTTCTGGGTCTATGATCTCATACATAAATGAAAAAGTGTATTTGAAAGCATTTATAAGATTTCCTTCAGAACTGCATTCTATGATACAAAATTTTATTTTTCGAAAGATAAAATGAAATTTGACATTTTAAATATAAATGTGTGTGTAGGCATTTATATATTAATACATGTAAGTATATTATGTTTGTGGTTACTTGTTAACAATTGGACCAGCTTCCATGTATGAGGTTTAACAAACACACACACATCCACACACAAACTTTGTATACTTCTAATTGTATTTTTTTTTTTTTAGTATTGAGTTGTATGAGCTGTTTGTATATTTTGAATACTAACCCCTTGTAGGTCACATTGTTTGCAAATATTTTCTCCCATTCTGTAGGTTGTCTTTTTATTTTGTTGATTGTTCCCTTTGCTGTGCAAAAGATTTTAAGTTTGATTAGGTCCCATTTGCTTATTTTTGCTTTTATTTACTTTGCCTTGGGAGACTGATCTAAGAAAATATTGATACAATTTATGTCTGAGACTGTGTTGCCTATCCTCTCTTCTAGGAGTTTTATGGTGTTGTGTCTTATATTTAGGTCTTTAAATCATGTTGAGTTTATTTATGTGTATGGTGTGAGGGAGTGTTCTAATTTCATTGATTTACATGTAGCTGTTCAGCTTTCCCAGTGTCACTTGCTGAAGACACTGTCTTTTCTCCATTGTATATATTTTGACTATTTTGTCATAGATTAATTAACAGTAGGTATGTGGGTTTATTTCTGGGCTCTCTATTCTGCTCCACTGATCCATATGTCATTTTATGCCAATACTATATACTATAGTTTTGATTACTATAGCTTTGTAGTATTGTCTAACATCTGGAAGGATTATTCCTCCAACTTTGTTGTTTTTCCTCAGATTGCTTTGGCAATTCTGGGTCTTTTGTGCTTCCATAAAAAAATTTGGATTTTTTTGTTCTAGTTCTGTGAAAAATGTCATAAGTATTTTGTTAAGGGTCACATTAAATCTGTAGATTGCTTTGGGTATTATGGACATTTTAATGATATTATTATTATTTTTTGATCCAAGAATATTGGATAGCTTTTCATTTCTTTGAATCATTGTCAATTTCCTTTAACAATGTTTTATAGTTTTCAGCATATAGGTCTTACACCTCCTTGGTTAAGTTTAAAAAATACCTAGGAAGGTATTTTTTAATGAAATTTTAAACAGGATTGCCTTTTTACTTTCTCTTCCTGATATTTCATTATTAGTGTAAAGAAATGCAGCAGATTTCTGTTTATTAATCTTGTATCCAGCTACCTTGCTAAATTCATTTATTTGTTCCAATAGTTTTTGTGTGGAGTCTTTAGGGTTCTCTAAACTTCTAGACTTTTAAACTACTTGAAGCAATATACCATGACAGAGTCTATCCTAATTTTAAAATGTAATATAATAAATTTTATTGAGAAAAATATTATATTATCAGCTAAGGAAACAATGGAATTTAAAAAACAATGAAGAGGTAAGGTACAAAGAAGAAAATTAAAAAAAAATATTCAGGATTCTGGATTAGGAAATAACTTCTTCTGACAGAAGTTTTACTAAGGAGAGAGAAGAGCTCATTGAGGCATCATCTCTTGATCCACATATACATCTGCTTGTAAGTACCAGCTCCAAGGGCAGTGAAGTGAGAGGTTGGAGTCATTCAGATTTAGTAGGAATCAGTATGTACTAGATATTAGTCTGTCTTCTCCAAGAAATAGAATCAATAGAGATATCTATAATTATATCTAGTCTATATGTAGATCTAGGTCTATATTGATATGCAGAACTGTATATTTATACCTATACTAATGTCATTCCTGTGAGAAAGAAGTCTAAAAAGCAAAGAAATGTTAATAAATGACACTGTAGAGGGATTTTTTAATTATCTCAAAATAAAATTATTTTTAAAAAGAAACCTAGCATTTTTATATGGTGTGTACTAACTCTACTCTATCTCTCTATAGTAATAGTTTCTAGTGGATTTCTACTTTGCCCTGTATTTTTTACTTTACATACTGAGAAGTTACACACACACACACACACACACACACACACACCCCACACACAAATTTATTCCATCAATTTCATCATTGAATTAAATATTTACTGAAACAGTGAAAAAGCATAAGACATAATTTTTGCTTGAGATTATTTTACAGTCATCTAGGGAAGAAAATCAAACACATACAAATATTGGAGAAAAATTAAACTTTATTTAATCCGTTGCTAGATTTTCTGGGAGAGCCAATGAGTATCACAAAAAGCAGAGTCAGATAGAGCCTAGAATATTTAACAGAGGAAAAATTGGGACATGAAATGAACCTTGCGAGATACCTTGAAGAGGCAAAAAAGATATCGTGTGGCATAGATAAAACACACATTTAAACTGGATAATGAGAGTGGGCATAGTGTATATTAAGGCTATTTTAAAACTCAGTTTGAAATGACTGATGTCTTGAATTAAAACACAGTCTAGCCATATTCTAGCTCTTTTATCCTCTTGGTCTGTATACCTCTCTTAACACATACAATCCATCTGATAGTCTAATATATGAAGCATCTCAGCCAATTTCTTCATGTAAATTCAAAAGCTACCATTCTGCTTTTCTCTCTCTTGCTTTTCTAGGCTATGATTATTGTCTTTGAAAATAAATGTATGGGATACATTCATTCTATCTTGTAAAAACACACCCAATATCTATGTTGACTCAAAAATAAAAGCTATTTACATTATCCAAATCAATATATCCCACTTAAAAAATAGTCAAGATACCCTGCTCCATATGAGTCATGTGATAGGCTCTACTAACCCTGTCACAATGATTCACCTCTGAACTGTCAGGGTTTTTTCCCTAACATAATATTGAAAAGATCAGAGAAAAAACTAAAATAATTGGAGAAATATTATTTCTAAAAATAATATTCAAAAAAACCCAGAACTCTCCAGTAATAGAATAAATCACCTCATGAGTGCCCTATTAGTAAAGACATTCAAAGAGAAATGGGGTGACCTGCTTGTTCTTTCCAGGCTGCTGGAAGGGAAATTGTGATTTAGACCAGGGTTTGGACTCCAAGACTCCTGTTTTTTAGCTATTCTGCTCCAGCTTCTAACCACTCCCATTGACTTTCAAACTTTGTTTCCTCATCTTTAAGATGAAGATAACAAAAGCTATCACATTTTGTTTCCCATGAGGATTAAATTACATAGTATCTTAACGTTTCCAGTTTAATGCAGAATCTGGAAACCATTGTAATCCTCACACCTATGTCACCCCTTTTCATTAGCTTTGCTAAAAAAATAATCTCTCCCAAATGCAAAAATAGTTAAATGCTAACACCTCCAAGATCTTTTTCCTGATTCCCCTAATCAAAAGTATTGCTTCCAACTACTTAATACATAATTTTATTTGTACATCTTTGCTAACATTTATCACTATCTAAACATGTATTTAATTTCCTCTACTTAATTCTTGACTTCTTGAGACCAGGGACCACAATGCAATTCACCTTGGTATCCTCAGGAAATGAATAGGGTAACAACAATAATGAACCTTTATTGAGGATTAAAATATGTCAGGAGCTCTTCTTGGCTCTTTCACTCTTCTCAATAATCCTATGTCAAGGGTGGTAGTAGTATTACTAGTTTATAGAAAAAAACAGAAACCCAAATCCTGATATTTAGGAGAGTTCAGCAACTTGCTGAAATCACATAGCTACCAAGAACTTGAGCTAGATTTTGAAACAAGACTGATTCCAGAAGTCATCTCCTAACCTCTGTTATGAGTGTGGTGGTCTTCGCCTGAATATAGCCTTTGTCAGTGAAGATTAATTTTGCTACGTCTGCGGTAATAAGCCCATTTATCTTAAATAGGCAATAGAGAGATTCCTAGATAGAAGTTGTCATAGCATTTTCATATTGGGGGGTTAGTAACAAAAGAGCTAACCAGAATATAATGGTGTCAGCTAGGAAAGGCTAGATGCAGACAAAACAGTTGGGAAGTTCTCGTGGTGAAGACAGGCTTTACTCAAGGAAGGAAGGAAGATTGGACACTGAGTCCAGAGAGAAGAACTTCAGAGAGTGTATGTAGACAAGCAGCCACTATCAGGCAGATCCAATAGGTAGAAAGGGGAGCATTGTAAGAGTCAGATGGAGCATAAACATGTTTCAGGAATAGAACCATATGCAGAAATACAATAAGATGGTGTTTGAAGTTCAGTTCTATGGCTGATCAGTCTCTCAGAGGAACTTATTAGAGGAAGGTACATCTCTGGTCCTAGAGGAACTATGTATCAAGATAGACAGAGGTTGAGACTGTAAGGCAGGGGTCTAGTTACCAACCAAAAAAAAAAAAAAAGAGAGAAAGAAGTTGCTGATTGCATCACAAAATCAAAATGGACATCTTGTGTACTAGAAAAAGGTACAAGATCAGGGACAAACTAAAACCACTGTTACCATAATGCTGAGCTAATTCAAATAATTACATATGAAAGCCAAGCTTCTGGTAGGATTAAAGTTATGTTCATTATAGATAGATAAATAGCTGTAGGTCTATCTATCTATAGACTTTTGAGGGAAAAGAACTAGGCACATCCTGATAGTCACATTTTATAGGGAGAGCCAAACTGACTTATTGAGTCCTAATAAAATTAAAGCAACATTAAATGTTAATGTAAACTCCTAAAAGAGTTTTCTAGCAGGCCTGTAAACAAGATGCTCTCTCTGATAGCAAAAGACAGAGAATGTGTAGAAATAATGACAGTATTTCTGCTTCAATTATAACTTTGTCTTTCAAATTTTATCATTCTCAAAATTACCCAGAGAGCTTGGTTAAAACACAGTTTCTGGATCCCAACTTCAGGGTTTCTGATTCAGTATGTTTGTGGTGAGGTCTGATAATTTGCATTTCTAACAAATTTCCAGGTGTTACTATTGATCTTAGACAGGGATCACAATTAAAGAACCCCTGAATTCAGGAAAAACTTCTAAGTTCCTAAGTATTACTAATGAAAATTGATCCAAAGTGTCATTAACACTAAACAGGGAGTAGAAAACACTGACAGAAAACAAACAAACTAACAAGCAAAAGCACTTGTCCAAAGATGATTTTTTTTTCATGGAATTTGAGATGTTGAGAATTTGAAATGATACTGTATTCATGAATTCCTGGATTCTGAATCTTACCTATCCATAACTAGGACACCAGCTACAGCTCTCAGTCTTAGTGGTCTATATTCTTGTTTGAAAATATAGTATCTTCCAATATATCCATAGATGGGCTTCTACTCCAGCACAATTTTGTTTCTGTCCACACATTAACATGACATTATTAAATTGCCTTTCCATGAAATTAGGTGTCCTCCCAAATATCTCTGATTTTTTAATTATGCATCTGACTTTACCTAAATTTTTAAAATTGTATCTTTAATATGAGGAAAATTATTGGCAAATAAAATGGTCCTGAACAGAAGTATTCAAAAAGGAAGTGAGGCACAATCACATTTCCACAATGGTTAAGATAAGTTCAGCACCCATAGTTACCATCAATGTCAGAATTGAAAAGCAGATGTCCAGCATGAAACTACATAGACTCATGACATTAATGGGAGTCCTGTGGCTTCATTCCCAAGCACCATTTTGAACATTCATCCCAAGACATGAATTAATACAATGTAGTTCCTGTACTGCTTGGTCTTATTGCTTAATTAATGTGATCAAAATGACAGTGGTGGACTTTAAATTTTCTATGTCACTTCATGTCCTAAAAAGTTTCAGTGGAGTAATGAGTTTCATAAGAAGATGAGTCATTGGTATGTGAGAGTTTAAGTGACAGGCTTAGAGGCATTGTACACCATTAAAAAGAAGTTATTCAGGGCTTCCCTGCTGGTACAGTGGTTGAGAGTCTGCCTGCCGATGCAGGGGACATGGGTTCGTGCCCCGGTCTGGGAGGATCCCACATGCCGTGGAGTGGCTGGGCCCGTGAGCTATGGCCACTGAGCCTGCATATCCAGAGCCTGTGCTCCGCAATGGGAAAGGACACAACAGTGAGAGGTCCACGTACCGCAAAAAAAATAAAATAAAATAAAAAAAGAAGTTATGCAAAGATATTGGCTGAGAAAGGCATATGGTGTTCTAATATTTATGGATAAGCATCTTGGAGCTAAATTCTAAGAATTAATTTATCATTCATCTGTACCATGTTTCCATAGTAACCCAAAGAAAGAAACAATGTGTTAATATACCAATGACTATCAATTTTTTTTCTTTCAACAGGTGGTTATATACTCTCCCTATAAACAAGATATTGCCCTACAACATTCTGTGTGTGGTGGAGTCGGGGTGGGGGTGGAGTAAGTTAAATAAATGTACCATAACTTCCCACAATTTTGCACAGAAATATTTTCCTCCAAGTTCTTAGATTTACTGTCATATTCCTGTCTTTGCCTTATGTATCATCTGTAACATTTGACACTGTTGACTGTCTCTTCTCCTTCTTAAATTTTTCTTCTCCCTGGTCTATAATGTCAAATTCTTGTCCTTCATATATGACCCTAACACTACTCTTATCCTTTGACTATCCCTCATTGATATAACCATTCAAAACAAGAAGCCTCCTGGGTTATGATCTTGACCTTCTTTTCTGTCCCTTCTTTAATGTTTCTTTGGTTATCTCATGTATTTATACAACTTGAACTATTACCTACAGAAAAGCAAGACCCCCAAAATATATGAGACAATCAGAAAGTAAAATGTGTAGCTAAAACAGACAGAACATGCAATATTTCATTCAAGCCCCATGCTATATTGAGAAAAACAACATCTGCACTAGTGTTTATCAAGGTAATAACACAGATTTTTGAAAATAAAACTATTACAAATAAACTAAAATAATCCCTTCCTTTCATGCTACCCTGTTGCATGCTCAGTCACATTACACTTACGAGCTAGAGGAACATGAAGATATTTGTCTGACTTCTTATATACTCTGGGGTCTAAAAGGCTGTGTACATCCTCTGTTTCCAAATTTAACGTGTTTCAAAGAAGGAATGATACTCTTTCCCCCAGTACATAAATTTATATCATAGTGAAAGCAATGGACTGCAGTGGGCTATCAAGAGATGACAGTCACAGGATCTCAAGATTTTGAGGTTTAATAGGTTTAAGAGTCACCAGGAAAAAAAAAAAAAAAAAAGAGTCACCAGGAACTTGCAAATGTAAACTGGTGCAGCCTCTTTGGAGAATAGTATGAAAGTCCTACGAAAAACTTAAAATAGAGCTACCATATGATCTAGCAATTCCATTCCTGAGAAAACATATGAAGAAAATGAAAACATTAATTGAAAAAAGTACATGCACCCCAATGTTCATAGCAGCATTGTTTAAAGCATCCAAGATATGTAAGCAACCTAAGTGTCCATCAATAGATGAATGGGTAAAGAAGATGTGATTTGGAATATTACTCAGCCATAAAAAATAATAAAATTCTGCATTTGCAACAACATGCATAGACCTAGAGGGTATAATGTTTAGTGAAATGTCAGACAAAGACAAATATTGTTTGTTATCACTATATGTAGAATCTAAAAATAAGATTTTTATTTGTTTTATTTATAAAATTTATTTTATAAATAAAACAAATAAATGAATATAACAAAACAGAAACAGATTCCCAGGTATAGAGAACAAACTAGGGGCTGCCAGTGGGGAGAGGAAAAGGGGGAGGGGCAAAATAGGGGTAGAAGTTTAAGTGGTACAAACTACTATGTACAAAATAAATAAGCTACAAGGATATATTGTACAGCACAGGGAAATATAGCCATTATTTTACAATAACTTTAAATAAAGTATATCTATAAAACTGAATCACTATGTTGTATACCTGAAACTAATACAATATTATAAATCAAGTATACTTCAATTTAAAAAAAGAAAAGAGTGACCAGGAGCTTATAAATAACATTTCATATTATCTTCCGAATATTTAGAAAATAAAATCTTAAAATACACAAGAAGAAACAAATGTAATTTCTATTTCCCTGTGGTTGTGATTTTGATACCATGAGTTTTTGAAAACATGGATTCAAAACAATCTTTCAACAAGCCAGATACAAAACATAAAATTATGCATCATCCTTGAGACTTGGGTACCAAATATTGTTATCTCCAATATGTATCAAATATTAAGAATGGAGTGCATAAAAATCTAAAAAAACAATATGTATACCAGGTAGTGAAGAAGGGCCTGGGTCTTGTAGCAGCTTCAGAAAATAAAAAAAAAACTAAAATAAATCAGAATATCACTTATAAAAGGTGGTTCAATTACAAAGCCACTTACATAAATAATAGCAGGCCAAGTAGAATATAAATATACAACATAAAGGAAAATAGAGTCAAGGATATTTTATTGTTCTGGAAAGTTCCTTCCCTAAACTTTTATATATTCCTCATAGGACAGAAATCAGCCCTAAAAGAGAGAACTGATTCTTAGACAATAGGTGGGACTAGAGAAAAAGAATCAGAGCACCATGAAATGCTAGAATAGAAGACCTCTGAGATTGTCAGGTTCAATAATCTTCATTTGATATATGAAGAACACACGGGCCAGATGATGAAAACACATACATTGAAAAGCATAAAATATTAAAGTCACACCTGAAATTAGCAATGATAAAATCCAAAGAGCTAATATTAAATGCGCATATATGTATAAAAGGAGATTTATACTATTTACCCTTTTCAAGGCCTTGGTTGTACAGAGGGCGTTAAATTAAAGAACTTAGATATACAAGAACAGGAACAATATTATCAGGTCATAGAGCACATTTGCATACTCATTTCTGCCTCATGATTCACTTACCTTTCATTCCTCACCGAATATAGTATATTTTTCTAAAGATTCCTTCTCTTTTCTGAGCAAAGATACCACTGATATCTTGGCCCCAAATGAAAACAAATGGTCATTTGATGAGGCATTCACCTTGAAGAAATTTTGTTCTGGACTACAGTGAATTAAGATCACCACTTATACCACTGACAATCAATAACTGGTTGCTTAAATCCTTGGCCAACGTATTTCTTTTCTGCAGTAAAAGAGCTAACTCAAAGATGGAGTATATGTTATTTAATAGAGTAATGAACAATTTCAAAAATGCATTCCTATTATTCCTTGCAGCTCTCTAAAGCCATTTAAAATCTCATGCATTTCTTTGTAACTATTCTCAAACCAAACACTAATCTGTAGGCCAGGCTCTAAAGCTGTTTTGTAATCTCACAAGTCACTTGGAAGTGCCCAAAGGGGTCCCATGTGGATTCCTTATGCTGTAAGTGAATTCATATATTAAATACACAATGTGAGAACATTTCAGTTAGCAAAATATAAGTCCAGGAGAATGATAACAGCTGACATGTGTTAATGTCTTGTATTTCCTGTGAGATACAAACTTCTGCATATTATCTCAAGCCCAGGTGTTAATCACTGCTGCAAGGCCTAAGGCTTGATTACATAGGGTTGATGACCTGTTGGAAGATTCCACAGCAACATTATTTCTATAAAGAAATGGAAAAAATCCACATTAGTTGGAACTCATCTGAAGTGAAGAAGTCCACCCTGATTAGCTGACCCAAAAACAAAGCTCTGACTTCAAAAAACTGATGACCCAGAAACCAAAGGCTTAAAGTCTGAGGCCTCAGGAGGAGTCAAGAACCATAAGTAATACAGAAGAGTTGTTTCACCAAAAGCTTTTGGGGGCCTTGGAATATAAATATTACATTCTTGAGATTCCTCTAAGTGAGTGTATGCAAAGTGGTAAGAGGTGGGCTACACTTTACCTTGCAAACAGGTGAATTTTGGACACCTTAGGCTTCTATGGATTTGGATTCTCACTAGCAGTGTACATTGAAAGAGTCCAGGAGATGGTGGTTTCTAGGAGAGGTGTGCCTAAAACTACATTGCTCAGTGTTGAAGGGGGAGTGCTAAAAATGGAATTATGCAAACTGGAGAGAGAGTAGCAAGACTTAGAGAAGAAACAACTTTGTTTTAGAGAAGTTCTGTAATGCCTGACAGAGAGGTGATTACAGACATAGGTGTGATGCTACCTATAGGTTCTTAGATGTTCTGTAGGAAAATCTGCAGAGGACTTCAACTTGAATTAGGCAGAGGACAGAAACCCATTATATAGGTGTTACTGCTATTAATAGGAGCTCTTTTGTACTCACAGGTTTGTAGGACCAGAGAAACTTCAGTTGACATACTTATAAGCTTTGTCTCCTAGCCAGCCATGAGTATTAATATACCCTGTAGCATCTGTTTGAGTTCTTTTTATCAAAATCCCATATTCTATATCCCTGAAAGTCAAAGCCAATATTCTAAAGTGAAGTCTTATTTGTCTACCTGAGCCCACTATGATCTGACTCTTCTCTGAATTTGCATCTCAATTATCACCTGTACCATTCATTTAGTGAGCATTATTACAAACCCATTTCTGTCATTACTTATATTATCCTGAATGCCTAAAAGTGCAGAGATATTATTTTAGGATTCACAAGGATAGGGTGATCTTCCTCACTAGACTACAAGTGCTGAGATTGTTGGGACTTATCTTTATTTAGCTTAGAGTAGTTTCCACTGTGTTATGGCAATGATAGACACTCAAAAGCTCTCAAATGAATGAAATATTTAATGTTCTACCACTGAGGCTATGATGGTCTTACCGAAGGACATGCCCAGTTGCTGTTACATGGTTTGGTTCATCTATTTATACCATAATGTAACCAATAATGAATAAATAGCTGAATTCTTCTCAGTAAGGTGTAATGATTCCTTGGGACAATTATTTATTAGTCAGAATTGTGTTTTGATAAAAGTACAAAGAGAGAGGTGAAAAAGTGGACAAAAATCTGCTGATAAATTTAAAAATTTTCACTAAAAACACAGCAGTAAAACAGTTGAAGCTCAAATCTAGAAAATCATGTCTCCTGAAAATAAATATCCTCCAAGCTCATAAACACCAAGCCTAGTGGTCAGGAATGAACAGATGTTTATTGCCTCATGCACCCTCTGCTACTCTGGGATAATCTCTTAAATATCCTAAATCCAGTTTGAATTTAAATTAGATTCATAGTTTCTTTCAAGATTATTCCATTAAAAATATCATATGATTATCCAATTAAATGGAAGAAAAAAATCAGTAGGAGAGCAATCCTCTTTAATATTTTCAATTAAGATGTAGTGTGGCCAATAAAAACAGCTTACATTTTCATTTTATGGGTACCTATGGAGAGCGTTATGACACAAATGACTCAGAAAAAGGTAATCGTTTCAAAATATATTGTAGTGGAAGACTGTAAACAGTGCAGTGTGTTAGCTTACAGAGGATGTGATGAAATTATAAAGTTTTTTTCAAAAGGGATTCATGTTTATTTTATAGTCTTTTAGGGTGCTTGTGCCTGCCAATTTTCAGCACATATTTTTAAAATGTCATGGAGTGTTCTCTCCCAGGAAAGGGTGGGAAGGTGAGAATATACCCATTAGGGGATAATATGTTTTTAAGAAGAAGAGAGTTGTGTAGCAACTCCATCCTGTCTGTGCTCTAGATTTGAAATAGAACTTCACCAGGGCATAGAATAAAGCCTTATTTTCTTATAAGACTATAGGGAGAAGACCGAAAGGCTGGGGCTACATGATGTCAAATGCAGCAGGGAATATGAAAATTTTCTAACTAACAGCACTGCATCACACATTTTGAGATCTATAACCACTGAAATTTGGACTGAATTATTTCATTTCCTCTGACTTCTTGTGACTGTGTGACTCCAATTAATATCAATATTAATAGTTCTTAAAAGTCATAGTATGTCATAGCATATTTTCACATGCTCTTCTGTGCATGTGATTTTATTGAATTAAAATAACAGTGACAAAATTCTCATGGACTGGGAATGGTCCTCAATTCCCCCATATTAAAAATGTTTACCCTAGTTTGATTTAGAATTTGTATACTTGACTTTGACTAAGAAAGAGTTTACCAAGAACTTATTGGCTAAAGATCTATCCTTGAACATAGAGATTTCATAAATATTTATCTAGTCATCTGTGAAAAAGCAGACCAAGAGTATTGAGAAAGCTTCTCAGCAAACTAAAGGAGTAATGCAAAAAATAATCAGAGTAACTGGAATTAAAATACAATACATGCAACCAATAATAGAAAATTTGTTTTTAATAAATCTTAAATTAAAAAAATATGTTTATTATGTGTCAGATCCTGTACTAAATCATTACTATACATCTCTCAATCTTTTTCACATTCCGGTGAGATTGGTGTTGTCATTATACTCAACAAAGACCACATAGCTAGCACGTGGCAGCAAGTTGGAGCATAATCACAGTATCTAGAGCCATGTTGGTATGTAGTTCATCCCATGCGCATATGTACTTGACACTGTTCAAAGCACAGGAATGACTGGAATAAACAGAGGTGAGCAAGTTGATCAAAATTCCTTCCCTCATGGAGTTTACATTTTATCATATTTTGGGTATAATTAACACTTGTTTCCCAAGTTATTTGATAAGGTTTGTCCTGTTTTTAATGAATATGATGGATAATTAAAAGTCTGCTGGAGGACACTGAACATGTTCTCTCCCTGTACCTCATGCTTATACAGAACGGGCCCACACTTCCTATCTATTTTCATATTTTCTCAGTAATATATAAACTACATCAACATTTAATTCAAATCCCACACTTCAGGGATGAGATAGATTTATTTTTTGCATACAGAAAAATTCAGAAGAACACTACAATTATTTTTGGCCACAGGCAAAAATTAATTCTAGAAGTTTGCTGTGTTCGTTACTCCACCCCTGCACATCTAACTCAGTTTTCTTGAACGACTGTGTTACTTCATTTTCAAAAATTGTCATATAGAGAGTATCTTAAGTTTATTCACTTGAAGAGTTGAAACATCACTTCTTTCAGGAAGGTTTTATTGTTCCTAATGGTCAGGTTTTAAGTGGAAATATATGGCACTCTGAAAGTGAAATTTCGGGTATTACACTGGAGTGAAAGACATTTACAAGTCTGGAAGTCTTCAGTGCTATCTTTGACATGATATTGCATAAATAATTAATGACATGATCTGCACACACAACTTTAATAATCATGTGTGTATCTACCTTTATCTCTTCCCACAAGTTCTGGTATGCTTTTCCCCATCAAGATGAACTTGTTACAATTTTCATATGCTTGTTGTGGTTGTCCCACAGTGTTCTTTTTTTGCAACTAATCATACTATTGTAAGACTGTAATAATAATAGTAACATGTGAATTTTAAATAACTTCCTAAGTTTGCTATGTATATATATGCATGTGTATCATATGTATATGGCACTGGATATATCTTAAGTGGCAAAAGTTGATTAAGTGGAGTAATATCTAATTGAGGACTTATTATACTCTGAATGTATAAGATGGCTGTCTATTAATAGTAAGTACTATTAATAGATAGGGATCTATTTGGTTTTTAATATTGGATCTTTTATATACAAATCACAATAACATAACCTTATTCTCAGTTTACCCAGCTGCAAAATTTGAATACAAATATATCTCTTAGGATTCCAGTATTTTTTAAATGATATACTTTATGTAAAACTCTTAGCACAGTTTCTGTCACATAGAAAGTAGTCTAGATTTGGTTAATATCAACATCATTTATGTCATCATCCAGTTGTCTTACATGTTAAAACATTGATAGAACTTTAGTTATTTGACAATAAAACAGATGCTTTATTGTTAGTCATCTTTATGTCACTTAAAGCCTTCATGATTTTTATATCTCTATAAAATTGCAAAATGACCATAAATGTTGAAAGACTAGACAGTTGTATGACCTACACAATCAGAAGACCCTTCAGCTAAAAAAAAAAACATATCACTCATACTAAGCTTGACATTTTTTCTTTCAGGTCATTTATTCACATATTCATCATTCTAGGATGTTAGTTAGCTCCCTGATGAGGGAGTTACTGTGTTAAAATCACACTATAAACAGAAGAATATTTTTAGCTCATGTTCTAGTCACTCCCCCAACGCAGGTTATTTTGCAAATTGAGCCAGGATCTTCTGTCTCTGAGGTATGTTTCATACATCTTTCCTCTCTGCCAAAGAAGAGATTGGCAAGATTGTTGAATTAAATCACAATCCAGTCTTAGAGCCAGGCAGCATCATGTGGAAGCAGGGCACAAAGATCATCATTCTGGGACTTCCCTGGGGGTGCAGTGGTTAAGAATCCGCCTGCTAATGGAGGGGACACAGGTTTGAGCCCTAGTCTGGGAAGATCCTACATGTCACAGAGCAACTAAGCACGTGAGCCACAACTACTGAGCGTGCATGTCTAGAGCCCGTGCTCTGCAACAAGAGAAGCCACCACAATGAGAAGCCTGTGCACCACAATGAAGAGTAGCCCCTGCTTGCCAAAACTAAAGAAACCCTGCAAGTAACAATGAAGACCCAACATAGTCAAAAATAAATGAATTGAAAAAAAATCATCATTCTAGTTTATATATTTTCTAATTAATTTCTGTATTTTTGATCCACAAATCTGACTTTGGCCCAATTTTAGAATCTGAATATGGAGACTTTAAAAAAACTTCTTATCAGATTAAGCTCTTACTTCTGACCCCGTTATATCATCAACTTCATCTTACTTTCTTCTAATAGTAAACTTTATTTCACAGGGTTACCATCATTAAGGAAATTACTGTTTTTAGTTTCTGCCTCTTAAAAGAATGTATCATTTTAGTGAGATCTCAAAAGCCAAACATAATGATTATTCAACTATTTTTGACCTGAATTAAGGCTCTGTTTTTAAAATTAATAGAATGACTTGACAACAGAAGGATCAAAATTGAGTGAGAAATAAGCTTTTGAAATATAAAATTTATTCTATTCTTTAAATTCTAAGCACCTGACACATAATATGTTCTTAAAATAATCTAAAGAATGGATGACAGAATGACTCAATAAAAGGATCAGGCATCTTGTAACTTGATAATGCATCTGTTTGTCACTCTTCACATGAACTTGAACTTACTACTAAGCGAAAATTTCCTAAGCCTTAGTTTATATATCTGCAAATTGGAAAGATAGTACTTCACAAATAGCCAATTTGTGAAGATCAAATGAAATAATATAATGGAATTGCTTTAAAAATGTAAAAGTAACATACAATATACCTGGATAGTTATTTTAAAAAAATCACACACCACAAAGATGCTCACAGAACAGTTAATTAAGAGCCTTAAGAAAGTGTCCAGTGGGCCCCTACAGGTGTGTGTGGGGGGGGACAGCCGGGTGCTGTGCTCATTGTGTGTGCACAATGTTTTTGGTTGTTTGACCTTCTTCCTACTCTCTGATCCTTCCTCTAGCCTCAAATCCTCACCACTCTCAGTATCTGTGGTTGTGTACTTTAAGGGAAAGATTTCTACAAGTGAGACTGCTGGATTAAAAGAATACTTGTGGAAGCTAAAAGAACAAGGAAGATGTATGAATAGTGAAATAAAAGGATATCAAGCAATTCGGTGGAAAAAAAAGCAAGTTGCTGAGCAGTACAAAACAGTGTAAAATTATTTAGTTTAAATATGTATATTCTGTGCGTCACTGAGGATGAGGAGAGCTGAGGGGCTTAGCCAGGCTCCAGGTCATTTGTTCATCCTTTCACTCATTCATTCCTTGAGTTGGCTCAAGATTTGAGATGGGTACTCTCTGGATCCTAGAATCAGTCTGGAGACGGTGATGAGATTGCCAAGTGGAATTGCTGTAATCCTTGACTAGCAAGAAGTAGCTTAACTTGTTGAATCTCTGGCCTTTCTTCTGATCACTGTAGGGATTAAAAGGACAAGCCGTGTGGCTGACAGGGTCTTGTTGCTCTGGCCGGGTGTCAGGCTTGTGCCTCTGAGTTGGGAGAGCCGAGTTCAGGACATTGGTCTACCAGAGAACTCCTGGCTTCACGGAATATAAAATGAAGAAAGCTCTGCCAGAGATCTCCATTGCAACACTAAGACCCAGGTCCACTCAATGACCAGCAAGTTACAGTGCTGAGCATCCTATGCCAAACAACTAGCAAGACAGGAACACAATCCCACCCATTAGCAGAGAGGTTGCATAAAATCATAATAAGGTCACAGACACCCAAAAACACACCACCAGATGCGGTCCTGCCCACCAGAAAGACAAGATCCAGCCTCTAGTAGGTCTGTGTCTTTAGAGAATAGACTAGAGGATATGGGGAGGGGGAAGGGTAAGCTGTGACAAAGAGAGAGTGGCATGGACATATATACACTACCAAACGTAAAATAGATACCTAGTGGGAAGCAGCCGCATGGCATAGGGAGATCAGCTCCGTGCTTTGTGACCACCTAGATGAGTGGGATAGGGAGGGTGGGAAGGAGGAAGATGAAAGAGGGAAGAGATATGGGAACATATGTATATGTATAACTGATTCACTTTGTTATAAAGCAGAAACTACCACACCATTGTAAAGCAATTATACTCCAATAAATATGTTAAAAAAAAAAAAGACCCAGCCTCATCCACCAGAACACAGGGACGAGTCCCCTCCACCAGGAAGCCTACACAACCCACTGAACCAACCTTAGCCACTGGGGGCAGACACAAAAAACAGTGGGAACTATGAATCTGCAGTCTTCAAAAAGGAGACACCAAACACAGGAAGTTAATCAAAATGAGAAGACAGAGAAACACACAGCAGATGAAGGAGCAAGGAGAAAACTCACCAGACCAAATCAAAGAATAGAAAATAAGCAGTCTACCTGAAAAAGAATTCAGAGTAATGAGAGTAAAGATGATCCAAAATATTGGAAATAGAACTCACAAAATACAAGAAAAGTTTAATAAGGACCTAGGAGAACTAAAGAGCAAACAAACAATGATGAACAACACAATAAATGAAATTAAAAATACTCTAGAAGGAATCAATACCAGAATAACTGAAGCAGAAGAATGGATAACTGACCTGAAAGATAAAATAGTGGAAATAACTACCACAGAGCAGAATAAAGAAAAAAGAATGAAAAGAATTGAGGACAGTCTCAGAGACCTCTGGGACAACATTAAATAGACTAACTTTTGAATTATAGGTGGTCCCAGAAGAAGAAGAGAAAAAGAAAGGGACTGAGAAAATATTTGAAGAGATTATAGTTGGAAACTTCCTTAATATGGGAAAGGGAAGAGTCAATCAAGTCCAGGACGGACAGAGGGTCCCATGCAGGATAAATCCAAGGAGAAACATGCCAATATACATATGAATGAAACTATCAAAAGTCAAATACAAAGAAAAAATATTAAAAGCAGCAAGGGAAAAACAACAAATAATATACAAGGGAATCCCCATGAGGTTAACAACTGATCTTTTAGCAGAAACTCTGCAAGCCAGAAGGCAGTGGCAGGACATATTTACAGTGATGAAAAAGAAAAAAAAAAAAAAGAAAAACTGCAACCAAGATTACTCTACCCAGCAAGGATATCTTTCAGATTCAATGGAGAAAATAAAACCTGTAAAGACAAGCAAAAGCTAAGAGAATTCAGCACCACAAAACCAACTTTACAGCAAATGCTAAAGGAACTTCTCTAGGCAGGAGACACAAGAGAAGAAAAAGACGTACAATAACAAATCCAAAACAATTAAGAAAGTGGTAATTGGAACATACATATGGATGACTACCTTAAATGTAAATTGATTAAGTGTTCCCACCAAAAGACATAGACTGGCTGAATGGATACAAAAACAAGACCCATACCTATGTGGTCTACAAGAGACCCAACATACAGACTGAAAGTGAGGGGTTGGAAAAAGGTATTCTATGCAAATGGAAATCAAAAGAAAGCTGGAGTAGAAATTCTCGTATCAGATAAAATAGACTTTAAAACAAAAACTATTAGAAGAGACAAAGAAGGACACTATGTAACGATCAAGGCATCAATCCAAGAAGAACAAATAACAATTGTAAATATTTATGCACCCAACATAGGAGCACCTCAATACATAAGGCAAATGGTAACAGCCATAAAATGGAAAATCAACAGTAACACGATTATAATAGGAGATTTTAACACCCCACTTTCACCAATGGACAGATCATCCAAAATGAAAATAAATAAGGAAACACAATCTTTAAATGATACATTAAACAAGATGGACTTAATTGGTATTTATAGAACATTCCATCCAAAAACAACAGAATACACATTTTTCTCGAGTGCTCATGGAACATTCTCCAAAATAGATCATATCTTGGGTCACAAATCAAGCCTTGGTAAATTTAAGAAAATTTAAATCATATCAAGTGTCTCTTCCAACCACAACACTATCAGACTAGATATCAATTACAGGAAATAATCTGTAAGAAATACAAACACAGGGAGGCTAACCAACACACTGCTTCATAACCGAGAGTTCACTGAAGAAGTCAAAGAAGAAATTTAAAAACTACCTAGAAAAAAATGACAATGGAAACACAATGACCCAATACCTATGTTATGCTGCAAAAGCAGTTCTAAGAGGGAAGTTTATAGCAATAAAATCCTACCTCAAGAAACAAGAAACGTCTCAAATAAAAAACCTAACCTGACACCTAAAACAATTAGAGAAAGAAGAACAGAAAAACTGCAAAGTTAGCAGAAGGAAACAAATCATAAAGACCAGATCAGTAATAAATTTAAAAGAAATTAAGGAAACAATAACAAAGATCAATAAAACCAAAATCTGGTTGTTTGAGAAGATAAACAAAATTGATAAACCATTAGCCAGACTCATCAAGGAAAAAAGGGAGTGGACTCAAAACAACAGAATTAGAAATGAAAAAAAGGAAGTAACAACTGACACTGCAGAAATACAAAAGATCATGAGAGATTACTACAAGGAACTATATGACAATAAAATGGAAAACCTGGAAGAAATGGACAAATTCTTAGAAAAGCACAACTTTCCGAGACTGAATCAGGAAGAAACAGAAAATATAAACAGACCAAACACAAGCACTGAAATTGAGACTGTGATTAAAAATATTCCAACAGGGCTTCCCTGGTGGCACAGTGGTTGAGAGTCCACCTGCCAATGTGGGGGACACGGGTTCGTGCCCCATTCTGGGAAGATCCCACATGCCATGGAGCGGCTAGGCCTGTGAGCCAAGGCCACTGAGCCTGTGCATCCGGAGCCTGTGCTCCGCAATGGGAGAGGCCACAACAGTGAGAGGCCCGCGTACCATAAAAAAAAAAAAAAAAAAAATTCCAACAAATAAAAGCCCAGGACCAGATGGCTTCATAGGCAAATTCTATCAAACATTTAGAGAAGGGCTAACACCTGTCTTCTCAAACTCTTCAAAAATATAGCAGAGGGAGAAACAGTGCCAAACTAATTCTACAAGGCCACCATCACCTTGATACCAAAACCAGACAAAGATGTCACCAGGAAAGAAAGCTACAGGTCAATATCACTGATGAACATAAATGCAAAAATTCTCAACAAAATTCTAGCAAACAAAATCCAACAGCACATTAAAAGGATCATACACCATTTTCAAGTGGAGTTAATCCCTGGAATGCAAGGATTCTTTAATATAGGCAAATCAATCAACGTTATAAACCATATTAACAAATTGATGGAGAAAAAATATATGATCATCTCAATAGATGCAGAAAAAGCTTTTGACAAAATTCGACACCGATTTATGATAAAAATCCTCCAGAAAGTAGGCATGGAGTGAACTTACCTCAGCATAATAAAGGCCATATATGAAAAACCCATAGCCAACATCATTCTCGATGGTGAAAACCAGAAAACATTTCCACAAGAATTAGGAACAAGAAAAGTTTGTCCACTCTCACCACTATTATTCAACAGAGTTTTGGAAGTTTTAACCATAGCAATCAAAGAAGAAAAAGAAATAAAAGGAATGGAAATCAGAAAAGAAGAAATAAAGCTGTCACTGTTTTCAGATGACATGATAATAAACATAGAGAATCCTAAACATACTACCATAAAACTACTAGAGCTAATCAATGAATTTGGTGAAGTAGCAGGATACAAAATTAATGCACAGAAATCTCTTGCATTCGTATACACTAATGATGAAAAATCTGAATGAGAAATTAAGGAAACACTTCCATTTACCATTGCAACAAAAATAATAAAATACCTAGGAATAAACCTACATAAGGAGACAAAAGACCTGTATGCAGAAAACTATAAGACACTGTTGAAAAAAATTAAAGATGATACAAACAGGTGGAGAGATATACCATGTTCTTAGATTGGAAGAATCAACAAAAAAAATAAACAACCCCATTCAAAAATGGGCAGAAGGCCTAAATAGACATTTCTCCAAAGACATACAGATTGCCAACAAACACATGAAAGGATGCTCAACATCACTAATCATCAGAGAAATGCAAATCAAAACTACAGTGAGGTATCACCTCACACAAGTCAGGATGGCCATCATCAAAAAATCTACAAACAATAAATACTGGAGAAGGTGTGGAGGAAAGGGAACCCTCTTGCACTGTTGGTGGGAATGTAAATTGATACAGCCACTATGGTGAACAGTTTGGAGCTTCCTCAAAATTTAAAAATAGAACTACCATATGACCCAGCAATTCCACTACTAGGCATATACCCTGAGAAAATCATAATTCAAAAAGGGTCATGTACCACAATATTCATTGCAGCTCTATTTACAATATCCAGGACATGGAAGCAATATAAATGTCCATCAACAGATGAATGGATAAAGAAGTTATGGCACATATATACAATGGAATATTAGTCAGCCATAAGAAGAAATGAAGTTGAGTTATTTGTAGTGAGGTGGATAGACCTAGAAATTGTCATACAGAGTGAAGTAAGTCAGAAAGAGAAAAAACATATACCGTGTGCTAACACATAGATATGGAATCTAAAATGAAAAGAAAAAAAAATGATCTGAAGAAACAAGGGGCAGGACAGGAATAAAGACGCAGATGTAGAGAATGAATTTGAGGACAACAAGGAGTGTGAAGTATTAGCTGGGACGACGTGAGAGAGTGGCATGGACATATATACACTATCAAATGCAAAATAGATAGCTAGTGGGACACAGACACATGGCACAGGGAGATCAGCTCGGTGCTTTGTGTCCACCTAGAGAGGTGGGATACGGAGTGTGGGTGGGAGACACAAGAGGGAGGAGATTTGGGGACATATGTATATGTATAACTGATTCACTTTGTTATAAAGCAGAAACTAACACACCATTGTAAAGCAATCATACTCCAATAAAGACGTTAAAAGAAAAAGAAAAGAAAGTGTCTATTGTGATGCAGACCAAGTGGAGGAGAACAATAGCAGGGCAGGAAGAACAAGAGGTTAGTTACTCCTGGACATTTATTCTTCTCTCCTTTATAGAACCAAATCCTTAATCTATTAATACTATTAAGATAATTTTTTAAAATCTCAGATCAGGAGAAAATATTTGCAAATCACACATCTAGTACAAAAGTTGTATGTAGAATATATAAAATGACTCTTAAAACTCAATAATAGCTAAACAAACAACTCAACTAAAAATGGGTGAAATATCTGAAGAGAAAAAAAATACATACATAAAGCAAGTAAGAATAATTTTGCACTTTAAAAAATATTCAACATCATTTATTATTTGAGAAAACAAATTAAAACATAAAGCAAATCAAAAATTATTGTTAAGATTTTAGAAATAGGCCAAAGATCTTAACAGACACATCACCAAACAATATATACAAATGTTTAAAAAGTATATGAAAAGATGCTCCACATCATATATCTTCAGGGACATGCAGATTCAAACACCAATGAAATTCCACTACACACCTATTACAATGGCCAAAATCCAGAACACTGACATCACAGATGCTGAGGAAGATGTGGAGCAATAGGGACTCTCATACATTGCTAGTGGGAATGCAAAATGATATCGCCACTTCAGAAGACAGTTGACAGTTTCTTAGAGAACTAAATATACTCTTACCATACAATCCAACAACTGTGCTGCTTGCTATTTACTTAAAGTAGTTGAAGACATGTCCACACAAAAATCTGCAACTGGATAATTATAGCAGCTTTATCATAATTGTCAAAAACTGGAAGCATCTAAGATGTCCTTCAGTAAGTGAACAAATAAATATTCTGGTGCATGCAGACAATAGAATATTATTCAACGTTTAAAAGAAAAGAGCTCTCAAGCTTTGAATAGACATGGAGGAAACCTACATTAATATCACTAAGTGAAAGAAACCAAAATTAAAAGTTTGCATACTATACTGTACCCATTATATGACATTCTGGAATATGCAAATCTATGGAGACAGCAAAAAGATCAGTGGTTGCCAGGGGTCGGGGTGTGAGGGAGGGATAAATTGGTGGAGTCCACAGGATTTTTAGAGCAGTGAAATTGCTCTGTGTGATAATATTATCGTGGATACATGTCATTATACATTTGCCCAAGGTGGGATTGGGAGGGTGGGAGGAAGGGAGATGCAAGAGGGAAGAGATATGGAGATATATGTATATGTATAACTGATTCACTTTGTTATAAAGCAGAAACTACCACACGATTGTAAAGCAATTATACTCCAATAATGATGCTAAAAAGTTTTCTTAAAAATGATTGTCAATATCAAGCTGTGGTGAGGCTGTAGAGCAAGTCTAACTCTCACATCCTATTGACTGGAATACATTTTGTAGCCACATTAGAAATCAGTTTATCAGCTTCTTATAAAGTTAAACTTGCATTTATCATGCAACTCAGAAATCCCACCCTTAGGTATTCATCCAAGTTAACTGAAAAATTACGTACTTTTAAGTTTTCAGAAACTTTATTTATAATCACCCAAAACTGGAAACAACTCAAATGACCTTAAACAGGTAAATGCATAAATGTTTTCTATACATTCATGCAATGGGATACTACTCAGTTATAAAAAATAAAACGTACTCGTGAGTCAGACAAGATGCATGAATCTTAAGTGCATTTTGCTATAGAAGTTCGATGAAAAAAGTCACATATTATATACTTTTATTTCAAAAATTATGCTGAATTTTGTAAAAAAATAAACTATAAGAAGTGTTATCAGTGGTTGCCAGCATTTAGAGTAGGAGAATTGATTGCTTACAAAGGACAGCAGAGTATATTTTGTGGGTAAAGGAGTTGATCTCTATAGCACTGTGATGATGTATACATGAGTGTGTGCATTTGTCCAAACCCCTAGAACTGTACTCCACAAATGATAAATGTTATAGTATGAAAATCAAAAGAAAGAAGATGTTCAACAAAGATGTGGGAAGAACACAAGATGAAGATTGTGACAAATAACTCTAATAATATTACAAATTAGTAACATAACTGTACTGAAAGAAGTATTCAAGAATGGAGCTGATTTAATAAACTTTGGGAAAGTTTTTTCAAAATCTTTTCAAAAATTAAACCAAAATAAAAAGTAAAATAATGAAAATATGTTCCTGCACTATTTATAATTTATAAAGATACAAAGTGTGTGTGTGTGTATATATATATATATATATATATATACACACACATACATCTTTTGCTATACATTTATATATAAATAATATGTTTTCTTGTTTTGAGTCATAGGTGTTTTAGAAGTGTGTTGCTTACTTTCTAAGCAGTAAATCAATGCCTAGTTATCTTTTTGTTGCAGATTTCTAGAATTGTATTAAGATATAAAATAATGAATATGCTCAATTTTTTGAAAATATATTGTTTTGTTTTGCTTTACAAAACAATATACATTATATTTCTGTGAATACTCCATGTTCTCTTTAAGTAAAGACACATTCTGTGATTATTTGGTACAATGTCTATGTATATCATTTAGGTCAAGCTTGTTATTTGTATTGTTCAAATCCTCTATATAACTTTACTGATTTTGTTTCTCTTTTCTAATGGCTATTGAAAGAAATATCTTTAAAAAGTCCATTAAAATAATGAGTTTTTTTGTTTAATTTCTGTCTTTTGTACATTTTAATTTACTTTTGTTTCATATACTCTTGTTTTTGAGGACATGGAGAGTTAAGACTGTGATATATTCCTAACGGACCAACTCTTTAATCATTATAAATTGTCTTCTAAACAGTGTTTTGATGACATGTCACAAATATTTTATCTTGTGTTTTCATTTTAAATCAGATCTAAATACTCCCCATTTTTCTTCTTTTTTTTTCCTTTTACCCATGAGTTATCTAGAAGTATAGTATTTACTTTCCAAATATTTATAAACTTTCTAGAAATATTTTAAAAATATATTTATTTTTATTGGCTCAGTATATGGCCTATCTTGGAAAATGTCTGCATGTAGTTAAAAAGGATATGTGTATTCTGATGTTGTTGTTTGGCATATTAAATGTCAATTAAAACTATTTGGTTAATATTGTTGTCCTTATTTCTATATCTTTACAGATTTTTCTATTTGTTCTATAAATTATTGAGAAAGGGATATGAAAGTATGTAAGTGTAATTGTATTTATTTTCTTTTAACTTTGTCTTTAATTTTGTTTAAATTTTGAAATGCTCTTATTAGATGCATAAGCCTTTATGATTGTTGTGTCCTCCTGATGTAAGACCTCTCTGCTATTATGAAATGACCTGCTTTACCTCTGATAATATTTTATGTCTGATATGTATAAAGAAGCACTCTGGTTTTATTTTGAATAATGTTAGCTTGTCATGTTTTCCTCATCCTTTTATTTTATTTTAATGTGGTAATGTCATATTTAAAACGTACATTCTAGTAGGCAACATATAGTTGGATTTGCACTTGGTAATGCCTTTAAATTATTTATAATTAATATGATTATTAATATCAGGTTTTTTTAATTTTGTTATTGGCTATTTACCCCCAAAACAATTTGCTCCCTTTTTCCTATTTTCCTTCCTTTTGTGAATTAGATTTTTAAAATTTTTCTATTCTATTATATTTGTCAGCTTATTACATATACCATTTTTATTTGACTGTTCCTTTAAGATTTATAGTGGGCATTTTTAACTTATCACAGTCTACCTTGTAGTGATCTTACACCACTTGTCATAAAGTATAAGAACTTCACAATATATACTTCTACTTCTTACACTCCAATCTTTATGTTGTTATACATTTTATTTTACATACTTATAAAACCTATAATACATTATTAATTTTTAGCATTGGATTATCTTTTCAAGAGATTAAATGATAAGAAATAATTGCTGTATGATAATCCATACAGTTACCTGTTTTTGGTGTCTCACATTCCTTCATATAGACTAATCTCTATCTGGTAGAATTTCCTTCTTCTTGAAGGGTTTCCTTTAACTTTTTTTTTTTTGACATTAAAAATGGACTTTATTTTTTAGAGCAGTTTTAAGTTCATGGAGAAATTGAGCAAACAGTACAGAGAGCTCTTACTTATGTCCTACTCCCAGGCACACATAAACAGCCTCCCCTGCTATCAACATCCTGCAACAGAATGGTACATTTGTTACAATTGATGAATCTACTTTAATGCATCATTATCACCCAAAGATCATAGTGTACCTTAGGGCTCACTCTGTTTTTAAAAAAATTTACTGGGGTATAATTCATTTACAATGTTGTATTAGTTTCAGGTGTACAGCAAAGTTAATCTGTTATACCAATATATATACCCACTCTTTTCCAGATTCTTTTCCCATATAAGCCAAGGGTTCACTCTTGATGTACACTCTATGGAATTTGACAAATGTGTAATGACACATATCCATCATTATAGTACCATACAGAGTATTTTCACCACTCTAAAAATCTCTGTGCTCTGACTATTCATTCCTTTCTACCTCCTAACCCCTGGCAACCATTTATCTTTTTTATTGTGTCCATGGTTTGGACTTTTACAGAATGTCTTATTGTTGGAATCTTACAGTATAGGGCCTTTGCAGATTAGCTTCTTTTCCTTAGTAATATACGTATAAGTTTCCTCCATGTCTTTCATGTTCATTGCAATTAACTTTTTTTTTAATAAATTTATTTATTTATTTTATTTTTGGCTGTGTTGGGTCTTTGTTGCTGCACATGGGTTTTCTCTAGTTGTGGTGAGCGGGGGCTACTCTTAGTTGCGGTGCGTGGGCTTCTCATTGCAGTGGCTTCTCTTGTTGCAGAACACAGGCTCTAGGCCAATGGACTTCAGTAGTTGTGGCACACGGGCTCAGTAGTTGTGATGCACGGGCTTAGTTGCTCCACGGCATGTGCACGTGGGCTCTTCCTGGAACAGGAATAGGACCTGTGTCCTCTGCATTGGCAGGCAGATTCTTAACCACTGTGCCACCAGGGAAGCCCTGCAATTAACTTTGGTATATTAATCTTGTACCTTGCTGTAATTGTTTATTTTTCAAGGACTTTTTTTGGTTGATTCTTTTAGATGTTATATATAGATGATCAAGGTGTCTGTGAACAAGACAGTTTTATTTCTTCCTTCTCAATCTGTATACCTTTTATTTCCTTTTCTTATTGTATAAATAACTAGGACTTCCAGTACAATGTTGAAAAGGACTGATAAGAGGGGACACCCTTGCCTTGCTCTTGATCTTAGTGGGAATGTTTTGAGTTTCTCACCATTAAGCAAGATGTTAGCTATAGATTTTTGGTAGATGTTCTTTATCAGGTTTAGAAAATTCCCTATATTCCTAGTTTGTGGGGAGTTTTTGTAATGAATGGTTGTTCATCTTCCTTTAACATTTATGGTAATGAGTGTCTGCTATTGATAAATTATTTCAGTTTTCATTTATTTGAAAGTCTTCATTTGCATTTATTAAAAAATACTAGATATAAAATTGTAGAATGGTATTTTGTTTTAGTTCTTTCACCACCTTAAATATGTCGTTCTATTGTCTTTTGGTTTTCATTGTATTTGAGCTATCCTCTAATATATTATACTTTGTTTCTTTGTATATATTGGAGCTTTTTTCCTTCTAGATTCTTTTAAAAATTTATCTTTGTTACTTATTTTGAGAAGTGTGATTATAATGTACCTTGGTGTATTTTTTTTTATACATTTATTTATTTATTTTGGGCTGTGTTGTGTCTTCATTGATGCACATGGGCTTTCTCTAGTTGTGGGGATTGGGAGCTACTCTCTGTTGCAGTGCACAAGTTCCCCATTGCTGTGTCTTCTCTTGTTGTGGAGCATGGTCTCTAGGCATGTGGGCTTCAGTAGTTGTGGCAAATGGGCTCAATAGTTGTATCTTGCAGGTTCTAGAATGCAGGCTCAGTAGTTGTGGTGCACAGGCTTTGTTGCTCTGTGGCATATGGGATCTTCCCGTACGAGGGATTAAACCCATGTCCCCTGCATTGGCAGGCAGATTCTTTACCACAGTACCACGAGGGAAGTCCTACCTTGGTGTATTTTTTTAATGTAATTTTGTGCTTGTATTCATTAAGTTTCTTAAAATGCAGGTTTGTAAGTTTTATTACAGCTGGATAAATTTTGGCCATATTTATTCAAGTATGTTTCTCTTCCCTCCCACTTTCCTCTTCTCTGTGGACTCCAATTACACCCGCTTTCTTTCACAGCTCACTTTTACTGTTTATTTTGTTTATTCTTTTTTTCTCTACTTTTACTTTTGATAGAACCTATGGCAATGTCTTCAAGTTCACTTATTCTTTTATCTACAGTATCTAATCTGTCACTAATCTCTTCTAATACATTTTTCATCTCAGTCATCAGAGTTTTTATCTCTAGCAGTTTGATTTGCATCTTTAAAAATATCTTACCTATCTGTACTTAACTTTTAAACTTATGTAATACAAATATATTAGCTGTTTTGATATTTTTGTTAATTTTAGTTCTGGTCAATATTGATTGATTGATTTTTGTTTTCACCACAGGTTATAATTTTCTGCTTTCTTTGTAGGCTTGATAATTTTTGATTGGATGCCAGCTACTGTTAATTTTACATTTTTGGTTGGTGGATATTTTTGAATTCTTATACTTTTGCACTTTCTTTTAGCACATAGTTAAGTTACTTGTAGATAGTTCAATTATTTCAGGCCATACTTTTAAAATGTTAGGTGAGACCAGAGATGAGTTTAATTCATGGCTAATTACTTCCCACTAGTGAGGCAAAACCATTCTTATTACCCTAGCATCACAAGAATTACTCCAATGTCACATGAATTACGAAGTTTTTCAGTCAGGTTGGTAAAAACAGGCACTATATCCAGCTCTGTTGTTAGTGTCACTTACTGGTCCCCTAGCTCTCTTTGGTAGCTCTTTCCCTGGACTCAGATAATTACCTCACATGCATAAACTGATCTGTGTCATGCTGAATACTCACATCTGCAGATGTTGAAATTCTCTCACTGTACAGTCTCAACTCTTAGGTACTCTGTCCTGTAAACTCTAGCTGTTTTGGTCTTCTTGGACTCTCACTCAGAATGTCTGTCCAGGTTTGCCTGCACTCCACCTCCTTGTGTTGCAGCCTAGAAATTCTCTCAAGGCAGTAATCTGGGATAATCACAGGGCTTACTTTGTTTTTCTTTTCTTCTCTCTGGAATCACTGTTATCTATTTCTTGATATCTAGTATCTTAAATACTATCTTTATATTTTCTAAATTTTATGTTTTATTTTTTCTTAGGAGGGGTGAGGAGGGATTCAAGTGAGAGTAATCTAGTTGCTGTTTCTCCATCTGGGCCAGAAGCAGATGTACAGATAACTGGGATATTTTAATAGTTTCTCACTAACATTATTTCTGCTAGAACATCAATATAATATTTAACTTATCTGAGGGCACTTCTAAAGTCACCTTTTGCAAAACTGGCTTTTGTTTTCATATCTTTAGAATGCATGTCTTTTCACTTAGAGTTTCTTACACATATCTCCATTCTCACCCCTTTAAGTCCTATAATTGTTAAAGGCATACCTGAAACTGTCCCGGGATACTTGGATATATACTGGTTTGTATTGGAATCCTATAACTTTATACAATTAAATTTAATTTCATGATCTTAAAGTTTCTTTAATTTTGAGATTGTGTTGTACTTCTTTTCTACCATCTATAGCACCTAGATAATTTATAGGTACATAGTATATACTCTGTAAATAAACAGATAGTTTTATTACCAATGAAAAACATAGACTGAGATTTAATATAGACCAAATGACATTAAATGATATCTGACCTTGCTTCAATTTTAAATTCTGTGAAATTGCAAGGTTTACCATGCTGATAAAATATATAAAGTACTTAAAAAATTACAACCTTAAATAATAGTTGAGAATTATGTAAATGAAAAATACCTCCTGGGGATTTCACATAAGGAAAGGAGGTCTTATACCATGTGACAGGCATACTTTATGATCTTGTCTTTCTCAGAGGAGAATATGAATCTAATTCTGAGCTTCTCAAGAGAAAAAATATATATATATTGGTATTTAATTAACACCATAAGGCAGACAAACATAGCTCAATTGATCTTTATCTCTGATGTTTGCCTTGGATGCTTGCAGGAATAGAAAGCTTTCACCAATTTTATGCTTTTTGTAGTACCCCTTTAAAGTACCTTCAGGCATCATGCACATACACTACATGCATAATACGGCTTTATTTATGGGGACACTTGCTGGGGCTTGTAAGAAGCTGTTTTTATATCATTATTCAAATATCAAAATGATTATACTGTGTTACTTATGTTAGCACCTCTGGGAGAATACACTTTTCTTCTATGAAAAATAAAGTTTAAGTCATCCATATGAAAAATACTATAGTAATTCTTTCAAAAACCTTGATATAATTGTATAGAATTTTCAGAAGCTAATTGAACTGATTCCGTAGGTAATTATTGACCTTATGACTTAATGTACTTTTTACTTTGGTACCATAGAAATAGAATCCTAAAGTTAGAATCTTCGATACAAAATAAGAAAAACAGTAATTTCTAATTTGACAAGTATTCTAGGAAATAATTTTGATCACTTTCTATGTCTCAGGCTATAATAAAATATAATAAAAGTCCTAGGGATAAAGCATCAAACATAACTTGAGGTCATTTTATTGGCAGTAATGGGAGACAAGCAGTAAGCAGATAAATAAATAAATGAACCACAAAAAATATCAGACAGTGATAAACAGAGGATTTTTTTAAAAGGTGAAATTATATTGAATGCCAGATAGATGGGTCTAATTTTGATTGTGTTATCACAGTACGTATTTCTGATGAGTGTTATTGAAATTAAAATCTAAATGATCAGAAGTGAAGTATAAAATGATAAGTGAGAATAATTCTTTAGGCAAATATATTAATTCACTCAAAGACTCTAAGGTGACTTATTAGTCAGGAGATGATCACTTTACCATTATTTAACATGTAAAAAATTACTTCTCCAGGTGCTTATTTAACCGGAGTTGACATGTTTTCTGTTTCATTGAGCCTGTCATGATCTCAAGCTTAGGCTTCACCTGACTGAGATTCCATGATATTTTGGCTCTACCATGTACAACACAAGGCTTTTATGGATAGTAAGTTCAGGAAAAAAGATTCTACAGAATCACATATAGGCTTTTTACTGTCCTAGCTTAGAAGTGACGTGTCACGCCTGCTTACATTTCATTGGCCAGATCTTACCAAACATCCCACTCAATTGTCGAGGGAGCTTAGGAGTGAAACTTCATCTGCCTAGTCAGAGAAGAACTAGATATTTGTGAAACAGTATAATATCTCTCCTAGATAATAAACAGCTTGAAAAATGTACAGAACACAATAAAATGGAGAGTGCTAAAATGTAGAGATGAGGAGAAAGTCCTATGCAGTGAGGTTAGAGATAGCAGTCAGAATCTTTTAAGGATTTCGTAAGCCAAAAGTTAGTTATTTGGATTATCTTAAGTGCAATGGGAATCTACTGTATGATTTAAAATGGTCTTATAATCTAAGTCACATCGTTAGAAGATCACTCTGGCTGGTAAAAAGAATATGGATATTGGGCGCAATAAAGAGGGGGACCGGTAGGAGGCCATTGACATCTTATAAGAATTGGTTCGATATGAAAGTTAACAGTAAAGATTTAGAAATGTGGAATCATTTATAACATGTTTTGTAGTTCAAATTGATCTCCTGATGGATTGGTTGTGGAGGGAAAGATAATGTTTAGATTTTTGCCTTCAGCAATGACATGGTGACTATTGGTACCTGAGATGGGGAAGACATATAGGGAACATGTTTATAGTATAAATTCAGAGCTGTTTTTTTAATATATATGATAGGTATATTAGAGATCATTAACAATACATCAAATAGATTCTATTACTGGTAATTAAGGAAGTCACTGAGGATGGAGATACAGATTTTGGAGGCCTCAGCATATAGATGGTGTTTTTCCGCCATAGATAGGAATTTACCTAGGGAGACCTGATGGGTGTTATACAATAGGTTTACTGTTGATATGGAACTAGAAAGAGAGTGTCTGGATTTTTAATCTTAACATTTCTTTCATTGTTAAATGCATTTTTCTGAAACAAACTGCACACATTTCCTTTTCTTTAATATCTTTATTGGAGTATAATTGCTTTACAATGGTGTGTTAGTTTCTGTTGAACAACAAAGTGAATCAGCTATATGTATACATATGTCCCCATATCCCCTCCCTCTTGAGCTTCCCTCCCACCTTCCCTAACCCGCCCCTCTAGGTCGTCACAAAGCATCGAGCTGATCTCCTGTTTTCATGGTGACAAACAGCATGGTAAGGTTTCCAGGGAATTTGTCTAAAAAATGGCCTGCCTTACTCTCTAATCAATAAGAAACTGTTTTTTAAGACAGCTGCTATTTTCTGGTGCAAAATGCATCTCAACTTTTCCTGGCTGAGTGGTTCTGGAGGCTGCTTCATGATTACATTTTATGTTACTTATTGAAGGGCCCACAATTACTATGCCATCTTTCACAGCAAAAGATCATTCTGTTGACCCTCCACTGACAAAGCATGTGAACTAGACGATGGGTTTTATCTAAGTGTCCACATTATCTTGCCTAGTTTCTTAGGGAAATAACCAAATGCATAAGATAGGAAGCCTTTGTAATCTCTACATATCCAAATCCTATTTAACAGGGACAAACTCATGTCTGAAGTTCAGTAAAACCTCTCTATGATGATCTCTATGTGTCTCATTTTGATGTGAAATTATGTAAATTTCAAATTATTAATCTGATGTTTTGCATATATATAATCCATCTTCTCTAGTAAATTATTAGAATGTGTAACTTCTATTTTAGGTTCCTCCTCAAATTTCCTAGTCTATCTTAGAGCACATAAGAGGTATTCAAGAGGGGTAGAGGGGAAGATGGCAGAAGAGTAAGACACGGAGATCACCCTCCTCCCCACAGATACACCAGAAATACATCTACATGTGGAACAACTCCTACAGAACACCTACTGAATGCTGGCAGAAGTCCTCGGACCTCCCAAAAGGCAAGAAAGTCCCCACATACCTGGGTAGGGCAAAAGATAAAAAGAATAAACAGAGACAAACGGATAGGGACGGGACCTGCACCAGTGGGAGGGAGCTGTGAAGGACGGAAGGTTTCCACACACTAGGAAGCCCCTTCGCGGGCGGACACTGCACGTGGCAGAGGGGGAAACCTTTGGAGCCATGAAGGAGAGCACAGCAACACGGGTGCAGAAGGCAAAGCGGAGAGATTCTCGCACAGAGGATCAGTGCCTACCGGCACTCACCAGCCCAAGAGGCTTGTCTGCTCACCTGCCGGGGCGGGCAGGGCTGGGAGCTGAGGCTTGGGCTTTGGTCGGAGCGCAGGGAGAGGACTGGGGGTGGTGGCGTGAACACAGCCTGCAGGGGTTAGTGCACCACAGCTAACTGGGAGGGAGTCTGGGGAAAAGTCTGGACCTGCCAAAGAGGCAAGAGACCTTTTCTTCCCTCTTTGTTTCCTGGTGCACGAGGAGAGGGGATTAAGAGCATGGCTTAAAAGAGATCCAGAGACGGGCGCGAGCCGCGGCTTTAAGTGCAGACCCAAGACGGGCATGAGATGCTAAGACTGCTGCTGCTGCCACCAAGAAGCCTGTGTGCGAGCACAGGTCAATATCCACACCCCCTTTCTGGGGAGCCTGTGCAGCCCGCCACTGCCAGGGTCCCGGGATTCAGGGACAACTTCCCTGGGAGAACGCACGGTGCGCCTCAGGCTGGTGCAACGTCACGCTGGCCTCTGCAGCCACAGGCCCGCCCCGCACTCCACGCCCCTCCCTCCCCCCCCCCCCCCCGGCCTGAGTGAGCCAGAGCCCCTGAATCAGCTGCTCCTTTAACCCCGTCCTGTCTGAGCAAAGAACAGATGCCCTCCGGAGACCTACACGCAGAGGCGGGGCCAAATCCAAAGCTGAGCCCCGGGAGCTGTGAGAGCAAAGAAGAGAAAGGGAAATCTCTCCCACCAGCCTCAGAAACAGCGGATTAAAGCTCCACAATCAACTTGATGTCCCTGCATCTGTGGAATACATGAATCGACAACGAGTCATCCCAAACTGAGGAGGTGGACTTTGAGGCAAGATTTATGATTTTTTCCCCTTTTCCTCTTTTTGTGATTGTGTATGTTTCTGTGTGAGATTTTGTATGTATAGCTTTGCTTCCACCATTTGTCCTAGGGTTCTATCCATCCAAATTTTGTGTGTGTGTGTGTGCATTTTGTTGTTTATTTGTTTGTTTTTTCTTTAAAATTTTGTTTCTTAATAATTATTTTTTATTTTAATAACTTTATTTTATATCTTTATTATATTTTATCTTCTTTCTTTCTTTCTTTCTTTCCTACCTTCCCTCCTTCCTTCCTTCCTTCTGTCCTCCCTTCCTCCCTCCCTCCTTTCTTCCTTCCTTCCTTCCTTTCTTTCTTTCTTTCTTTCTTTCTTTCTTTCTTTTTTTCTTTCTACTTTTTCTCCCTTTTATTCTGATACATGTGGATGAAAGGCTCTTGGTGCTGCAGCCAGGAGTCAGTGCTGTGCCTCTGAGGTGGGAGATCCAACTTAAGGACAATGGTCCACAAGAGACCTCAGAGCTCCACATATTATCAAATGGCAAAAATCTCCCAGAGATCGCCATCTCAACAAAAGCACCCAGCTTCACTCAACGACCAGAAAGCTACAGTGCTGGACACCCTATGCCAAACAACTAGCAAGAGAGGAACACAACCCCACCCATTAGCAAAGAGACTGCCTAGAATAATTATAAGTCCACAGACACCCCAAAACACACCACCAGACGTGTAACTGCCCACCAGAAAGACAAGATCCAGCCTCATCCACCAGAAGACAGGCACTAGTCCCCTCCACCAGGAAGCCTACACAACCCACTGAACCAAATTTAGCCAGTGGGGACAGACACCAAAAACAACGGGGATTATGAACCTTCAGCCTGCAAAAAGGAGACCCTAAACACAGTAAGATAAGCAAACTGAGAAGACAGAAAAACAAACAGCAGATGAAGAAGCAAGATAAAAATCCACCAGACTTAAAAACTGAAGAGGAAATAGGCAGTCTAACTAAAAAAGAATACAGAATAATGAGAGTAAAGATGATCTAAAATCTTGGAAATAGAATAGACAAAATGCAAGAAACATTTAACAAGGACCAAGAAGAACAAAAGATGAAACAAGCAATGATGAACAACAGAATAAATGAAATTAAAAATACTCTAGATGGGATCAATAGCAGAACAACTGAGGCAGAAGAAAGAATAAGTGACCTGGAAGATAAAATAGTGGAAATAACTACTGCACAGCAGAATAAAGAAAAAAGATTGAAAAGAACTGAGGACAGTCTCAGAGACCTCTAGGACAACATTAAAAACACCAACATTCGAATTATAGGGGTTCCAGAAGAAGAAGAGAAAAAGAAAGGGACTGAGAAAATATTTGAAGAGATTATAGTTGAAAACTTCTCTAATATGGGAAAGGAAATAGTTAATCAAGTCCAGGAAGGACAGAGGGTCCCATACAGGATAAATCCAAGGAGAAATACACCAAGACACATATTAATCAAACTGTCAAAAATTAAATACAAAGAAAAACATATAAAAAGCAGCAAGGGAAAAACAACAAATAACACACAAGGGAATCCCCATAAGGTTAACAGTTGATCTTTCAACAGAAACTCTGCAAGCCAGAATGGAGTGGCAGGACATATTTAAAGTGATGAAAGAAAAAAACCTGCAACCAAGATTACCCAGCAAGGATCACATTCAGATTTGATGGAGATATTAAAACCTTTACAGACAAGCAAATGCTGAGAGAGTTCAGCACCACCAAATCAGCTTTACAACAAATGCTAAAGGAACTTCTCTAGGCAAGAAACACAAGAGAAGGAAAAGACCTACAATAACGAACCCAAAGCAATTAAGAAAATGGGAATAGGAACATACATATCAATAATTACTTTAAATGTAAACGGATTAAATGTTCCCACCAAAAGACACAGATTGGCTGAATGCATACAAAAACAGCACCCATATATATGCTGTCTGCAAGAGACCCACTTCAGACCTAGAGACACATACAGACTGAAAGTAAGGGAATGGAAAAAGATATTCCATGCAAATGGAAACCAAAAGAAAGCTGGAGTAGCAATTGTCATATCAGACAAAATAGACTTTAAAATGAAAACTATTAGAAGAGACAAAGAAGGACACTACATAATGATCAAGGGATCGATCCAAGAAGAAGATATAAAAATTCCAAATATTTATGCACCCAACATAGGAGCACCTCAATACATAAAGCAAATACTAACAGCCATAAAAGGGGAAATCAACAGTAACACATTCATAGCAGGGGATTTCAACACTCCACTTTCACCAATGGACAGATCATCCAAAATGAAAATAAATAAGGAAACACAAGCTTTAAATGATACATTAAAAATAATAACTTAATTGATATTTATAGGACATTCCATCGAAAAACAACAGAATACACATTTTTCTCAACTGCTCATGGAACATTCTCCAGGATAGATCATATCTTTAGTCACAAATCAAGCCTTGTTTAATTTAAGAAAATTGAAATTCTATCAGTATATTTTCCGACAACAACGCCATGACACTACATATCAATTATAGGAAAAGACCTGTAAAAAATACAAACACATGGAGGCTAAACAATACACTACTTAATAACAAAGTGATCACTGAAGAAATCAAAGAGGAAATAAAAAATATCTAGAAAGAAATGAAAATGGAGACACGACGACCCAAATCCTATGGGATGCTGTAAAAACAGTTCTAAGAGGGAAGTTTATAGCAATAAAATCCTACCTTAAGAAAAAGGAAACATCTCGAATAAACAACCTAACCTTGCACCTAAAGCAATTAGAGGAAGAAGAACAAAAAACCCCAAAGTTAGCAGAAGGAAATAAATCATAAAAATCAGATCAGAAATAAATGAAAAAGAAATGAAGGAAACAATAGCAAAGATCAATAAAACTAAAAGCTGGTTCTTTGAGAAGATAAACAAAATTGATAAACCATTAGCCAGTCTCGAAAAGAAAAAAAGGGAGAAGACTCAAATCAATAGAATTAGAAGTGAAAAAGGAGAAGTAACAACTGACACTGCAGAAATACAAAAGATTATGAGAGATTACTACAAGCAACTCTATGTGAATAAAATGGACAACCTGGAAGAAATGGACAAATTCTTAGAAATGCACAATCTGTCAAGACTGAATTAGGAAGAAATAGAAAATATGAACAGACCAATCACAAGCACTGAAATTGAAACTGTGATTTAAAATCTTCCAACAAACAAAATCCAGGACCAAATGGCTTCACAGGCGAATTCTATCAAACATTTAGAGAAGAGCTAACACCTATCCTTCTCAAACTCTTCCAAAATATAGCAGAGGGAGGAACACTCCCAAACACATTCTACGAGGCGACCATCATGTTGATACCAAAACCAGACAAGGATGTCAAAAACAAAGAAAACTGCAGGCCAATATCACTGATGAACATAGATGCAAAAATCCTCAGCAAAATACTAGTAAACAGAATCCAACAGCACATTAAAATGATCATACACCAGGATCAAGTGGGGTTTATTCCAGGAAGGCAAGGATTCTTCAATATACACAAATCAATCAATGTGATACACCATATTAAAAAATTGAAGGAGAAAAAAAATATGATCATATCAATAGATGCAGAGAAAGCTGCCAACAAAATTCAACACCCATTTATGATAAAAACCCTGCAGAAAGTATGCATAGAGGGAACTTCCCTCAACATAATAAAGGCCATATATGAAAAATCCATGGCCAAAATCATCCTCAGTGGTGAATAACTGAAACCATTTCCACTAAGATCAGGAACAAGACAAGGTTGCCCACTCTCACCACTCTTATTCAACATAGTTTTGGAAGTTTTAGCTATAGCAATCAGAGAAGAAAAGGAAATAAAAGGAATCCAAATCTAAAAAGAAGAAGTAAAGCAGTCACTGTTTGAAGATGACATGATACTATACATAGAGAATCCTAAAGATGCTACCAGAAAACTACTAGTGCTAATAAATGAATTTGGTAAAGTAGCAGGATACAAAATAAATGCACAGAAATCTCTGGCATTCCTATACACTAATGATGAGAAGTCTATAAATGAAATCAAGAAAACGCTCTCATTTACCACTGCAAGAATAAGAATAAAATATCTAGGAATAAACCTACCTAAGGAGACAAAAGACCTGTATGCAGAAAATTATAAGACACTGATGCAAGAAATTAAAGATGATACAAATAGATGGAGAGATATACCATGTTCTTGGATTGGAAGAATCAACATTGTGTAAATGACTCTACTACCCAAAGCAATCTACAGATTCAATGCAATCCTTATCAAAATACCACTGGCATTTTTCACAGAAGTAGAACAAAAAATTTCACAATTTGTATGGAAACACAAAAGACCCTGAATAACCAAAGCAATCTAAAAACAAGAAATGGAGCTCGGTGAATCAGGGTGCCTGACTTCCAACTATACTACAAATCTACAGTAATCAAGACAGTATGGTACTGGCACAAAAACGGAAAGATAGATCAATGGAACAGGATAGAAAGCCCAGAGATAAACCCACGCACATATAGTCATATAGTCACCTTATCTTTGATAAAGGAGGCAGGAATGTACAGTGGAGATAGGACAGCCTCTTCAATAATTGGTGCTGAGAAAACTGGACAGGTACATGTAAAAGTATGAGATTAGATCACTCCCTAACACCATACACAAAAATAAGCTCAAAATGCTTTAGACACCTAAATGTAAGGCCAGAAACTATAAAACTCTTAGAGGAAAACATAGGCAGAACACTCTATGACATAAATCACAGCAAGATCCTTTTTGACCCACTTCACAGAGAAATGGAAATAAAACAGAAAAAAACAAATGGGACCTAATGAAACGTAAAAGCTTTTGCACAGCAAAGGAAACCATAAACAAGACCAAAAGACAACCCTCAGAATGGGAGAAAATATTTGCAAATGAAGCAACTGACAAATGATTAATATCCAAAATTCATAAGCAGCTCATACAGCTCAATAACAAGACAACAAACAACCCAATCCAAAAATGGGCAGAAGACCTAAATAGACATTCTCCAAAGAAGATATACAGACTGCCAACAAACACATGAAAGAATACTCAACATCATTAATCATTAGAGAAATGCAAATCAAAACTACAATGAGATGTCATCTCACACAAGTCAGAATGACCATCATCAAAACATCTAGAAGAAATAAACGCTGGAGAGGGTGTGGAGAAAAGGGAACACTCTTGCAGTGCTGTTGGGAATATGAATTGGTACAGCCACTATGGAGAACAGTATGGAGGTTCCTTAAAAAACTACAATAAGAACTATCATATGACCCAGCAACCCCTCTACTGGGCATATACCCTGAGAAAACCATAATTCAAAAAGAGTCATGTACCAAAATGCTCATTGTAGCTGTATTTACAATAGCCAGGAGATGGAAACAACCTAAGTGTCCATCATTGGATGAATGGATAAAGAAGATGTGGCACATATTACAATGGAATATTACTCAGCCATAAAAAGAAACAAAATTGAGCTATTTGTAATGAGGTGGATAGACCTAGAGTCTGTCACACAGAGTGAAGTAAGTCAGAAAGAGAAAGACAAACACCGTATGCTAAGACACATATATATATGGAATTTAAGAAAAAAAATGTCATGAAGAACCTAAGGGTAAGACAGGAATAAAGACACAGACCTACTAGAGAATGGATTTGAAGATATGGGGAGGGGGAATGGTAAGCTGTGACAAAGCGAGAGAGTGGCATGGACCCATATACACTACCAAACGTAAAATAGCTAGCTAGTGGGAAGCAGCCACATAGCACAGGGAGATCAGCTCCGTGCTTTGTGACCACCTAGAGGGGTGGGAATGGAAGAGTGGGAGGGAGGGAGATGCAAGTGGGAAGAGATATGGGAACATATATATAACTGATTCACTTTGTTATAAAGCAGAAACTAACACACCATTGTAAAACAATTATACTCCAATAAAGATGTAAAGATGTTAAAAAAAAAAGAGGTATTCAATAAACTCTATGTATTCTGTATGTGCTGTTTGTATATGCAGGTGTGTGTGTGTTTTGTGTATGTGTGTGTGAGGGGAAGAAAAAAAAAGAGAGAGAGGGCAGGTGTCAAAATGTTAATGAATCCATTTTGAAACAAAGTATATATTTTAAATTATTTTTCAAATATAGAAATAATACATGCATTTTTGAATAATTTGAAATTCTATAAATATCCTAAGAATTACATTTTAAATAGCTCTAAATATTTTGGAATTTCTGCATGGATTTATAAATTATACTATTATGAAATTGAATCTTATAATACCACTTTGTAGATCAAAACCAACCAGACGCTAACAATTTCAAATGGCTTAATCTAATCTATTTATATTTTTATATATTGATTTCTCATAATATATGATGAGCATGTTTTCTGCTAAAAATGGTTCTCAAATATATGATTTTAATTAGGTGTTCAGCAATTCCTGATTTAAATATTGATTTACAGAGCCACTTACATATGGTTCATCATTTGTTTCCCTTTTCTATTGTTAATAAATAAAATTTGCTATTTTGTAGATTAATACTAATCTCTATGGATTATTGCTATTTTTATATAATCCTGATCAAAAATCACTAGTTTAAAGTATATTATCATTTATAAGTTTCTTGATTCATCTTGGCAAATAGATATGTTGAAATAGTATATTTTATTTCCATCCCATTGGAAGAGGTTGAAAAAGTTGTTTCAATGCACCTTCTGAGTACCTTTTCTAATGCAATAAAAACCCAATTATATAATTCAATTTTTTTTTTTTTGCAGTACGCGGGTCTCTCACTGTTGTGGCCTCTCCCATTGTGAAGCACAGTCTCCGGACATGCAGGCTCAGTGGCCATGGCTCACAGGCCTAGCTGCTCCACGGCATGTGGGATCTTCCCGGACCGGGGCATGAACCCGTGTCCCCTGCATCGGCAGGCAGACTCTCAACCACTGTGCCACCAGGGAAGCCCTAATTCACATATTTTTTATTACTAATGATGGCAAACATTTTTTATGTTTTATTAGGCATTTTCATTTCTTTCTGAAATATCTATACCATTTACTATTTTCTCTTTTGTTAACTTAGAATTTTCTCACTAACTATTAAAAATCTCTTAATTTGGGCTTCCCAGGTGGTGCTGTCATTGAGAATCTGCCTGCCAATGCAGGCGACGTGGGTTTGAGCCTTGGTGCGGGAAGATCCTACATGCTACAGAGGAGCTAAACCCGTGCAGCACAACTAGTGAGCCTGCGCTCTAGAGCCTGTGAGCCACAACTACTGAGCCCACGTGCCACAACTACTAGCCCACATGCCACAACTACTGAAGCCCACATGCCTAGAGCCTGTGCTCCACAACAAGAGAAGCTACCACAGTGAGAAGCCCACTCACCACAATAAAGAGTAAACCCCACTTGCCACAACTAGAGAAAGCCTGCGTGCAGCAACAAAGACCCAACACAGCCAAAAATAAATAAATAAATTAATTAATTAAAAAATCTCTTAATTTATGAAGGCTAATTAACTTTTCTGAAACATTTTAAAATATTTCCAAATTTTTCATTTATATTTTAATTACTTTGTCAAATTTTATAGTACAGAGAAATAAAATTTGGGGTGGTAAAACATATTAATATTTTCCTGTATCTTTTTATTCTTAATATTTGTCAATCTTAAGATCAGTTTTTACCTATAAATTCTACAAATATTTATTTTTCATATAATTTTGTTATGTATTTAAGTCATCTACTACAAATTTTCTTTTAATATGAGTTAAGACTCTAATGACATTTTTATTCAAACAATTTCTTAATTTTAAAATTCTATTTCTCAGTGATATGGAAGGTTATCTTTATTATATATTATGCTACACACATAAATGTACTCATATCTGTTTTGAAAAGAATATTTTATTGTACATTAATTTGAAAAAAAATATTGTCATTTCACTTACTGTATTGAAAGAAATTTCAGAGAGGTTTACTTGATATGTTTTATTGAGTGAGAGAGAAACTGTATGCAAACAGGAATACCTCAAACTTGAATTATTGAAACTGGTAAGAGGCTCAGAGGCATGATGTCACAAGATGGCTCATAAAGTGAAAATGAGGAAGCTGCTTAACATTTACAATGATTTGTTTTTTTTATTGCAACAGGGGTGTCCAGACACCAGGGGATACATTAAAAGTGATTTTGTTATACCATTTCAGAAAGATGACTTACATTTAATTTATGAATATCAGAGGCATTTACAAGAAATAACTTAAGTTTTTCTTACATGGTTTAACTGATTTTATATACTCCAGGGATCTTCAAGCTTCATCTCCATTTTCTTTTATTTTAACAATTATAACCCATTTACTATCTCAAATATTCAGAGGCAAGATTTACTCACATTATTGGTCTTTAAAAATAATTATTTTGACATTTATGTTTAGAAAATTTTAAAATCAATCCATCAAGGTCAACCTTGTATTACTAGGCCATTCTTGCTCCATTTCCTACATAACTAAATGAGTCATGTTAATCCTATAATTATTGTTATTATTTATTGGGAAGGCTGACAATTACAATATAAATTACATTAAGCATTTTTTTAAAATTTTGCTTCATGGCATTGTTAAATGTTTTAACTACTCATGATACACAGACATGCTCACTGTTTGAGACAATAAATTAATTATTAATTCTAAGTTTATTTCTGTATACTATATTTGATTTTCTACATATATAATTTAGAAAGATTATTGACAATGATAATTTGTCTCCTTCTTTCTATCAATTGCTACCTTTAACAATATTTTATGTCTTATTGACTCAGCTAGAACTTCTTGAAAAATATTTTAGCAATAATAGTGGTTATACATTTATTGAGAATTCTAATATTTCAGGGTTGCTTTTGTCTGTGATAATTTTTATATATATTATTGGATTATGAAGCACACTTCTATCTCTGGTTATTTGTAAGTATTTTAATACTATTTCAAACAATAATATATTTTTGAAATTAATATAAGTAATATACATCTCCATATTTACCTTTATTTGCACTATGCTTATAGATTTTTAAATGCTTAAAGTGTACATTTTTAAATATTAAATCACAATTCTGGGATAAGGTTTCTTTCTTTAGAATTATTCATCTGATACATGGTTAAATTTACTCAATAAATATTTTATTTAAGATTTTTAACACACACATATGTAACAAAAACTGAAGATAGAAATGATCATTATCTGTGTAGTGTAACGTAAGTTTCAAAAATTATTTGGAGAGTTTTGAGATTTTTTTCATTTTCTCAGACAAATTATAGCTTGTGGAAACTATTTCCTTTCTGAGAATTTGAAGTAACTCAATGGTAAAACTGTCTTTCCTCGTGGGAAGTTAAATCTATCACAAGCTTGTCAACATCTTTTATGATTTTTTCATTATTAACCTTCTATATTTCTATGGTAATTATATTTATACTTTCCCAGAAATTCATGTATATCAAAAAGCTTATCAAATTTTTAGCAAATATATCATAAAGCATTTATATACAGTTTTGTAGAGCCTTTTTAAACTCCATGTCTTAGATTATTTTCTTTTGTGTCTCTTTAAAGTTTTATAATTTTGTGTGTTTTTAGTTTGTTTTAAATAAGAGGTTTTTGAATTTAACTTACATGCTCCCTGTTTTAACTTAACACATTCATTAATTATTTTATTTTATTTTTTCTGTGTATTGGGTTGTTCTTATTTAGCTATTCTTTTCCAAAATGTCTGACAAAAGATATATTTCAGTACTTTTTCTGTTTCTTTAAGAATGAAAATATGTGAAACTATGAATTTACTTTGGAAAAAACTGTATGCATCTTGATCTCTGTTTATTTCAGTTTTCTTTAAAAAATAATTTAAAAAATTAATAATAGTTATTATGCATTTTGTTTAGACTATGTTCTAAAATTTGTAGTATGTGCTTGATGTATTTTAATCAGTCAGTCATCATATTTTAGAGATGATAAGAAAATGTAGGTGAAGAACAGTTGAGTACAATAATCCCCCTTCATATATGGAGACTCCCAGTAGATGCCTGAAACTGAATAGTACCGAACCCTAAAACATATGTATATGGGGCTTCCCTGGTGGCGCAGTGGTTGAGAGTCTGCCTGCCAATGGAGGGGACATAGGTTCGTGCCCCTGTCCAGGAAATTCCCACATGCCACAGAGTGGCTGGGCCCATGAGCCATGACTGCTGAGTCTGCATGTCCAGAACCTGTGCTCCGCAACGGGAGAGGCCACAACAGTGAGAGGCCCATGTACTGCAAAAACAAAAAAACATATGTATATGTTTTTTCTTATGCATACATACCTATGATAAAGTTTAATTTGTAAATTAGGCACAGTAAGAGATTAAAAACAATAATAATAAAATACAACAATCATAAAACATGCTATGATTAATCATAATCATAATCATTAATCATAAAAGTTATGTGAATGTGGTCTCTCTCTCAAAATATCTTATTGTACTGTATTCACCATTCTTGTGATGATGTGAGATGACATAATGCTTACGTGCTGAAATGAAGTGAGGTGAGCAGCATTAGGGCATTATTGATCTCCTGACAATATGTCAGAAGGAGGATCATTTACTTCAGGTGATCCTGGATCACTGAGCCAAGATGATACCGATGGATGGAGTGGGGATCCATGAGATTTCATCATGCTGCTCAGAACAGTGTGTAATTAAAAACTGATGAATTGTTTATTTCTGGAATTTTCCACTTAATATATTTAGACCAAGGTTGGTCTACATGAAAGCACAGAAAGAGAAACTGTGGATAAGGGGGGACTATTTTACTATGGCCAATGTTATGTGCTCAGAATATTAAGCTAAGCAGTTTACATGTAGTTGCCTAGAATGTTGTTTTGGAAGGGGACAGTCATCCAGAAGTAATTGCTGTTTTTTTAATTTTTTTTATTTGTTTATGCATTTGTCTATTTGCTTGCTTGATTATCTATTGTACATTATACAGAATGTAAAATGAATGAATTTTAAGCATTCTGTTTGATGAGTTTTGACAAATACTTGAACAAGTATAAAACCATCTCAATCAACCATGATGGAAATATGGAAATTTCCACTAACCCAGATGATCCCTTGAATACTTTTCAGGCTACTTCCATTCCCCAACCACTGCTCTGATTCACATCAGGATAGAATTTTATCTGTCCTAAGACTTTAAGTAACTGAGTAATTTTTGTGTCTGGCTTCCTTAGCTAAACATAAAAGTTGATATTGCTACATTTGGTTTTATTGAACTGCAATTCATTTTTTTTAACTTCTGAGGAATATTTCATGTTTGGATATATCATAATTTTGTTTTTTCCATTCTCTTCTTGATGGACATTTAAATTACTTCTAGTTTAGAACTCTTAGAAATAAAGTCTGTCTCAGAAGACATCTTTATTTCTCTTGGTAACTCCCTAAGAGAACTGTTGCATTGCAAAGCAGATCTATTTTTATTTTATTTTTTAAAAAGTTTTATTGGAGTATAGTTAATTTACAATGTTGTGTTAGTTTCTGCTGTACAGCAAAGTGAATCAGTTACACACATACATATATCTGCTCTTTTTAAGATTCTTTTCCCATATAGATCATTACAGAGTATTGAGTAGATTTTCCTGTGCTATACAGTAGATTTTTATTAGTTATCTATTTTATATGTAGTAGTGTGCATATGTCATCCTAATCTCCCAATTTATACCCCACTTTCCCCCCTGGTAAACATGTTATTTTTTTCTACATCTGTGACTCTATTTTTGTTTTGTAAATAAGTTCTTTTGAACCATTTTTTTAAGATTCCACATATAAGTGATATTATATAATATTTCTCTTTCTCTGTCTGACTTATGTCACTCAGTATAACAATTTCTAAGTCCATTCATGTTGCTGCAAATGGAATTATTTCATTATTTTTAATGGCCTAGTAATATTCCATGGTGTATTTTTAACTTTATTTAAAAAAACTGATTTCCAAAGTCATTGCTACATTTGTAACTCCCCCCAAATTTTATGAGGTTCCAGTTGTTCTATTTCCTCAAGAACATTTGGTAATGAAATTTCAGAATTTATGAGTACTAGTGGGTGTGAATTGGTAACTCATAGTCTGAATTTTCTATTTTCTTATATCTGTGACATCAAACTCTTTTAAATGTGCTTCTTACCTATTCTTTTTTTCTTATTTTGTGATGTTCACAAGTGTTTTGCATTTTTGGATTTTTGTCTTTTTAAAAAATGATCTGTAGGAGTTACCAATATATTCTGATACAAGTCCATCAGCTGTATTTATGGACAATATTTTCTCTCAATCTGTGGCTTATAATTTCATTTTTTAATGATTTATTTGGAAAAGAAGATGTATTTAATTTTAATATAGTCCAGCTTATTATTATTCTTTTTTGTTGTTCTTAGCTCTTATCTAAAAAACTCTATCCAAAAGTTGCATAATATTTTCGTCTGCTTTGTTTAAAAGCTTTATACCTTAGCTTTTATGTTTAGGTTTATCTATGATAAGTTTCAAATAAATGGTTTTGTATGATGTCAGATAGAGGGTTGAGGTTCATTTTTTCTTTCTTTCTTTCATACAGAAAACCTGTTTTTCCAAGATCCTGTGTTGAAAAGCATTTCTTTTTTTCTTTTCATTTCTTTGTTTGTTTTTCCCAGTTACGTACCTTGATACCTTTATTAAAAGTAAACAAAGTTTGGCAAAATAAAGATGTGGAATAGTTTGCAAATATTTTGTTGAGATTAATTATATTCATGAGGTTTAGTGGCCTTAAATATAATTTTCTTATAGTGTCCTTGTCAGTTTTTAAATAATATTCCCACTCTCATTTTGAATACTGTAACTTGTAATTTTCCCTCTTCTTTATCGTTCTTCCTGGTTTTATCAATTTCCTTAACATATATATTATGAAACTTTTTTGGCATTTGTTGATTTTCCCTATTTTTTTTTCCATTTTCTATTACACTGATTTTTTTCTTATTTTTATCATTTATTTTCTACTTACTTTGGGTTTATTTGTGCAAATTTTTCTAGATTTTCAAGTTGGAAACTTAGATCATTATTTGTAAAACCTTCTGTTCTAACATGAACATTTTAAAATATGTGTTTCTAATAACTGTTTTAGCTACATCCCTCAAATTTTATTATGCTCTGGTTTTTATCATTCATATTGAACTATTTTCTTATTTGCATTGTAATTTCTTTTCTGTCACATTAGTTATTTAAAATAGTCTTGCTATATTTTCAAATATTTGTTGTTATAAAGAGTACTCCATGTAATTTCATTATTTTGAAACCGTTGAGTTTTTTTGTTTTTGTTTTTTTGTTTGTTTTTTTTGACACAGTACATTGTCTATCTTGGTGATTCTTCCTTGTGCAGTGAAAGAAAATGTGTATTTTGCATTGTTGAATTTAAGGTTGTATAAATGTCAGTTTGGTATTTTTTTTTTCATAAGGCTGTTCAAATCTTCTATAACCTTATTGAAAATTTGTTCTAACAATTACTAACTGAGGGGTATTAAAAACCAAAATCATAATATGAATGTCTCCTTATACCTTTAGCTCTCTAATTATTTTCTCTGCTATAAAGTAATCTCTTTTATTTCCATTAATGCTCTTTGTATTTTTATCCTTGCCGTATTGCTTGGAATAGTAGTCCAAAGCAACATTGAATAAAAGTTGGGACATACAATATTGCCTCATTCAGTCTTAAATGGAAAATATACATTCTTTCAACATGTGTACTATCCCTGGACATTCTTTGACCAGTCTCATGGAGTTTTTCTTATTTTTCCATGTCCTCATACTTAGCAAAGCCGCAAGTGGAATTCAAGTGATTTTTGGAGGTCTTTGTCTGAGTGGTCCATCCATCCTGTATCTCGACTCTACAGTTTCCAGCTGCCTCAGCCTTCCTGAACTCCAACTTCCATCTCCTCAACTGAGCCAAATCACTAGGTTCAGGGTGAGTCCTTCCTCTTTTTGAAAGTGTTATGTGTTCTCCCATGGTTTTGAAGTTTCTTTCACAGAAACTTCCCACAAAAGAAGCTGGGGTGACTGTAGAACTCACCTCATTTGTTTTCCTCCTCCCATGATCTCAGTGCTATGTTGCCTGTTGTCCAAGAGCTAAAAATATTTCCATGAATTTTGTTTAGTTCTCCAGTTGTTTATATTAGGCAGTCAAGTCCAGTACTTTTTACTTCATCGTGCCTAGAAATAGTTTCACTCTTTTATACTTAATATATTAAATTATTTCCACACTGAGTATTTGTTACATTTGCTCTCTGTGTCTAATGCTGATAGATATATGTTTGAGGCTTCATAAAAACTGTTTCTCAGTATCTTAAAACATATATAAATTGCGGATAAATGACTTGGTGCATAAAATTGTGTGGCCATTATGTATGAAAGCTATATATATTGTGAAAAGACTCTTTTCATTGCAATTTAATGAGAACTGCTTTAGACTTTACTTTGTCTAAAAAATAATATTCTCACTGTATTCTTATATTTTTGGTACTATCCATGCTGTCACCTTAGAGAATGTTTTCTCTTAGCCTTAATTTCCCTCTGATTTTGAGATTTGTTATTTTTATAAGTGGATTTTAATTAATTTACATTTATTTTGTTAATCAGTATATATTTTATTTTATGTTACTCTACTTTAAATATTCTGTGTATTTATAATTTATTACGCTTTTTGTTGTATTTTGTCACTCTCTATATAGATATAGATTAATTTTATCTATCATTAAAAATGTTAAAGTAGATACAATTTATATATTAATTTGTTGAAGCTTTGTGAAGCTAAATAACACAAAGCCTGCAACTGAAGTGAGGTTTATTAAAACACAAAGCCCAGCCTCTTAAACAGTATATCAAACATTCTTATGTCAGTGATCTCCTTTTTCATTTCTCTTTATTATAATGTCTTTGCATTCATCCCATTTTCTTTCCATATCCAGTAATTGTGCCTTAATCTATTCTGTCCATGAGTTTTTTTCTCTCTTTAATATATTCACATAATGTATTGTGTACTGTTATGATGATATATGGATATCTAAAATTTTATTGGATAATTTTAGTAAATAGAGATATTCTCTTACTTTGAGACTTCAGAATGCATCTGTTTCTTCATAACAGAGAGTTTACAGGGTACTTGAAAGACATATAAGTCATTTAAGTTCTCTAATCTATAGTCTAATGACTTCTTAGTATCTCCCCACATTCTTGTACCCAGCACCTAAAAAGTAGAGCATACCACAATAATGAATAAGATTCAATAAATATTTTTTCATGAACTTATGAAATCTGCAAAAAACATACAGTTTTTTTGTGCCTGTCAGTAGATAGAATGTGTGAACCAACTTTTTTTTTTTTTTAATCTCACATTGTTCATTTGATTCTGGTTTAAACTTGCTCTTAGAGTAATAGCAGGTCCAATTACTAGTATCAAATGTCCACTCAAGTAGAGTATCTGATGGTTTTAGGGACTTAAACACATGGTCTAGTATTTTATGCCCTTGAATAGCAAGTAAAAACTACAAACCTAAGCAAGCTGGGCTACCAACACTTTTCCTTTTCTAGCCACTGTCATTAACATGGAGGTTCTTTAAATAGGCCTCACTTCTCCTTGATCTGCCACTCTCCATAAATCAGTAATAGTCATGTTCATTACATGGTGTTTGAGTTGGCCTCATCCTCCCCATGTCCCTACTAGAGAACGTGTGACACAGGCCTGCCCAGTCTCACTACTCCATCTCATTGGCCCCAGTGAATAGTTTCAAGGATGAGAATACTAGCCATGTCAGGCCAGAAGCCCCCATGGGCTTGTGCTCCACCTATTTGAAAAATGTTTTGCTTTCTCAAAGTGTTGCTAATATGATAGCATAAATCTGAACTACCAGTGACATTCTTTGTAACCATTCAAGGCAAGCTTACATGAGAATGAACCTAACATATTGGATGATAGTGCTAAGACATGGAGTGGAAAAGAGAGAGAGTGAGTCCCTATGTGATAAACACCCCTGAATCTAGGGCCATCTCTATAAGATTTAATTATATACATGGGGAGAAGGGATTGACAAAACTTCTCTATAAGTGGCCAAATAGTAACTATTTTAGGTTTTGAGGACCAGGTGGTCTCTGCCTCAATTATTCAACTCAGCTGCTGTAGTGTGAGAATAGTCATAGGCAATACATAAAGGAATGATTGTGCATTTGTTCCAATAAAACTTTATTTATGAAAAGAGTGGCTGCTGGCCATAGTTTTCTGACCCCTGATATAACACAATAAATTCTGTTTTTTTTTTCTTCAGTTAGAGTTAGATATCTGTCATTTGCCACATTAAGATACTTGACTTTTAGAGAAAAAACTTTGTGTCATATTTGTGGAAAGTATATCTTCCATGCATATCTCCTATAATCACTCACACTGCCTTTCCTGCCCTACTTCCTATTCTTTTTCAAGTAAAAGCAGTATTATAATGGGAGTAAGATAAAAGTGGAATTCTGGGTCTGGGAAGGGACCGGTAATCTGTCCATTTTAAAAAGTGCTGTCCTTGCAGTGGACAAAAAGCTGCTTTGTTCTCTGCTATGTTTCCTGGGTCTCTAAGGGAGATGCTTTCTCCCCACTTTATTTCCAGGGGACCAGTCTGTTCCACTGAAGGAAGTGAACAACAGGAGAACCGCTTTTCTCAGCCCAGCTCAATTGTCTTTGTACTTAATGCCAAATCTTTTCAGATAATAGCAAAAGATTTTCTGTAAATTGAATTTGGCAGGGTGGGGGGGATGAGTTTTCAATGTTTTTCTATCTTCCTTCTTTGAAAGTATTTCAGCAGAAAATGTAAAGTATCTGTATTTTAAGCTGCTGGCCCAATACTGTTTTGGACCAGCACATTGTTCAATATAATGAAATAAACACACTACAGGCTTTGGGGCATTTTTCTTTTTAGTCTGAAGTTATGGAAAATAAAAGAGAGATGGAAGGGCAGATTCTGGCCGTAATTAAACTTCCCCAGAAGCCTATTTATTCCCCAAACTCTCAGCAAACATATTAGAAAGAGTCTGTTTCAGAAATAGGTGCCAGGCCCAGTAATTCAGGCGCATATGCATTATCTCATTCTGGGGAGTGGAAATAAAAGAAGAGGCATTAATCAGAACTCTAATCAGTGAGTGATACAATAAGGTTGATCTCACCTTATTTAGTTGGAAAAGCTCACATTGAGGCAATATCCAGGTAGCCACCATTTTCATACTGATTATATCAGGAAAAATGAGGGCAATGATTCAGATTTGGCAGCTGTGGTGTTCTCTTGTAAAAGAAACTAATAAAGGGACACTAAATCTTGATATACTTATCACATATGGGCTGTCAGGAGTATATAATCTTCTCCAAAGTTTCTTGGATTTGTTCAGTGAAGCATATTTCATCCAGAAGAAAAGTCCCCCTTACCCCGCCTTTTAAGGCATTGCCTAAAGGAAAAAAACTACATCTTCTCGAATCACTGCTTTGTAGAAATATATTTATTAAAGGTTTTTTTAAAAAACACTCAGACACACATATATACACATCAATTTAATTTACTTGGGGACACAGTGACTTCACATTTGTGGAAGTGTTTTCAGTTCATTTATATATATGTAAAAGTATATGTTTTAAACCCATTACCCATTGTCATGTGTATTCTGAGATTAGATTGAGAGAATAAAACAAGTGAACAGAGAAAAGAATATTTCACATCTAAAATGCAATGCAGACAAATAGAGATAAAGTGTGTGTATATGTGCACATGCATGTGTGTTCAGAAAATTCCTATCTAGAGGTGAAGTTGATGCAGACAACTATGGTCAGCTTTACATTTTACTGTGAGTTAGTTCAGTTTGCCAAGGAATGGGTAAGACAGACCATCATGAGGAAGTACAGATTTGTTGTCACTCTGGATGGACTTGTAGAGTAATTGATTGGGCTACTAATGGTGGATCCTCTAATAACACAAGTAGAATGGAGTAACTAGTTGTACATTTTATTTCAATGCACTTTCATCTGTTTCAGGACATCTTCTGGATGCATTGTGTAAGAGTTGTTATATCACTACAAGTGTTCTTTCTGGGGTAAACTAGAGGGCCCGAGACATTTTACAGTGCCCTCCTGCTAAGATGTCCAGTGGTACTTGGCTGTCAACTGCCTCATTTTGTTTTACAGCATTTGAAGTGGGAAATAAATAATGCTGAAGGCAACTTTTTCTTAACAGTGTTATTTTTTTTTCCATTAGGATCTGTGTTCTCTTTGAATTCTTCCAAATCTATCACATTCAATTCTATAAGACTCCTGATTTTGAGAATTAAATATCTCAGAATTTTTTCTATATCTCTGTATTAATGTATGACCATTCATATGAACATATATATTTTTTATGTACTCTGTTTGGAAGAAAATTCTTAGAGATATTGACTTCTTTACAGAGTTGGAAGAAATCTCCCAAGTATTAGTAAGACTTTCTGAACAGAGATTGTGTGGAGTATTGGAAAAGGTACTAAACCTCAAGTCAATCAACTTAGCTCTGAGGTTTACCATCTCCCCACCAACAGTTTAGACAATAGAACTAAATACTTTAATCCAGTTTGTTTGTTTTAATCTGAAAATAGAAGACAATATCTGTGCTATCTACTGCACTGGATTATTATAAACAAAATTGATGATGAGATAAAAATTCTTCCTAATGTATAATGGACTACAAGAATTCGTATTGGAATAATTAATTTTTCTCACAGAGCTCACTTCATTGGCCATCTTTCTATTTCATAAAAGTCACAAGAACACCTTTATGGTCCTGAAGAGTTTTTTTTTTTTTTTCCCCTACAAACACTCCTCTCACAGATATATGCTCACTTTTTCCAGCTTTCTATAGAAAGTCATTCCTGATCAACTTATCTAAAATTACTTAATTTTTCTTATCTTCCTTACACTCCATTTCCTTGCCATGCTTTATTTTCCTTCCTAACACTTATCATCACATGGTGTAGTATATATTTGTGTTTCTACATTTATTTTATCTTCCCAACTTGAGTTCCTTTTGTTTACTGCTATAACACCTCTTCTATGATAAAGACTTCCATTAGCAGGCATTTAATAAATAAATACCTGTCAAAATTATCATAGTCCAAAAGGGTAACTCTAGTATAAAACAATTAAAATTTCTGGGCTTCCCTGGTGGTGCAGTGGTTGAGAGTCTGCCTGCCGATGCAGTGGACATGGGTTCATGTCTCGGTCCGGGAAGATCCCACATGCTGCAGAACGGCTGGGCCCGTGAGCCATGGCCGCTGAGCCTGTGCGTCCGGAGCCTGTGCTTCGCAATGGCAGAGACCACAACAGTGAGAGGCCCGTGTACCACAAAATAAATAAATAAATAAATAAATAAATAAAATTTCTATCTTTATTACTGTAGGAGAAAATCTAGGCTTATGCCCAGTAGAGCATACAAACATTCTTTACTTCAAAGTGCTTGATCCAGCAACATGTAAGGTTGTCCTTAGATTCACAGTTGTTTGACCTCTTTCCTTTAACAGGGATGCATCCCTATGTCCCTGCTATGAAAACTCATAGTTTGAAAAAGATCTGCCAAATGTCTAAGGGAATGTTTACCATATATAGTCTTGCTGTTAACAGTTTCTGTCCATATCTTTGAATTATGTATGTATTCATCTTAACCAGAAGATATGGTATAAGCATCAGTAGAAATGTTTCTGAGTTTTTAATGATTTAAGTATGTAAGCCATTCTTATGGCATCAAATTCTTGTATTCTGTTGTTGTCAGTAGCATGACAACCTCTCACCAATGCTCAACAAGAAAGAACATTCAGGCCACTGCTCTTAGGATGAAATGACATCAATTAATTAATCTTGATGCTCTATCAATACACTTTCTTTGTCTGGTTTTACATTATAATGTCTGTAGAACTAGAAACCCTTGTGTAAAACACCACTGTATACTTATTAATTATTTAGTTAATTAAATAATTTTATTACTTCTTTGATAGTTTGCAATAGGGGAGAAATAGGAAAGTCAACTATTGGTTCAAATTTAGAAAAGAAAGAAATACTGTGATTACTATCTCTATGCCTGAGTTGAATGGCACAGCAAAGTATTCAAGTAGTTTATATCTGAAAGTAGATAGTTAAATAATAGCCAAAAAAAAAAAAGTGAAAATTGGGGAACAACACATCTCTATCAATTGTTCTTGCCTTGTTCTTGTTCTTGTTGGGTAGCATGCATAGTTGGCCTTATTTTTATTGAATTATTCCCCCAATATCTATTTGCAATGAGGATAAGGACCAACAGTGTCCCCTCTTTCCAAAGAAATGAGAATGAGAATTTGGCATACAGAGCAGTCAGAATGGCAGATGCTATGACTGTGTATGTGTGTATATCTGCTAAGTGTTTGAAACAGACTTTGTGAATACTACAATAAAGAATAGTCCTCTAGAATTTCACTTGGAAATTAATGCTTAAAAGGAAATGAGACTGTTGTTCTCCTTGGCAGATAAATTCATCTTGTAGAGTGGTATTGACTAGTCTAGGCAGAAAAGTGGCAGTATAGACCCGTGCTCATGGCTTTTGAAGTCTTAACATAAAATTGGTATGATTCAATCTCTGTTGTTTCAATAAAGGACTTTGGAAATGTTCCTGGTAAGGTTTGGAATGTATCATAGTAGGTAGGGTCATTTTATCTCTGTGACAGTGTCATCAGTTATAAGTATTCAAAATAATAAAACTATAAGCATTTATATAGTATTTCCATATTTATGATATATAACACCTACAACCAGAGTTTATCAATAAAAATGCAGATTTTATTAGCAGCGTAAGGACACAGTCAGGGATTAAATATTCTAAAAATGTTAGAAAGATAAGTAATGTTAGGAACAACTAATACTTGCACTGGTCCACTTTTTAAGTTATTTGAAAATTTTTATTTCATTCGTCCTCACAACATCCTTGGAAGACAGTAATCTTCTATGATGAATTGTATCCTTCCCATTTGACAGCTAGAGAAACAGAGGCACACAGAGAGGAAAAAGAATTATACTGAGACTACCCAGAAAGTAAGATTCAAACAGTAATATGAAAGTTTTGTTATATTTTATAGCCCAGGTTGTTGTGTATAGTTACAACTCACCCAATTTTTTCTACATTCTAAGCTGACCTGCTACATTTTAAGGGTAGATTTGAGGAGGCTGTTTTTTTAAATACGATTTTGTTTTGTTTGATACTTATGTGCTTAATCATTATTGCTGCTGGCTATTGTTCCCTTTCATGTATTTTAATACTTTAATCAATGGGAATTTTATTGGTACTTGTACCCTGAGGCTATTGAAAGTGGAGGGTGCAATTTATAAATACACAATGGAAATAAGAAAAAATAAAACAGGTGGACATGGAGACCATGTGGGTAATAAAGCGATGACGTCCTTCAGGAGCTAGATAAAGAGGTAGAGTTCTTCCCTGTTGAGTATTTGCACAAAACTCTCTGAGTTAAAGTTGGTTCAGCTTCTATGCACTATGTTTCCTTATTTAAAATTTATTTCTCTCTCCTGCTTCTTCAAAAATAATTTCAAGTCCAAATTTCATATGGGACATTAATCTGAATCATAGTCATTTCTTAAATATCTTGACTATATATTGCTAACATAAGCTTTATGCTTTATTTTTGTACTTGACTATATTAAATGTAGTGCCTAACTTTATGCTGTCTTATAGTTTTCTCTATTTGTTTCACGTCTAATTCTATATTTTTATTTTTTATGTATACTTGTCTCCTTTTACCCAAATAAATTTCAGAATCTAGAGGACAGATGCCATATCAGATGCTTCTTTGAAACATACCCCATGAAGTGATATATTCCTGTAACTTCTTGATAAGTACCTGTGGGATTAACTGGAAACTAGTGTATAAATCTATTTTTTTAGAAAGCTTAAACTACTCATTCACCATTGAATTTATTTTCCTTATTCTTCAGTAATCTGTTCAATAAACATAGAAAATGGGCAATCATCCATCCTCATTTCAACATTTTTGCCACATTTTGCAAAATTGTTACTTCTTCTTGTTCTAATAATGATAATCCTAAACTGACAATTTATCACCTGATCCATTCTATGTCAATAGGGCAGAGCGTTGAGGGGGTGCTGAAGAAACCTATCCCTGATATTTAACTATATCAAATGCCTAAATATGTTCTGGGTCTTCTAACCTATATCTTTTATATATATATATATATATATATATATATATATATGAACAACAATTAATGTTCTAAATTTTAGTTTATTCTTCCCTCCTTCCCCCCACCAACTGCTGAGAGAAAAAAAAAAGGATGCAATTATTTCTTAGGACTCTTTAAAGATAAGGATTATCTGATTTCTTCATAATGATTAAACTGATGGAAGTAGAAAGGTTAAATGCTTGGTGGAGCTGATCTTCAGATGAAGAAGGAAGTTTACACCCTTTCTCAATTGTGCTAAAAGTTCCATTTCTTTTAATGATACCACTTAGAGCAGCAGGAAGGAAAGTGATCATCACCAGCAGGTACTTAGACAACAGTGAGAGGTTGGATGTGGACTTCTCTATTAAAACATCCCTGTCTAAACAGGGATGCTTGTTCCTGGAGCTTAAGTGCCCATTGTTGGAGAAGCCAGGATACCACCTGTGAGTGCACAGCAAAGCTCACAGCTCTATCTAATGAGAGGAACTGTATCAAGGAGAAATTATTAAATAGATGAAAGATCCATGGCATCTAATGGACAATTAGTTAACTTCATTCTTCAGAGTTTTTAAGCATCTGATAAATGGAGAAATAAAGAAAAATGCTCCAAGTGAAGCACTGAAGGGAACTAGAGCAGTCTAAAAGGAAATGACTCTCAGGTTTTATAAATTTTCAATATCATTCTGTGTTTGAAAGTAAAACACATAGTGATTATATGCCATTTTTCCCTTTGTTTAAAATTGTGAGCCAATGCCATTGTATGTGATTAGAACATATGCTGGGCCAGTTTTGGGAAATGTACATTACAATTAGTGAGTGCATTCCAAACATTTACTAAAATAACAATCAATAATGCTCTATCTGGAGTGGATCTTAAGGTTACCTGTTCAAATTTGTTATTCAACAGATGGTGAAACTGAGCTCCAAAAGGCAAAGCATTTTTATTTTTTCCTAGAAGTCAGTTCTAAAATGCAGGTTTGAAAAAATTTTTGAGATTAGTATTTTGTCTCTCCATCACACTGTTCACTTTAAGGATTTAGGGAAGACAAATAGAATGATGGTATTCTAAATTTAGTCTATGTAAATTAATTTATATTACTTTAAGGTAATATCATCAGTGAGTTCTAATTTCTTGCCTCACACTGGATAAGATTGCTTCAGAAGCCTATGGAAAAAAAATATAGCATATACTTGCTCTCAAGTATATCTAGTTGGGAGAGAAAGATTCAAGTACAAAATGATAGAATACAATATAAAAAGAAGGACCAATACGTGTGACATGGGTAATATGTGCTCTCAGGGCCCAGAAAGGTGAGGTTACCATAAGCCAGCCCAACTGAGAAGACTCAGTAGGAAGAAGGGAAAGTTATCTCTGAATGGTCAATTAGCACTTGATGGTACAAAAGAATACAGGGCTCCAGCGATTGGTTACAGAATTGGGATATATGGATGTGTGGTATTAGATTGATTTAAATATAGGATATTTAAACATTATCTCAACTTGTTTGGGGGACAGTTTGTAGAGCTTCTTGTCTTATTTAGAGGGTTGAAATTTGATTCCCTGAATACAACATCAAACACAGAGGACATCATCAATTAATACTGATAGCAATAGCAACAGTTATTCTATTTCTTATCTTCTTAGATCCTTAACACAACCCCATGAATTAGGAGCACTACTTTTTCATACATTATAGATGAGAGAATTGAGACACAGAAAGCAGATTGATTTCAAGAATGTGTGGCTCAAAACCATAGGTTCTTTACTGTTAAACTTTATTCAGAAAATTTTTAAAATTATAAGAAATATACATTGTTTAAAAAGCCAAGATTAAAATATTAAAATAAAAATGGATATCTAGTGGGAAGCTGCTGCATAGCACAGGGATATCAGCTCGATGCTTTGTGATGACCTAGAGAGGTGGGATAGGGAGGGTGGGAGGGAGGCTCAAGAGGGAGGAGATATGGGGATATATGTATACATATAGCTGATTCACTTTGTTGTGCATCAGAAACTAACACAATATTGTAAAGCAATCATACTCCAATAAAGATATTTAAATAATAAAAAAATATTAAAATACAAATTTGTCTCTTATTATCATGAGATTCTTTTTCCAGGGTGAACAGGACAGATTCCAAAGAAAATCAAAATTTCCCTAAGATTTCAAGATTTTAATACTAACATAGAATTTACTCTGTTAATGTCTCCTTTCTGCTCAGCCCAAGGTTGGTATTGATGGCGGCTACTCCTGAAACTGGCGAGAGGAATAAGCCTTGGAGAACAGTCTGTCATTAAAAAGTTGCCATCCATCTTTTTTTGATATCTGCTGTGCTGCAGTAAGTCACAGTACTTCCCTATCCTTTCAATGACAGCTCATGGTAAGATAAACTCACCATGATAAGATAAATGGCAACTTTTTAATGAAAACCACTTTTTGTGAGATGCTTGGTTAGGTTACAGTTCCTCAAAGTGCATCTCATACCTTATCCCCTAATATCAAAACCAATGACCTATTCTTTAGAAGATTTCCTTTTCAGTTCTGTAACCTACATGATTTACAAAGTCCCCTTCCTCCTTTTTTTCTGTCCTCTCAGAATGAGACCTTGAGTGACCCTGTAAATTTAACTTCTTACATCAATTTTTTGGGAAGTGTTTGTTTAGAAGACAAAAACACATTTCTTACACTATTTTGAAAATCACGTTTGAGTAAGGTAGGCAAAGTGAGGGGAATGAATCATTTTTATTTATTTGAATCACCTCTCTCCCCATAAATATAATATAAAAGTATTTTAAATAGCTGCAAGAGTTGGATCTAGAACTGGTTCTAATCCATCATAGCTATCCTATGGCTAGCTGGACCATGATTTCTCCAAGTCTCTGACCACCCACCTGTCAGATGGAGATGCTCAGTGTGACTTAGTCTAAACCTGATATGGATGCCACATCAGTGTGAGCTGCCAACTTGCCACAGAGACACCTTCAGGACCACAGTTATTGCTGTTGGGTTCCCTGGACACTTTTCAGTTTAGAAGATAAAAACATGACCTCATATGATATTTATAGGTCCCTATACAACTGTTAATATAATTTAGAGAATAGTGAATAATTTGGAAGCTTATTATGTAAAACAAAAATGGAAACAAAAATACTGGTAAGGTTGCATTTGTTTTACTTCTGACCATCCAAAACCAGTTCTAAATTCCCAAATACATTTGTTTACCTCAGACAGACCAGTCAAAAGATGAAAACAAAATATCCCCCCACTACAAATTTCACAAGTACTCAGAGTTTTCATTGTGAACATAAGTTTTTAGATTTTCACAGGCAGACAAAGGAGAAAATATAGATGTATTGACTCAATTTAAGCTGAACCAAGCACATGGATTTAGTTTATTTTCTTAGTATGTTATTAAATTACTATATAAGTGTATGGTGCTATTTTCCATTTTTCCCCTAAAATTCAGATGCTTAGTTTAAATCAGGATATTATTATATCTACATTTTTTTTGCTTAATTCAGAGTTTAAGTCAAGTTTTGTTATACTTTATTTACTAAGAAAATTCTTTATGTAGTGAGTGACTGAATGATGAAAATGACGGGTGAGTATATATAATAACATTTTGAGCACCTGTCATATATCAGGCACTAACTTAGGTGATGATGAGTCAATGTTGAATAAAATAAAAGTCACTACTCCTATGGTGAGCACAATTATGGTTGGGATTTGTGGAGTTGACCAATAGTAAATTCTACAGATTTAGAGAGCAAAGAAGTCAGAAAATAATAATGCAGAATATAATAGCAAGTGGTATGGGATGGTAGTGGATTGTTTGCCTCTACAATTAGTGAAAGTGCCATTTGTGTTAATATCTAATGAGGGGGTGAGATCCAGGGAGGGTGATTCCAGACAGAGGCCCCAAGGAATGCAAATGATAATGAGACTCACATGTATAAAAGTAGGAAGGAAGGTCTTTGAGCTAGAACATTGTCAATAAGAGATAAAATCTTAGGAAATTATATTGGAGAAATAGGCATAAGTGATACAGCCAATAAACCCAAGGCAAGAAGTTTGGATTTATTCTAAGCATGATTGGAAGTCATAGAAGAATTTTATCCATGAAAATGGTATAATCTTAAAAAAAAAGAGAACAATCTGGCCGTTGCACAGAGAATGGATCACACAGGTAAGAGGAGACACAATAAAAAAAGAGAAGGCTACTATGGTAATCTCTGAGGAATGGCAGTGATTTATTCAGAGGTAATAGTGGTGAAAATGGAAGGAATTATGAAAATAATGAATATTCTGAAGCTGATATCAACCAAATTAGCTAATGGATAAAACAATGAAGGAAGTGGTGTGAGGAAAGAGAAGAATCAAGGAGAGCACTTAGGTTTTGACCTGAGTGATGACTTTAAATGGAAAAACCTGGAGAATATAAGGTATAGAGAGAAGATATCATTTTGTTAGTTTGTTTATTATTTACTTACAAATGAAGTTTGAGATGCTTGAATAGATAGGCAAGTAGAAATGGTAAGTAGGCAATTGGATATATAAGTTTGAGTTTCAGGGGAAAGCTAAAGGTCAGTGATAGAAATTTGTGTGTCAGAAGCATGTTTTGATAGTTAAATGAGAGGGGACTGGATAAGTTCATGTAGGAAATGCATGGAGATAAAGGACATGTAGAGGTCAGAATAAGGAAGTAGAGCAAACAAAGTTGACTAAGCCAAAATGGCCAGTGAATTAGGAGAACCAGAAGAGTGTGGTTTCAAAGAGACTGAAAAATATTTCAGACATAAAGGAGTAGCTAATTATGTAAAATGACATTGAAAAGTCAAATAAAAGGAAGACTGAAAACTGACCTTGGGATTTAGCAAGAAGTTACTTTTACAAGATGCACATTCATGCACACACACACGCACACACAAAACAATCAAAAATGATTCATGACTCTAAATTATAGTGCTTGCTTCATGTCTCTATTCGTGAAATAGTCAAATGCTAGTTCCTTATGTGGCTGATAAATGTAATCACCTCATATCACTTTCTGCTATAACCATGCCTCTGGTTATAATTTTACAACTTTTGCAGAATGCCCACCCTTTAACATTGTTTATAACAGATGATAAGTTATGTTTCATGTGTTTAGACCCAATGGGATGATCTTATAAATCTTCCCAAGTAGCCATATTTTAATTTATGAAGTAAACAAAGTGAAACTTATCCTTATGAATGCTAAATAAAATAGGCAAAATAACAATTATTGCCTTTTCCCCCAAATAGTATAAAACCTTATGTCTTTGTAATAAAAGAGATGAGAAGGCAGGCCAAATTTCAGGAACTTGTATTTGTTACATAAGTTCTTATTCAATGTGATATCTATTAATTCTGTGCAAATTATTTTGCATTTACATTGATGGGTTCTGAAATTTAATAGATAAATTAAATTAAAAGGTGAAGTTAAAAAAGATCATCGTATTGTAAGGGTCATGCAGGTTATATAGGAGTGGAGTGTATGGTCAGGCCATTCAAGATAACTCTATATATCCCCTGCCTGACCAGTTCCTGCTTCACTCATGTGACTATCCAATTCTCTAAATTATAGGGCTTAATTAGTAACTGCCTACCCACTGCCTCAGCTGCTAGTTTCCCTGATAATTGATAAGCCAACCTGATATTGATTCCCCCTATAAATGGTACCCTCCCTCTCCCCCTAGTAGCAAAGATTGCTCCAATATTCTCCCTTCTGTCTACCGTACATGGTGAGGTGTTGCTCCAGGACCTTTTGTTTTGGATGTGTAGGATCCTTTGTCCAATCAACCACTGATGTATTAAAAAATTCATCTTATGTTTCTCTCTAGTTGACCAGTATGTATTCACTGATATATTTTACCAATAGCTTTTATATTTAATAGAGTTAGAATCATAGTACATAATTTAATTTTGGAGATGGTCTAGAACTACCTTAAAAAAAGCCAAGTCTTGCACATCCTAAGCATCTGAGCTTTACAGGTACAGTGGGGTTGGACACTGTCCCCTCCCCATACCCTCCCCCTTCCCGCCGGCACGTGTAAGCAGGTTCCTGCCACTAGGAGGCCACCTATTATTTCAAGATAAAGAGATGGTTCTTCCCTTGGAGGAAAAAAAAAGATCTTAATAATTGCCTCTGGGAAAAAAAAGAGGAGAGTTTTATTTTAAATAATAATCCTAAACAGAATCTGCAAATGTTATATAATTGTGCTAATAATAGAGGATACAGGCTTTTGAACATTTGGAAGAATCGTGCTTCCAGCATTTCTCTCTAGCTCTTTCTCTGTCCTTCTTTCACTTTCTTCCTCTTTCCTTTCCTTCCCTTCTTTTAATTTTTTTGTGGGTTACCTGTGGCATAGTACTGAAAATAGACCAGTCCTCTTGTAGAAGTAGTGGCTGTATGAGTGACTGAAGACTTGGGCTGTAGTTTCACCTCTGCCTGCTATCAGCAGTGGATACTTACTGTATCACTTGAGTCCTGTGTTTCCCCTCTTCCTTTGTGATGCAAGAACACTGGATTAGATCAGTCTTTTTTTAAACTTTTGGAAGGTTGGAGTGAAATTTATGGATCCTTTGAACAGAAAAAAATGTACCATCACACATTTACAATTATTTTGTATGTGGTCTTAAATATATAAGAACTTCTGGACAAGAAGGCAGCCAGATTTAATGTCCACAACTTCAGATGCTACAGAGAGGAGCAAAGGTGAACAGGCAGGGAAAGAGATATTTGTTCGCATCCTCATGCAATTAATGAAAATCTGCTTTCCTATACTAATAGGTAGCACATAAAGCTGGCTTCCATAAACAATAAGAGCTGCCAGCAAGCCATTCTTGTATGCTGGAAGAACAGAGACCCAACTCACATTGATTTATAGATCTTGTTGCACCTTTGCTTAGTCAAGTGTGAATTTGTTCTTCTCCCTGCAATAATACAATAGATGTCTCTGACTGTATTTCTGGAGCATGGCAGGGATTAGTTTCAATCAATATAGAGTAAGCTCTTCTCTTGGTCATCATAGGCTTCGGTGACATTTGGGGCATTGCTATCTAAAGGCAAGTTCTTAGGAAGTCTTTTTTCACTTTTGCTTAATTAAGCATGATTCAACACCACAACCCAAAGGCTGATCATCTTATATATCAGTATCTCAAATCTCATCATAAGCGTTGAGTTTTATCTTTGCATTTAGAATTCACTAAATGATAAAAATTCTTAATCCTTAGAACACAATCATGGCACAATATAGGAGCTTACTACCTGACCTGACAACTAATTCATCTTTTTAGCTTTTTATATAATCACCAGACATAATAAAAAGAAAATTAGCTCTTTTACCATAAATTATTTAAATTACCCTAAGGCAAAAGCTGATATAAATCACATATTTACAACAACATTTATGACTATTTTACATTACTTGATACCAAAGCAGGAGTGACAAATATATGACGGATTTTGGCAAACAATTAGATTCTCTTGAATAAAATGGTGATGCACTACATTTTTTTTTTATGACAAATAACTGTCTCGAGTAAGGGCAGCAGTAATTCCAAGTAAAATCTGAGCTTCAAGTTTATGGTAAGAGCAATAGGAACGTAATCTTTCAAATTCCAGGAAACTATATTTCTCAAAGCTCGATAATTGTGGCTGAATAAATGAATGTATGGCTTTTTGGGACAACTGGATGATAGTTTATTAAATGTTCATGAGGTTAAGGTTAATTTTACTTTGTCAAGGGTTACAGGGGCACTTTTATTTCCAACAAAGTTTTCTGAAAATGCATTTTACTAGTTCAAAGGAAGACTGGAAAAGAAGCTATGAATGACAGAGAAAATTATTTTTTCATTAGCAAAACAGTGACAATAACAGCCCCAGACAAAACACAAACATTGACGCTATTTTCTTCATGAAAGTGGTACATTTAAGGAAAGATAGATGCATTAATATTTAGTCTTATTGAGACTGTTATTCACAGAGAAATGTTAAGCCTGGATTCCCTGTCTTCAGGAGTGGCAGCTCCTTTCTCTCAGTCACAGAGTTGTGCCCACAACTTCCTCATTCATGCCACACCTTTCTGTTACCAAGTAAATGCAGCATCATTTCAGAGAGAACTGATGTTAGTAAAATTAGCCAGTCACACACAGGAGCATTTATTGAGATCCTCTGGTTGTGCATTTCCATATCACAGTTGAGAAAAAAAAACAACCTGTAGACCAATGAGAAAGTGCATCAAAAGCTGCAAGGGCAGCACATTTTTTTCAAATATCATCTCTTCTGGCAAACATTACCCTCCTGTGCTCTTCCAGACCATTGATTCCATTCTGAACCCATAAAAAAGAGATTATAAATCAAGAGAAGAAGGTACTGGTAGAATATTATGAATGGTTTACAAGTTACTTTGTGAGCAAAATTGAGAACATTAGAGCTGCTGAGCAGCCTTCTATCTCTAATCATTTTTTCCATTAACTAAGTTTTTTGCCCACTCTAGAGAGAGTGGCATGATTTTTACAGCAGTATTGTATAGTAGAATTCTAAAGCATCAAACAGGCAGTGTTTACCAATTGCTACCCACTTCATATATCTTGTAAAAGTGTCAGTACCTAACGTGGATACCTCTTCCTTCTGACATTTCCCAGGATATAAACCACCAGTTAGATCTCTGTAATACAATAAAGTGATATAATGAAAGTGATGCAAGATTAAAAGATAGTAGGGGGTCTTCCCTGGTGGCACAGTGGTTGAGAGTCGCCCTGCCAATGCAGGGGACACGGGTTCGTGCCCCGGTCCGGGAAGATCCCACATGCTGCGGAGTGGCTGGGCCCGTGAGCCATGGCCGCTGAGCCTGCACGTCCGGAGCCTGTGATTCGCAATGGGAGAAGCCACAACAGTGAGAGGCCCGCGTACCACACACACACACACACAAGATAGTAGGTATTGGTTCCAATCTTAATGCTGCTTCAAACTATTTTTATAGCCTTGGGAAGAAATGCTTAATGAAACTGAGCCTCAGTTTCCTTCTGAGTACAAAGGTAAAGAGGAAGCCACGTGTATCTCACAGGATGCTACACAGAAAAAAATAATGAGAATGCATATGTGGAATTCTTTCAAAATTGAAAAACACTTTTGAATATAAAAGCAGAGTAATCATCATCATTTATTATCTTATTGTTTTCATCATCATTTCTGTAGTGTTCTAAATTTCCATTGTTTTCTTCCAATGAATTCCATGCATATAATGAGATCATGATTTTATTTCTAGGTTGTAATGGACACTGTTTCTGAAGGCTTGCAGTCATTCATCATCTTCTGGATAATAGTTCTGCAATTTCTGTCTCGGATCACATGTTTCTTCCCATGTGTCCAAATCAGTTCATATGGTTCCAAAAAGATCTTGACTCTGCATCAGGAAGATGATATAAATTAGGTATAAACCAATCAGTGTTGCATTTATTTGGCTTCAAAAATTTGTTCAAGAATTGGCATATAATAACACTTTAACTGGAAATGCTGGAATAGCAATTGGGAAGGGTGTAATCCTGAAAACTACTAGCAGCATCTTATGTCTATATTAAACACATATCTGAGAACACAGTCTTCACAGAAGTTTCAAAACTAAGACATGAAAGACAAAAACAGATTTTTATGAGATAGTTTAAAACCCTATGTTAAGCCATGACTCAATCCATTTTTGTCCTGTTCTATTCAGTTATATGAACTAGTTAATATCCTTCCTTTTCCTAAGTCAGTTTTGATTACACTTACTGCCATTTTCAAACAAAATAATGCAAATACATAAAGTAAATATAATTTTTAAATTATATTTTTGAAAATCTAATTTTTGAATGCTTCTGTATGTTTTCAGGCATTCCATGAGAACTTTCTACCTTTATACACTTAATCCTCTCACACAGTTCTCTGAGACAGATATCTTCTTTATTCCCAGATTAAAGATGAGTTAAGAGGCTATGCTGAAGGTTACACGACTAGTAAGGGGAGGAGCCAGCATTCAATTACCATTCTGCCAACAGAAACCGTACTTTTTATCATGCAATAAGGGTTTATTTATTTTATGGAAAAATTCTTCACAACACATAATCAAGGGGCAAGAATATTGTATGTGTAATTGAAATTCTTTTAATTTTAATTATGTCAGCTCTGCCCTTGATTGTGCCTCCTTCATGGGAATCTGTAGAAACCAGGGAAAGAGAGGTTCAATGAAGAGTGCAAAGTTGACCTTAGAACAGAGATTAAGCTAGTGGATGCTAAAGTCAAGTTGACGATTTGTATGGTAGCAAAAAGAGAGAGAATTTTTCTTCTGATTACACTCAGGAACTCCATTATAACATACTTGCCTCTGAATGGAATATGAAAGTTTGGAACTTAATAATAGTATCAGAGTGTTTACTGCCATAGCTTCAACCCAACCACTCTGGGTGTCAGTAAATCTCTGCTCTGTCTTGTTGTCACAGGAGATATTGTGGTAGAGAACCCAGAAAAGGGAATACAAGGGGAGTTGTATGCTGCTTGGCTTTCACAATTGTATCTGGTAGAAAATTAGAAATCTAAGAGAAAATGGGTTATAATTAAGAGGTAATATTTCCTATAGTTCTGATTCCTTAGGATTTTAAAAATACCTGGAACTTTGCATTGCTGCATTAGGCCACTTTCAGAAAAGTTTGGGGACTTATTTTATGCAGGGCACACAATATGCAATCATGGCTCAGCTCTCCCAATAGTTATAAATGTGCAGCATAGTCTGATAGGGTTCACTTCTTTGTTCCCAGGTGGTTACATATCATCACTCAAAGGAATCACTTAAGATAACATTGATATATGAATTATTTTCCCTGACCAAGAGGAAGCTCTTTCCAGTCAATTGACACTCAGTTTTGAGCGTCTGAATGTCTCACAGTTGAATTATTAGAAAATGGCATTGAAAGTAGGAAAGGTTTTTTTTTTTTTTCTTTTACCCATCATCTGAGTGACTTTACTATACAGATGAATGTATTTCCAGCTAATAGAGAAACTTGAAATAAATACTTAACAGCAGTTTTCATTAAAAATTCAGAATAATTTTCAATGTCAAATTCTAATTCCAGTTGTCATTGTTATTCCATTTAAAACAATAATGGTAATTCTCAACCCCTTCCTTCCTGGAGCACAAAACCAATGCTGCCTTCAAGGGAGAATGAGGCACTGATTCATGTCCCTGTTACATCTTAGCTGGATTGCTACAGTTCATTATAGTATTTCTTGACTGTTTACTCAGGTAGTAAATCTTGTCATTACATATACTATATCTGTCACTTTTAAGACAGCTTCACAAAGGCCCTATTGCTATTATAAACCTTTAATTTAAAAATCTATAATTAAAGAAGGGCAAATATGTTATTTGAGGCTTGAAGCATTGGTGATTTGGAGACACTCCAACATTTAACTTGACCTTTCTCAAAGTAATAATTTCAGAGGTGAGATAAGTGGGGTGATGAGTACAAAATCCCCAAAGAGATATTGCCTCATATTCAGGGCCTCATAACTTTGTCCACCTAACCACACTGGTAAGATTTTTATCTCTAAGGACAAAAGCTACAAGAATCAAATAGAAATGGTTTAAGAGACAGGAGGTACTTCAATAGGCCAGTATTTTGAGGACCCTTGATTGCTGATCCTTGTTCCCTTGGAATTCTTCAAATTAACCTCCCCCACCCCAATTTTTATCATCAAAATTAATTAAGAACAGTTTTCAAGGGAAGCAAACTATAACATCTTTCACTTTTTCTCGACCTCTGTCTTTAAAAGTGAATATTAAAATTCATTTTTAATATTTTACCTTATTTCACCTTTTTATTCAGTGACTATTTGGCACTAGGCTCTCTGTTAAGTACTTTATTCATCACATCCTTGGCAAGAGTCTCTTAAAATATAAAAATAAATACTTTATATTAAATAGAATTGAATGAAGTATGAGAGTCTGTTACTTTTTGGATCAGAAATTGAGATCAAATTTGGATAATGTGTCTGCAATATTTGAAGCTGCACCATGACCATTAATGTTCTCAAACACACAGGTAGAGTTTTTTGGAATTTCTGTTTGCTAAAATCTGGAGCAGACTTGATTGTTCCAGAAGACCAATGTTTCATGGCTCTCAAAACCATGCATACTGTCCCCAGGTGATCTAATTTTTCTTCTCCTCCAAGTTTCAACTTCTATCTCTTCAAATGCAACTCCCAAATTTATAACTCTATTTGATTTCTGTCTTCCAGAATTATGTTGCCAACTTTAATATTTTTTGTTTTTTTCTTAATTTTTTTAAAATTTTGAAATAATTTTAAACTTACAGAAGAGTTTCAAAGATAGTACAGAGAGACCCCAGGTGCCCTTCACTTAGTTCCCCCTAACGTTGGCAACTTCTAAAACAACAGTTCAATGATCACAACTAAGAAATTAACATTAATACAACACTATTCACCAGTCTTCTCCTAATTTCCTTTCTCTATATAAGAATATAATCTAGGATCTGACATTACATTTACTCATCCTGTCTCATTCTCTTCCCATGGATGGTGGTTTCTCAATCTTTATCTGTTTATCATGACCTTCACACTTTTGATCAGTTATCTGGTAGAGCATTTTTTTGTCTGGTGTTTTCTCATGGTTAGACTGAGTTTAAGGATATTTGGAAAGGATAGCAGAGAAATGAAGTACTTTTCTCAACTCATCTTATTTTGTGTCATAAATTATGAGATTAAACTTGGTCACTTGCTGAAGGGGGTGTTTTTCATGTTTCTCCACTGTGAAGTTACTATCTTTCTTCTTTCCATGCTTTGTTTTTAGGTGTCCCTAAGTCCAGTTCACACTCAAGGGGAGGAGAATTAAGCTTCAATTCCTGAAGGGAGAACTCTGAAAGAAATTTTAAACAAAGTCAAGTCTTGAACAATAGGGGGTTAAGTGTTCCATCCCCTCTGCATAGTCAAAAATCTGTGTACTGCTAACTCTGCCTGAAAATAAAATAATTGATAACAGACTTACTCAAGGACAGGAAACTGAAAAATTCTGGATAGAATCAAGACTCAAGCCCTAGTTCTTTTGATTCCACATAATCATACACAAACTTTTCTCTACATTTAGTTAATTTAAAGATCTGTAAGAAAATATAGGTATTTACTACATTTATTGAAAAAAAAATTCTTTGTATCAGTGGACCCATGCAGTTCAAACTGTATTTATTGTTCAAGGGCCAACAATATATGTTAAAAGCACCACAAAAATTGAAAATATTTTGGGGGAGATACTTTGAATATATAAGGATAACCTATTCTTTTTAAAGTTTTACTCACTAATTTTAGCATTCATTGTGGATCTTACCCACAACAAGTATTACTGGCTGTTCTAATCATGATTTTTTTCACATTTCCCACATCAGTTTCTCATGTATTGGCTGGAATTTTTCTGTAAGGAAAAGTTATCATTACTTCATTATTTATTTGTTTGTTTATTTCTTCAATTGCTTATTTACATTGGGATGGACTCATGGGTATATATTTTTAGTCAAAATTTCATACTATCTTTATATAGTTGCTTAAATTGTTTCAGCTTTGGCCATTAGGTGCTCTTTCATATTGGTTCCTTTGTCCTTTTAATATGTACCTCTCCTTTGTTTTTCTTTATAGCACTTCTCTAATTTCTAGTCCCACAAGATTCTTCAGGGCCTTCTGGTATTTCCAAACCCTAGTTCAAGATTCAAATATTTCTTTAAGGAACCCTAGATCAGATCCTTATTGGAAAATAATATTTAAAGTCCAAGAGGTATGCTCATTACTAGTGAATTTTCACTGATTTTAAGCCCTCTCAGCAAACTTGCAAGGAAATGTGTGTGTTTTTACTAACCATGTATACATTTATATCTATATTTACTTTATCTGTCTATTGTGTATATCTATCTAAGCTATCAATCAAAATAAATATGCATTCATTCTGTTATCTCTCACGCTGACACACCACCTCAGGGTTCATTACTTCCTTTCCTGTTTTACCTGTTTTTAACTTCTTCGTTTTATAAAAAAGAAGCCTGAATCTCATTATCTCCAATATATTTGCTTTTCCAAACCTTGTATACATGTAAAGTCAGAATCACTTGCCTGGACTCCTGTGAAAAAAATAAATTTACCAATCATTGTAAATTGTTTGTGTACAGTTTTTGTTGGTTGTTGTTATATTGTTGTTATTTTTAGCCTAACAGTGTTTGGTAAAAATACTGTTTTACAAATTTATTTAGGTTAGTTGCTTCCTTCCCCATCCTCTTTAGTGGGCATATGTCCTATATCTGTAATGTGGTTAGATTCCTTCTTCACAGTCTGATTGTTTCATTTTGAATTCTCTTACTCTCCTTGTTGTTTTTTCCTTTCCATTTTTTTTCTAAATTTATGTTCAGCAGATTTATATAAAATGTATAAATTATAAGTACATCTCAATGATTTTTTACAATGTACATATGGACATTATTTCCATGCAGTTCAAGATATAAAATATCACTGGCACACACACAGCTCCCCTTAGCACCCTCCCAGGCATTACTTCTCAAAAAGTAATCTTTTTTTTTTAAGGTTTGTAACAATGGTTAGCTTATCTGTTTTTGAACACACTATAAATAGATTCATTTTTTTAACCCAATATTATGTTTATGTGACCTATTCATGTTGTGATGTGTAGGAGTGGTTTGTTCTTTTGAATCATCCTATAGTGTTCTTTAATCAACTTTATTGAAGGACAATTTATAAACAATAAAATGCACCTATTTTTAAACATATGGTTTGCATTTTGGTATATGTATGCTCTACTCAAGATACAGAACAGCACCGCAAAGACGTTCTCTCATGCTACGTTACAGTCTAGACCATCTTCCTCATCCACTCCATGCCTCATTGATCTTATATCTTACCAACTTGGTCATTTTGAAATATTCATCTCTCTGTGTTCCTCCCTGGCTTTCAAAACAATCAGTCCTTCTCCATTGCTTTCAGGATAAAATGACTTTTTTATGTTCTCCATGAGCTGACCTCTGCTTACTGTCACTTGTTGCTCTCCTATTCATTCTAATGTCTTTCTATATAGGATTACTTACAATTTCATGAATGTCCTGAGATTTGTCCTTTATGCCTTCATACATTTATGAATTTCTCTGAGAGCAACCTTCCTTTCCCTTCACACCCCTGGTCAGCCAATTAGCTAATTTTGATCTACCCTTTAGAACTAAACTCTGCTACCTTTTCCTCCAGTTGTGTGAAATGATGGCCATCAGATGTGCACCCATAGCACCTTATGTTCACCTCTGTCATAATGCTTATCATATGATATTTTTTAATTAATTAATTTTTTACTTTTTATTTTATATTGGAATATAGCTGACTAAAAATGTTGTGACAGTTTCAGGTGCACAACAAAGTGACTCAGCCATACATATACATGTATCCATTCTCCCCCAGACTCCCCTCCTATCCAGCCTGCCACATAACATTGAGCAGAGTTCCCTATGCTATACAGTAGGATCTTGTTGGTTATACTTTTTAAATATAGCAGTGTGTACCTGTCAGCCCAAACTCCCTAACTATCCCTTCCCTCCACCCTTCCCCTCTGGTAACCATAAGTTCATTCTCTAAGTCTGAGTCAATTTCTGTTTTGTAAATATGTTAATTTGTATCATTTATTTTAGATTCCGCATGTAAGTGATATCATACGATATTTCTCTTCTCTGACTTCACTCAGTATGACCATCTCTCAGTCCATCCATGTTGCTGCAAATGGCATTATTTCATTATTTTTTTATGGCTGAGTAATATTACATAGTATATATGTGCCGCAAATTCTTTATGCAGTCCTCTGTCAATGGATATTTAGGTTGCTTCCATGTCTTGGCTGTGAACAGTACTGCAATGAACATTGGGGTGCATGTATCCTTTCAGAGCATGTTTTTCTCCAGATATATGCCCAGGAGTGAGATTGCAGGGTCACATGGTAGCTTTATTTTTATTTTTTTAAGGAAGCTTCACACTGTCCTCCATAGTGGCTGTACCAATTTAAATTCCTACTAACAGTGTAAGAGGGTCCCCTTCTCTCCATACCCTCTGCAGCATTTATTGTTTGTGGACTTTTTAATGATAACAATTTTGACTGGTGTGGTTGAACATATTTTTGTGTGCCTCTTTGTCATCCATATGTCTTCCTTCAAAAAATGTCTATTTAGGTCTTCTGCCCATTTTTTGATTATTTGTTTCGGTGATATTAAGCTGCATGAGCTCTTTGTAGATTTTGGAGACTAACCCCTTGTCGGTCACGTCATTTGCAAATATTTTCTCCCAATCTGTGGGTTATCTTTTCATTTTCTTTATGGTTTCCTTTGCTATGCAAAAGCTTTCAAGTTTAATTAGGTCTCATTTGTTTATTTTTGTTTTTATTTCCATTACCCTGGGAGATGTATCAGAAAAGAGATTGCTGCAATTTATGTCAGCAAGTGTTCTGCCTATGTTTTCCTCTAGGAGTTTTATAGTGTCCAGTCTCAAATTTAGGTCTTTAATCCATTTTGAGCTTATTTTTGTGTATGGTGTTAAAGAATGATCTAATTTCATTTTTTTACATGTAGCTGTCCAGTTTTCACAGCACCATTTGTTGAAGAGACTGTCTTTCCACCATTGTATAGTCTTGCTCCTTTGTTGTAAATTAATTGACCATAGGTGTGTGGGTGTACTTCTGGGCTTTCTACCCTGTTGTGTTGATCTATAGTTCTATTTTTGTGCAAGTACCATACTGTTTTGATGACTACAGCTTTGTATTATAGTCTGAAGTCAGGGAGCCTGATTCTTCCAGCTCCATTTTTCTTTCTCAACATTGCTTTGGCTATTTGGGGCCTTTTGTGTCTCCATACAAATTTTAAGATTTTTTGATCTACTTCTGTGAAAAAATGACATTGGTAATTTGATAGGAATTGCATTGAATCTGTAGATTGCCTTGGGTAGTACAGTCATTTTGACAATATTTAGTCTTCCAATACAAGAACATGGTATATCTTTCCATCTGTTTGTGGCTTCTTCGATTTCTCTCATCACTGTCTTAGAGTTTTCAGAGTACAGGTCTTTCGTCTCCTTAGGTAGGTTTATTCCTAGGTGTTTTATTCTTTTTGATGCAGTGGTAAGTGGAATTATTTCTTGAATTTCTGTTTCTGATCTTTCATTGTTAGTGTATAGAACTGCAACAGATTTTGGTGTATTAATTTTGTAGCCTGCAAATATATCAAATTCATTGATTAGCTCTAATAGTTTTCTGGTAGTGTCTTTAGGATCTTCTATGTATAGTATCATGTCATCTGCAAACAGTGACAGTTTAATTTCTTTTCCAATTTGGATTACTTTTATTTATTTTTCTTCTCTGATTGACCTAGTTGGACTTCCAAAACTATGTTGAATAAAAGTGGTGAGAGTGTACATCTTTGTCTTGTACCTGATCTTAGAGGAAGTGAGTTCAGCTTTTCATCATTGAGTATGATGCTAGCTGTAGGTCTGTCGTATATGGCCTTTATTATGTTGAAATAGGTTCCCTCTATGTCCACTTTCTGGAGAGTTTTTATCATAAATCAGTGTTGAATTTTGTCAAAACCTTTTTGTGCATCTATTGAGATGATCATATGGTTTTTATACTTCAATTTATTAGTGTGGTGTATCATGATGATTGATTTACAGACATTGAAAAATCCTTGCATCCCTGGGATAAATTCCACTTGATCATGGCATACGATCCTTCAATGTATTGCTGGATTCAAATTGCTAGTATTTTGTTGAGGATTTTTGGATCTATGTTCCTCAGTGATATTGGCCTGTAATTTTCTTTCTTAATGGTATCTTTGTCTGGTTTTGGTATCAGGGTGATTGTGGCCTCATAGAATGAGGTTGGGAGTTTTCCTTCCTCTGCAATTTTTTGGAAGAGTTTGAGAAGAATAGGTCTTAGTTCTTCTCTAAATGTTTGATAGAATTCACCTGTGATGCCATCAGGTCCTGGATTTCTGTTTGTTGAGAGGTTTTTAATTACAGGTTCAATTTCAGTGCTTGTAATTGGTCTGTTCAAATTTTCTAATTCTTCCTGGTTCAGTCTTGGAAGGTTATACCTTTCTAAGAACTTGTCCATTTCTTCCAGGTTGTCCATTTTATTAGCATACAATTGCATATAGTAGTCCCTTTTTATCCTTTGCATTTCTGTGGTGTCAGTTGTAACTTCTCCTTTCTCATTTCTAATTTTATTGATTTGAGTCCTCACCCTTTTTTCTTGATGAATCTGGCTAAAGGGTTATCAATTTTGTTTATCTTTTCAAAGAACCAGCTTTTAGTTTCATTGATCTTTGCTATTGTCTTCTTTGTCTCTATTTCATTTATTTCTGCTCTGATCTTTATGATTTCTTTCTTTCTACTAACTTTGTGTTTTGTTTGTTCTTCTCTCTCTAGTTGCTTTATGTGTAAGGTTTGGTTGTATATTTGAGATTTTTCTTTTTTCTTGAGGTAGGTTTGTATTGCTATAAACTTCCCTCCTAGAACTGCTTTTGCTGTATCCCATAGGTTTTGGATTGTTGTGTTTTCATTTTCATTTGTCTCTAGTTATTTTTTGATTTCCTCTTTGATTTTTTCAGTGATCCATTTGTTGTTTAGTAGCATGTAGTTTAGCCTCCACATGTTTGTGTGTCTTATAGTTTTTTTTCTTGTAGTTTATTTCTAATCTCATAGTCTTGTGGTTGGAAAACTTACTCGATTTTATTTCAATTTTCTTGAATTAACTGAGGCTCATGTTGTGGCCTAGGATGTGCTCAATCTTGGAGAAGGTTCTATGGGCACTTGAGAAGAATGTGTATTCTTGTGCTTTTGGAGAGAGTGCACAATAAATATCAATTAAGTCCAGCTGGTCTAATGTGTCATTTAAGTTCTGTGTTTCTTATGTATTCTCTGTCTGGATGATCTGTCCATTGGTGTAAGTGAGGTGTTAAAGCCCCCCCACTATTATTGAGTTACTGTTGATTATTCCCTTTGTGGCTGTTAGTATTTGCCTTATATATTGGGGTGCTCCTTTGTTGGGTGAATATATGTTTACAATTGTTATATCTTCTTCTTGGATTGACACCTTGATTGTTATGTAGTGTTCTTCTTTGCCTCTTATAACAGTCTCTATTTTTAAGTCTATTTTGTATGATATGAGTATCTCTACTCCAGCTTTCTTTTGATTTCCATTTGCATGGAATACCTTCTTCCATCCCCTCACTTTCATTCTGTATGTGTCCCTAGGTCTGAGGTGGGTCTCTTGTAGACAGCACATATACAGATCTTGTTTTCGTATCCATTCAGCCAGTCTATGTCTTTTGCTTGACACATTTAATCCATTTACATTTAAGGTGATTATTGATATGTGTGTTCTTATTGTCATTTTCTTCATTGTTTTAGGGGCTTTTTTTGTAGGTTTTTTTTTTTTCTTTCCTTCCTCTTTTGTTCTCTTCTCTTGTGGTTTGATGACCATTTTTAGTGTTGTGTTTGGGTTACATTTTCTTTTTTTGTCTGTATCTATTGTAGTTTTTGTGTTTGCTGCTCCCATGAGGTTTTGATATAGCAGCAATATATGTACAAGGTTATTTTAAGTTGCTAGCCTCTTTCCCACATAGAGGAGTCCCTTTAGCATTTGTTGCAAAGCTTATCTGGTGGTGCTGAATTCTCTTAGGTTTTGCTTTTCTGTAAAGCTTTTGATTTCTCTGTCAAATTTGAATGAGAGCTTGCTGGGTAGAGTATTTTTGATTGTAGGTTCTTCCCTTTCATCACTTTAAATATATCATGCCACTCTCTTCTGGCTTGCAGAGTTTCTGCTGAGATATCAGCTTTTAAACTTATGGGAGCTCCCTTGTATGTTATTTGTCTTTTTTCCCTTGTTTCTTTTAATAACTTTTCTTTGTCCCTGCCTGGGACTCTCTGTACTTCCTGGACGTGGGTGGCTATTTCCCTTCCCATGTTAGGGAAGTTTTTGACTGTAATCTCTTCAAATATTTTCTCGGGTCCTTTCTCTCTTTTTTTCCTTCTAGGACCCCTATAGTGTGAATGTTGGTGTATTTAATGTTGTCACAGAGGTCTTGTAGGCTGTCTTCATTTCTTTTCATTCTTTTTTCTTTATTTTCTTCTTCAGCAGTGATTTCCACCATTCTGTCTCCCAGGTCACTTATCCATTCTTCTGTCTCAGTTGTTCTGCTATTGATTCCTTCTGGTGTATTTTTCATTTCAGTTATTGTGCTGTTCATCTCTGTTTGTTTATTCTTTAATTCTTCTAGGTTTTTGTTAAACATTTCTTGCATCTTCTTGATCCTTGCCTCCATTCTTTTTCCAAGGTCCTGAATCATCTTCACTATTATTTTTGTGAATTCTTTTTCTGGATATTTGCCTATGTCCACTTCATTTAGTTGTTTTTCTCGGGTTTTATCTTGTTCATTCATCTAGGATCTAATCCTCTGCCTTTTCATGTTCTATCTTTCTGTGATTGTGGTTTTCATTCCACAGGCTGCAGGATTGTAGTTTTCTTACTTCTTCTGTCTTCCTTCTGGTGTAAGTGGCTTGTGCAAGATTCCTAATGGGAAGGACTGGTGGTGGGTAGAGCTGGGTGCTGCTTTGTGGGCAGAGCTCAGTAAAACTTTAATCTTTTTGTCTGCTGACTAGTGGGGCTGTGTTCCTCCCTGTTGGTTGTTTGGCCTGAAATGGCCCATCACTGGAGACTCTTTGGTGGGGCTAATGATTACTTCTCAGAACTTCTGCTTTCTGCTGCCAGTATCTTTGTCCCTGCAGTGAGCCACAGCTGCCCCCTGCCTCTACAGGAGATCCTCCAACACTAGCAGGTGATTCTGGTTAGTCTCCTATAGGGTCACTGCTCCTGTCCCATGGGTTCTGGTGCACATAAGACTTTGTGCATACCCTTCAAGAGTGGAGTCTGTATTTTCCCCAGTTCTGTTGAAGTCCTGCAATCAAATCCCCCTGGTTTTCAAAGTCCGATTCTTGGGCATTCCTCCTCCCATTGCTGGACCCCCAGGTTGGGAAGCTTGTTGTGGGGCTCAGAACCTTCACTCCAGTGGGTGGACTTCTGTGGTATAATTTTTCTCTAGTTTGTGAGTTGTCCAACCAGTGGTGATGGCATTTAATTTTATCATAATTGTGCCCCTCCTACTGTCTCACTGTGGATTCTTCTTTGTCTTTGGATGTAGTGTATCTTTTCTGGTGAGTTCCAGTGTTTTCCTCTTGATGATTGTTCAGCAGTTAGTTGTGATTCTGGTGCTTTTGCAAGAGGGAGTGAGCACACGTCCTTCTACTCTGCCATCTTGACCCAATCTCCATCATTGACATTTTTATCAATTTAAATTGTATTTTCTAAATTATCATTATGTAAAATTTACTTTGCAGGATGTTTATTTCTGTCAATGTTTATACATGTATAGATTCATGTAATTACTTCCATAATTAGGATGCTAAACAGTTCAGTCCCATCACAATTCTCCCTCAAACTATCACTTTATAGTCACCATCTCTCTTTCTCTAACCTCTGGCAATGTCTGATCTCTTCTCCAATAGTATTGCTTGTCTTTTGGAGAATATTACATAAATGGGTCATAGGGTTTGTCACCTTATAATATTGGCTTTGAAATTAGTACAAGTTAGTGTGTGTGTTTATTAAATCGTTAAATAAGTCCTACAATAATATATTTAAAATATTGTCTTGTAGAAAGTCTTTAAATCATTTAAGAGAAAAAATATAGAAAAAAATATATGTCTATGCTGCCTTTATAATTGCCTGAATAGTTACTATTACTAGTGTTCTATATTTCTTCACAGATTCAATTTATCTACTATTACTGAATCACTTCCTTTTAGCCTGCAGAATTTCGTTTAGTATTTGGCTGCTAATAACAAATTCTCTAAGTCTTTTTTTTTTCTTTTGGAAATGTCATTATTTTGCCTTCATACTTGAAGTATAGTTTTTATGGGTATAGAATTATTGATTAACACTTTATTTTTCCTTTCTTTCAATAGTTTTTCTATGCCTTTGCACTGACCATTGATTTTGATGAGAAGTAGGCTTATTATTGTTTTTCCTTGTACTTAATGTGCCATTTTACTATGGCTAGTTGCAAGATTTTCTCTTCATCTTTGTCTATCAACAGTTTCATTACATTATGTCTAGGTATGAATATCATTGTGTTTACTCAAAATTCATGGAGCTTCTTTGATATATAAGTTAATGTTTTTCATCAAATTAGGGAAGTTTTGGTCATCATACCTTGGAATAATTTTTTTCTGTTTCTCTCTTTCTGGGGAAGTTTGGTGCAGTAATTTCTTTTTTAATCATAGGAGTACTGCTCTTTTCAGCTCTCTGCATTTCTAAGCTGAAATTGAAAGTCTATGTCACCAACATTTTATAAAACAGTATTTTGATGTACCATAAAAACCTCAAACTTAACATGACTCAACTTGATGTTATTTTTGTTATCTATAGTGAGTTCCTCCCTCTTGTTTCCTTATTTTTCATATTTAGGATCCTAAATCTCTCTATTCACTGGGTCATATCAATTGCTCAAGTCAAATTAACTTCATTAGAAGTGTTCAGCCAAAGCCAGAAAATAAACTACTAAGTGGAATGGACCTCTGCATTAATGGAGAGCACAGATTAGAGCCTCTATTCCTGCTATCTTCAAGTTTCTATGATTCCCAAAATTTTGTTTTCTTTCTTTTATAAGGTGTGGTACAGGAAAACAAAGTTCCTTAGGAGAATACTTGGGTTGCTGTTGCCCAAATGTCTTATATTCTGTGATATTACACAAATAATTTATTTTTGTGAATTATAGTTCCACTACTCTGTATTAAGAGAAATATTAATATCTTGTGATGATGAATTAAGATAATGTATGCAAAAATGTAATGACTGAACAAGTTCAAGACACCATTTTCATTTATCAGAGAACTTATGTACATATTCTTTAACATTTTAATAACTCTGAAGTTAAGATTGATACATGTTGGAGTTTAAGTAGCTATGCTTTCACCGCCTCCCTTCTTAGTGCAGCATGAAATAACAGTACATTTTATAATTGATAATATTTTGGAATAAATGAAGACATAGCATCATATAATTATTATAAATTTCACTATTTCAGAGCACATTTTCTCATAAAAGAAGTCCTTATAAAAACTGTATGTAAAAAGTATTCCTAATTTGAAACCCTAGGGTAAGAAGCTAAAAAAATATTGAGATGAGCACACACATATATGTGCAAGTATAGACATTTTCATTCGTTGGCATGTATGATTCAACATATTTCATTACATAAAATTAAAGGAAAGATTGACATTCTCATTTTACTTTAAAATATTAAGGATCACATTGTAATAGGTTATTTAAATATAAATAGATTATTAATATAATGTTTTATATTACTTTAATATATTTCTATTTTATTTTTTCTTCTCATCAGGAACCTTTTATATACGCAGGGCAAGTTTGTAGTACTCCTTTTCACAGATAGTGAAACTGAGCCCCCCCAAGTTATGACCCTCATTTCATAGCATATTAATATGGATTTAAAATCTGAAAGATGATTTGATTCCTAAATCTATTTTCTTTCTACCAGACCAGGCATAATTTTCTCCTAGTGGACTGTACAGTCACTATAAAAGCCTAAATTGGAGATTTTTTTTTTTTTTTTACTGATTTTCAAAGAATTGTAACTGAAAGTTCATAAGAAAGGAAGAAACAGTAATGGTTCATGTAGTTGAAAATATGAAACTCTCTTTCTTATCTGCTTCCTCTGCCCCTTGATCTTGTCTTTGAATGGAATCAATTAAAATCCTTACACCCTATTAAGGCACTCAATATCCTTCTATAATCCATAACTATTGGTTCTGTGCCAATTATTGGCCTATGCCCACAGAATTGGCAAAAATACAAGAACAAAGTCTGCTAATTTTAGTAAAATGCTCACTCTAAGTCAGACCTTGTGCATGTGTATTAGATTTTTTACCTCATTTTATCCACTCAAAAATCAGGTGTAGACTAGATTTCAAACCTACTCTGTATGTAAAGATAGACTGGGCTGTTCCAAGGGCACAATGCTGCCCTTTATTAGAATAATAAGAACATAGAAACAAAAATACACCTCATAGATGTTAAGTCATGAACAGATGATTGTCTCATGAGTAAGTTTTATCACAAAATTGATTATAAATAATGAAGTTATTATCAAATTAAATTTAAAAAGGTAAATCTAGTATTCTATAAACTCTTTCTAGGCAACTTCATCTACTTTTGTGGCTTTAACCACTGAGTCATTTTAACAAATTACTTACAATTTTGTATCTTTTGTCTAGACTTTAAGATACTGGTATTTCTTCAGTTGGATTTCCAATAGTATCCCAAGTAAGATGCATCCTCTTCAGTGCTATATAATGATGCTATGTTTAGAGTTTCTCAAACCAGATACCAAAAAATATCACCCTCCCTTTCCATGCCTCTCCTTCTCCTTGCACTTGGTCACTGTGTCTTGTTGCTCTTCCTGCTTTCAAGCCAGTTGAATCTGCCCTCTTTGTCCAACCCCATTGCTCTTTCCTTGACTCAACTCATAATCTCCTACTAGATAACTGAAATTATCTTCTAACTGCTCCTCATGCCTCCAGGCTTGCCTCTTTTCAATCTATTGTCCAATAACATCACCGTGTTTACTTCTCTTAAATGTCTACATGATTCTGTCACTACCTTGATTAAAATTGTCACTAAATATTAGGAAAGAAATCTAAGCCATCAGCAGGGCCTATGAAGCCTTTGAATATGTCTCCCTTGAACATCATCCCTTGAACTCCATCATGTAATTTCCCATCATGCTGTAGGCATTTTGAAATAAAATGTTGGTACATAACCAATATGCTTATACAAGTACTAGACTAAAAATTCAGTGCATATAACAACTGATGCATTGCCGTAATCTCCTTTGATAACTGCCATAAAGTATGATATTCATACTATATTCTTTCTCCACAAATTCAATGCAGCCAAATTTTTCTCAATAATTGAAACAAATTTTCATATTGTTGGCTTGTGCTGCACATTTATTTTAATTCATGTATATTAAGCATGCTTATAATGTGACTCCCGGGACTTCCCTGGTGGTGCAGTGGTTAAGAATCTGCCTGCCAATGCAGGGGACATGGGTTCAATCCCTGATCTGGGAAGATCCCACATGCCATGGAGCAACTAAGCCTGTGAACCACAACTACTGAACCCGTGTGCCTGGAGCCCGTGCTCCTCAACAAGAGAAGCCACCACAATGAGAGAAGCCCACACACCACAACAAAGAGTAGCCCCCACTCGCCGCAACAAGAGAAAGCCCGTGCAGTAACGATGATCCAACACAACCAAAAAATAAATAATAATAATAATAATAATAGTAATGTGACTCCCATGTTTTTCTCTTCTCCAAGTGTACAACATTCTCTTTGTTTTTCTGACAAATGTTTACTTCACTTTCAAGATGTGACCCTGCAGCCATGTCATCCAGACTTCCCTGACCACCTCTTCTGTGCAAGGTGAGTCAGGCTATCTTCTTTTATGATACCATAACATTTAGGTAATCATTGTATATCTTATTATTTGCTTAATTGTCACGCTTTTCTTGCATAATTATGCTTGTTTTGATTTTTACAAGGATATGAGCTAAACCATTGGCAGAGCTCTCATTTTATGTGTCTTATACTTTGTTCTTAGGATGTTGCCTGGTCAGAATAGGGAATCAAGAACTGTTTATTTCATAAATGAGTAAATAATAAATATTATTATGTATAAATTTTACTATGCTGCACGATTATAAAGAATCAAATGTTCAGGTAAGAAACTTAATGGGCATATTTTTAATGTGTAATTTGTAGGAAGAAAAGGAAGAGAAGGGAAACCTTGCTAGAAAATTGTTACTTTGAGGTAGAAGCTCCTTGGAGTTATTCATATTTGAAACCTGAGTGTCAGACTCTTTCTTTTTGCAGGAGAGGATACATATGAAACCTTCTCTAAAACTTCTCAGGATCAACCATTAGGTCCATTTAGCCCATTTAGTTTGGCCAGAATACTGTAGAAAAATTTATGTGAGAATATTATTGTTCTCCTCAATATTTACTGTAAATAATGCCCTGTCTTGTCCTCCAGTCCCCAGCCCTCACAAATAAACACATGTCCAGCTCCAAGTTTTATTTCCATGCCCCTTTTTGCAAGAGTGTTTATGCCCAAACTGATAGAATTTGATGTCAATTTAACTTTGCTGTAGCTATCTTTTAATCTAGTGCTTTAATGTCTACTGTGGCTATAATTCATTCCTTCTACCCTATACTCTTTTAAAAAAACTTCTATCCTTTCCTCTGTTTTCGTTTCCATCACTTAATCCCAGTAAGTTAGTGTTCAGTTTAATGATCCTGCAGTAATAAAATTAACAATATTTATGACAATGTCAACTCAGTATTAAAAAGTGCCTGCAACTTTACATTTAATGCATGTCTTCATGACGTAACTATCTGTACATGTTTGATCATCAGCTTTTTAAATTTTAATCTCCAATTTTAGAGTTGATTTTATCAAACTCATCATTAGTCTTTACAAAGCTACTTTTTTGTTTTACTTTTTATTCTCTTTTTACACAGTCTGAATTGCTATTCTGTCCCCTTTCATTGGCTCTGACTTTCATGTCAAATATGTTTTATAGGGGCTTCCCTGGTGGTGCAGTGGTTGAGAGTCCGCCTGCCAATGCAGGGGACATGGATTCGTGCCCCTGTCCGGGAAGATCCCACATGCCGCGGAGCGGCTAGGCCTGTGAACCATGGCCGCTGAGCCTGCACAACCGGAGCCTGTGCTCCGCAGTGGGAGAGGCCAGAACAGTGAGAAGCCCGCGTACAACAACAACAACAACAACAACAACAAATATATATATATATATGTGTGTGTTTTATATATATATATGTCTTCTTCTAAAATATATAGTAATTATGTAGGTATTAATTTAATAAATGTATTAATAGTTGTAAGTGTGCATTTAATTTACAAATATTTTATTGAGCTATATAAGTAGAATTATACCTCTTACCTTTTTTTCACTTAACACTTTTCAAATTCTGTCTAGATTGCCAAATATACTTCTGAGGTCTTAACTTTTAATGTTTTTAATCTATGGCAATATGGGCTGAATTGTGTTAGCCCAAAATTCACATTTTGTAATCCCAACCCCTCAATGGGAATTTTAAATTCTCATTCTGAGATATGGGTAACTCATATTTGGAAAGAAAGTCTTTAAAGTAATGATTATGTTAAAATGAGGCCCTTAGGATAATGTTTTAATATAATATGACTGGTGACCTTATAAGAAGAGGAAGAGATACCAGGGCTATGTAGACATAGAGAAAAAGTCATGTAAAGAGCAGCAAGAGGGTGGCCATCTGCAATCCAAGGAGAGGGGCCTTAGGAGAAACCAATTCTGCTAGCACCTTGGGCCCCAGCCTCTAGAACTGTGAGAAAATAAATTTCTATTGTTTAAGCCATCCAGTTTGTGGCATTTTGTTATGGCAGCCCTAGCGAAAGTAATATATATGGTAGTTCATTATATAGATAGATGATAGATGTTGATGATGATAGATAGATAGGTGATAGATAGATTATAGATTCTACACACACATGCACACATATACATATCTAATGTCACTCATATCTCCTATTTTATTAATGGTCACTTCAATTGTAACCAACTCTCAGAAACTACAAATAGTGCTATAACAAACAAATTATATATAGCCCCTGTGCTGGGGATTCTTTAGTGCATATTTCCATGAAGTAGAAAGCAGAATGATAGGGCATGCACAATCTATATTTCACTAAGTACCGCTGGCTTGCTCACTTAAAGAAAAACATCATGTTACCATCCTACCAGCAGCACATTAGATTTCCTTTCTCTCCATAAGTTAGCCAAATTAGTATCATTTGGGAGCCCAATTTGGAACAATCAGAAGGGTGTCAAACTAGATCTTACTCTTTTAAATTATACTTCTCTGATTAGTAGTTGGACTGCTTATATTCTTCAGTACTTTTGACCTCCCTGTTGGTAATTACCTATTCAAATAGTTTATACCTTTTCCTTGTTTTTCTCTCTTTCTCTGCTCCATTTGCAGCAATTCATTGTATTTAAAAAAAAATACATGACTTTTTTGCTGATTTTAGGCATTGGAAGTATCTTCTTTCAGCCTATCGGTTTTCTGTTGACTCAATATCTTACCCACCAAGTCCATTATATATAATCTAGTTAAATATATTGAATATTTCTCTCATTGTTCATAATTTGATTTATGTTTTTATCTACCTGCAAATCACAAAGACACTCTGCCATTTTTTCTGTTATAATTTGAATTTTAACTTTTACCTTTAGGACTTAATTAAATTGGATTTGGCCTTGACAAGTGGAAAAAGAGATACCCATGTTTATCTTTCTATGTATACTAAGACAACTATTCCAACAATATTAATTAAACAGCCCTCCCCACCCCCCCCCCACCCCACACACACATCACACTTGCCCTTTGATTCCATTGCCTAGGAACTATTTCTGCACTGTGTTTATTATTATGGCTTTGTATAATATCTTAATATTGGTAGGGTACAATTTCAAAATTGACTTAGTTATTCATGGGTCTTTATTCTTTCACATAAAATTTAGAATAAGTTTCTCAAATTCTTCAAAAAGTCAACTGTAATTTCTTTTGAGAAGCATTAAATTTATGCATTAATGTCCTTATGATCTTAAGTCATCCTCTCTATGAACCTCTTACATATCTGCATTTATTCATAGCTTTAACGTCCTTCAATGTATTCTAATATGTCCTCCATAAAAATCAATGCATTATTTGTTAACTATTTTCAGCAACTTTATTTTCTATTATATTATCTAGGTGGCTATTCAATGTCCTAGAGACTTGCAAATTGATCTTGTAGTCAACTACCTTAATACAATCTTTTAGTTCTACTAGGTTTCTTAATATATGCAACATATATGTATATGTATATGCATATGTATATATATATACACATATATAGTCACTATTTTAAAAGGATTATAAATTTATCCATTATATATGTATATATACCTACAAAGAAAGATATAAGTAGATAACTATATATGTCTATAGCTATTTTAAAGAGAGTGGAGAGAGATAAGCATATATAGGTATTTTTACAAATAGAAAGATAAATAGATTTAAATATTTATATATGTACATACATATAGGTAGATAAAATACATATCTATATACATCTATTGATATAGATAGAATTAGATATATTAACTTTTCATTGTTTTATTATGTACCATATGTTTAGGATATATGTAATGTATTTCATCTTGGTATATTGCTTTTAGCACAAAACTGGATTATTTTAGGGTATATATTATTTAGGAATTTTGCATCTATATTCAGGAATAAAACAGGCCTATAATTCACTGTCTCTGAATTATCCTTGTCTAATTTTATCAATAAAATTATACTAGGCTCATAAAAACACCTGGATAGGTTTCTGCCTCTTCTGGAACAACTTCTACAAGTGAGAATAACTCTGGCCTTTACTGGAGGAAAAAAATTGATTGAAAATTTCAATCTCTTTACAATTTTTGATATATCTAAAATTTTTGTTGCTCTTCTTCATACTTAACATTTATAACTTTATTATAAATTTATCTATTTTTTCCAGGCTGAAATATATATGAGGTGTGATTGTTTATAGTATTATTTAAATTATTTTTTACTATGATAGGCAGATGAAGTTTTTCCCCAATTTTATTTTGAATTTTTTTCATTTGCATCATCTCTCTTTTTCCCTTCATTATACTTGGCAGAGTTATCTCTATATTTTCTAAATGTTTTTTAAACCCAGTTAGACTTTTGAAATCTTCAATGTTTTATCTTTATTGGCTTCTTCCTTTATCTTTATGATTTCCTTTATTATCTTTTTTTTTTAATGCCTCTCTAGAATTTTTTCGGGGGTTTTAGTTTTTAGTTTCAAGGGTTTTTTTTTTTGTTTCTTTTTTATTTAACTATTTATGTTTTGTGTGATGAGAACATTTGAGATATACGTTCTTATCAACTTTCAAAAATATAATAGTTTTGTTAAATATAGTCACCATGATGTACACTAGATTTCCCAAAACTTATTCATCTTATAACTAGAAGTTTATATTTCTGACCACCACCATCTCTTCATTTTCCCCACTTCCTAGGCCCTGGCAGCCACCGTTCTATTGTCTGACAAGGGTTTGGGTTTTTTTGTTTGTTTGTTTGTTGTTTTTACATTTATTCTTTTGGCTTATTTATAACCAAATTTAAATTCCCCTCTAAATACTAATGGTTTAGCTGTGTTTTCATAGATTTTAACTATTAATAATTTCATGTCATTTACCTCATTGTCATTTTAATTTTATTTACTTAATTTTAATGGTAAATCTAAGGTCCTTCAAAAGCTTTGAAAGAAGCTAAATATGAATCTATTTTGTTTCAAGATATAGGAGCATTGTGTAAAATTCCACTAACATTCCATATATTGGAGACTTTGACAAATAGTTTTCATCCCACTTAAGAAAACAACAACAAAGACACTTCAAGTGTCTTATGTGAGAATTTTCAGAATATTGCTTTCATTCTGTGTGCTGCCAGTGTGTCTGAGTCTAGTTGAAAAATAATTTGTGCTAATACAAGACAATGTGCCAGCAAAATTTCACCTTTTAACATAGGGATTAATACAGATGACAAAAAACAAAAGTAAACAAGCAAAAAACCCAAACATGCTTTACTAATTTTGTGTTTGTGAGTTAAAAAAGAAAAAAAAAGAAAAAGAAAAACTGAAGACAGCCGAATCTAGGCAGAAGGCTACATCTATATGGGGACAAGGAAGGAAGAAAGGAAAGAAAAGTGGTGGGTTAGGGTGGTAGATCTCAGAAATTGAGAGCCAATAACTACTCCAAATGTAAGGGTCTTACATTGACTGGCTAATTTATGAGAAGGGATTGAAGAGAACATGAATTCAGGGAGTAATTGGAATTAACAGAAGTGCAGGAAGTCCAGGAGCAGAGAGAAGGAAGAAAGGGCTTTACACTTTTGCACAAGTAGCCAGTGAAAGAAAGGAAGGACCTGAGTGTTGGTGGCAGAATGTATTCTCAGTCAGATTAGATCCTGGGGCAAAGGAGTCAATATTAGGTATAGAGGCTATGTTTCTAAGAAACCAGCCTTCTCTGTATTTACAGAGACTACAGGCTTGAATGGATAAATCTTGACTATTTCTCTGAACTCTCATTCTTTACATAGGGACCATCTACATTTAGTTGTTCTGGGGAAAATTCCATCTCATTTAGATATAAATATTATAAAAAATAAGTAAAAGTAGCAACAATGAGAAGATATACAGTAAGACAAGAAAAATGGAGGAAAATTAATAGAAAATATAGCTATTATGTGTTTACTATCTTATTATAAACTACAAAGGATAGATGTGAGAAAGAAAAACACACTAAAAGAGAAAAAAAGAGACGTTAAAGAAAGTAAGGATAAATGAGACATGTTTAAGACAGTAAACAGTACCCATAATACACCCATAAAACAATATGTGCATCAGAGGAATAACTAAATGAAACCAAAACAATAAAACATAATAAACATAATACAACACTTAAATATTTTATTCAAGAAATCATTCCAGAAATGAAAGAAGCCTTACATCTATAAATATAAAGTTTATATAATATTTCAGGGAAAGTTGGCTCAGAAAGGTCCTTACCAGCATGCATATATATATATATATATATATATATATATATTTGAAATTATTGGACTTTAAAGATAAAGAACACATTCTTTGAGCAGCCACAGAGACAAAAAAAAAAAAAAAAAAGATCAAGAGCCTCCCCAGGAAAATAATCAGAAATGTGCCTGACTTATCTCCAGTGACAGTCAGTGCAGAAAGCTGTAAACAGTGTCTATAAGTTATTCTAGAGGGGAAAAGTGCAGGCCAAAATTGTTACAGCCCAATAAACTCTTTCTCAAGGATAAAGACTTACAATAGTTTTGAACATGAAAAACCTGAAGAAATATGCCTCAGATGAGATTTTGGAAACTCCTGGAAGGTGAAAGCAAAATAACTAGCAGATCAAAACAAAAACTTACATAGGAAATGTGGTGACAGAATAGAATATAAATGTCAGTGATCTACAAGTGTAGAAACAACACAGCTGACAAAAATGGGTAAGATTTGGAAAGATGAAAAGTGGAATAAACTTTCTGTTGCTTTATTTATTTATTTTATTTTTTTATTATATTTTATTTTATTTTTTTACATCTTTATTGGAGTACAATTGCTTTACAATGCTGTGTTAGTTTCTGCTTTATAACAAAATGAATCAGTTATACATATACATATGTTCCCATATCTCTTCCTTCTTGCATCTCCCTCCCTCCCACCCTCCCTATCCCACCCCTCCAGGTGGTCACAAAGCACAGAGCTGATCTCCCTGTGCTATGCGGCTGCTTCCCACTAGCCATCTACCTTACGTTTAGTAGTGTATATATGTCCATGCCTCTCTCTCGCTTTGTCACAGCTTACCCTTCCCCCTCCCCATATCCTCAAGTCCATTCTCTAGTAGGTCTGTGTCTTTATTCCTGTCTTACCACTAGGTTCTTCATGACATTTTTTCCCCCTTAAATTCCATACATATGTGTTAGCATACAGTATTTGTCTTTCTCTTTCTGACTTACTTCACTCTGTATGACAGACTCTAGGTCTATCCACCTCATTACAAATAGCTCAATTTCGTCTCTTTTTATGGCTGAGTAATATTCCATTGTATATATGTGCCACATCTTCTTTATCCATTCATCTGATAATGGACACTTAAGTTGGCTGTTTCCTTATTTATAATAGTTGAGAGTCAAAGATCCCATCAGAAGTTGATAAATTAAGTAGTAGACTTTTAAGAATATTTAAAAATGCAAAGGTAAAGAGTAAGAAAAATTATTTTATTCTATAAATTAAGTGGAGGAGAGAGTAGGAGGTGTGAAAAAAGGATAAAAACACAACAGAGGAAATTTTCCATACTAATATCAATATTTTTTTAAAAAAGAAATAAACAACTACTTTTTGTATATATGTAACTTTTTATTTTATGTTTTACATGAAGTACTTGTACTCAATGATGTCTGCATATTAGAATCAACTGGGAGGGTTTTAAAAAACATTAATGCCTGGTTTTCAATGCTACAGAGGTTTTGATTGATGTAATGCTACATCAACATAAAATAAAATAAACTCCAGGTAGAATAAATTCTTATGTTTTAAAAATATAATTTTTATTTCTTTTAGAAAAAAGATTTGGGAAAATGTCTCAGTTATCTCAGGATACTCTATATTTTAAACAATGTAAAAAGCAGAATAATCCAAAAAGAAGAGATTGATCATTTGACTAATATATATAAGGATTTAAATTTTTTTATAAATGGTAATGAAAATTAATAAAATAGCTAATGAAAGATACAAATTGTATCTAGGTTATAATCACAATGTTTAAAATACACACACATATGTCTGTACACATAATGGAAGAAAGCAATACCTAAATTACTTCAGGGTTGAGTTGCAAGTAATGTTTTTTCTATTTTTCTTCACTATACTCTTTATTCTCTATTTTTTAACTATTATCTTTTCTCTAAATTTCTATAATGATGTGTTCAATCTGCTTTCATAAGTCTATGGACATTTGAAGATGTGAGCAGTTTTAGATGTAGTGAAGCAGCTCCCTTTGGCTCCATCCAGCCAAAGTAATGTCACCATGTGATTAGATAAACCCAGATTCTGCCTTGATACAGCGGATACTCATATCCATGAATTTGAGCCTCTGTTCTGCCAAGTGGGAAGTAAATTGTTATGTAGAAGACAGCCTGAAAGGAAGTGTGTTCCACTAGATGGAATTAAACACTATAATGACAGGAACATGAATTATGTTCATAATGTAGTAACTTACTTTCTGTTCAACTTCGAAAAAGTAATTTAACTATGTGTTTCAGTTCCCATTAAATTGATGGTAATAATCTTTCTTTGCTAACAAAGTGCTTTGAAATCACTGTGTGACAAGTAATATATTACTGGAAAGTATTCTTATTTCACTCTGCCTTGTAACCTCACAGGAAAAGGCTCTATGCATCATTGTGAGTATTTCAATGTACAATGTTGAGGAAAACAATGAGGATGTGATTGAGAATGATATGGAAAATACTGTAATACTCTTCTCTAAGTCAGTGTTATGAACTCACCTTGAATGTTGAATTGACTAATGGTACGTTTACATCAATGGAATGACAAATGTAAGGAAGTTTCAGAGAAAGCACTCCGGCACCCTATTTGTGAAGGAGGCAGGGAGAAATAGAAGGTAAAAGAACTTAGTACACAAAAATAATACTATATTTCAAAATAGGTAACAGAATTGCAGGAAGTACATATAAGTGAAGAGAAAGAATGCTTATTTCTATCTTACAAGGACTTGAAGTTTGACTAAGAGATTCTCAGTATAAATAAATGGGGTGCCCTTTTACCAAGTTAGTTTCCAGCTACGGAGCACATTTAAGAGGTGGCAGAGAGAAAATAAAAATTGTAAAGAAAGGTTAAAGCAAAGGGTGTATGCAAATTTGTCTGTATACATATTTGAGTTGCTAGTGACACAAGCTTCTCCCTTTGACACAAATATGAATGGAACGGGGTCACTTTTCTTGTCAAGTCATTAATTGCTTTGGTGCCTTCTTGGTAGAAAATGTCCCTAAACCAGAAAAACCATAAAGCTGACCAGAAACACATTCCTAATTAATCACTGGGGACTTAAATTCTATAAGGAATAAAATAAAAGTTAGTAAATATTTATTCATCATGTATGATAACATAGGACCAACAATACAAGATAACTCATCTGAAAAAGATTTGTAAACTCTAAAATACTACAAGTATTTCTATGCTCACACATAGTCTCTTTTGGAAATCCAAAGATCATGTCTTTTCTTCATTTGGTAAGGAAGTTGCACTTATGATTATAAATCTAAAATATGTGTCCTACCATAACTCTAAAAAATTCAAGAAATAATATTTCCTTCTTGTTGGATTGTGGGTGGCATATAGTGTGACATAGTGTCACAGTGAATTCTAATAGATTTTGTTTCAAAACTAACCAATCACTTATTATTTTGATAAAATGATCAAATTTCAGAATTTTTCTAAGACTCTGTTACCTCAGAAATAAAATGGAAATAGTACATCAAACTTAAAATCTGCTTGGGGAAGTAGATGAGGCAATGTGTGTATAAATGTCCAGCAAAGTTTGAGGCATTTAATATTTGTCAACAAGTATCAGACTCATCAGCATATAGGAGATTTAACAATCCATCCTTATTTGAGTAATATTCAGCTAATTACAAAATGCTCTAAGTGTCAGATTCCTCATATGTATCATCGGGCTAATAATAGCAAATTCATATGTTGCTGAGATTATTGTATACACATCAAGGATCTTTCATCTCCACCTTTCTTCCCACTCATGTTCTTCACTAGTTCTACCATTAAAGACAACTGCACCACATTGAACATTTACGGATTGAATTAGTCACCGAGTGCTTAAATGCTCAATCTACTTTGCTTATTTTAATGTCTGATATAATAAGACTTGGCCATTTTACACAAGTGAATTACATGAACCATTTAATGCTGATACAGTCTTTAGTGATTAACTTCTATATAATAATAAGATATACTGAACTCTCTGATATACCTGCCTAACATTTTTTTTTATCCTTTATATTTCTATGGTTGCTAGAAATAAAAATAACATTTTTGAGAGGTTTCCAAGTTTCCAGTTCTGCATGTGAGGAGTTTGAAAATTGCCACTCTGTCCTAAGAGCAAGTAAAAAGCTAAACAGATGGGCAATTAACAACTCTTCCAGGATACATAAGAAGAGAGGATAGGAAAGGGGCAACCTGCTACTCCAAAGATTGGAGAGACAGACAGGCAAATACAGGTCATCATGACTTACCAGAACAGAAAATTCACCATGGAAACTGCCATAGGAATCAGTGCCAGGGTAGGAAAACCTGAACTATAATTAATGAACTGCTGGAGGTTCCCTGCAGGCACAGTTAAGAGTTAACAAATCCAGAGGAATTCAGTCATAGGGGATTACTTACAGTATTCTGAGATTTACTTTCAGGATCTCAACCTGGTTTCCATAGTAAATAAGAGAAAAACTCTCCAGTGCTTCTGGCAGGGGGAAGGGAAAAGGAACCATTTTGAAATACTTTAGAGCACTGTTCTTCTTAAAAGGCCTGCTCTCAGAGGAAACTAGCTATCCAGAGCCTAATATGCTGGGACATTATCAGAGCCTAACTGACATAAGGGAAGTGAAATACCCAACTCCAGTCAGCTCTAGCCTCCTACATGGGAGAAGGGAAATAACAAACTTGAACCCACTCTAGCCATCCTATTCTATCTCAGATGGGAAGAAGAAAGCTGAGAAACAATTGTGAAGCTTATAGTCCAGAGGCACTGGCTCACTAAAAGACTGAGACCTGCGGCTTCCCTGGTGGCACAGTGGTTGAGAGTCCGCCTGCCGATGTAGGGGACATGGGTTCGTGCCCCGGTCCGGGAAGATCCCACATGCCGCAGAGTGGCTAGGCCCGTGAGCCATGGCTGCTGAGCCTGCATGTCTGGAGCTCGTGCTCCACAATGGGAGAGACCACAACAGTGAGAGGCCCACGTACCACAAAAAAAAAAAAAAAAAAAAAGACTGAGACCTAATTGTAAGGCTATAAAATGCCTTCCTTCATATATATATGTAGTATTGGATAATTTTGTCTTCATGAAGTATCCACACTGCCCATGAAGTAATATGTTATTTGAAAGTGGACTTGGATTAACTGGAAGAGTAGATTGCAAACTCTAAGGCAACCACTAAAAAAAAAGTTAAGAAAGATGTATAAGTGATATGTTAAGGAAGGAGGGAAAATGCATTCAAATAAAATAATTAAAACCATAAAAGGCAGAAAGAATGTAGAAGAAAAAATAGAAACAAAGAGTCAGGGAAACAAGTAGAAAACAGTAACAAATATGGCACATATTAATCTAAATATGTCAATAATCCCTTTGAATGTCAGTGGCCTAAATACAACAAGAAAAAGAAAGAGGTTGTAAGAATGGATCAAAAAATAAAACACACCTTAACAAATTTTAAAGAATAGAAATCATACAATATCTGTTCTCAGACCACAATAGAATTAAATTAGAAATCAATAACAGAAAGATAAGGAAAATCCCAAAATCAAAAAAAAAACATACTATTAAATAATGTATCAGTAAAAGAAAAAAAATCAAGAGAATTAATAATTGAACCAAATGGAAATGAACTATAACTTATCAAAATTTATGGGATGCAGTGAAAACAATGCTTAGAGATAAATTTATAGCATTGAATGCATATGTTATAAGAGAAGAAAGATCTAAAGTTAATAATCTCAGTTTCCTCCTCAGGAAACTAGAAAAGAATGAAGAGCAAATTAAATCTAAAGCAAGCAGAATAAAATGAATAATCATAAATCAATGAAAATGAAAAAAGGAAATCAGTAGAGAAAAATCCATGAAACTAAAATATGATTCTTTGAAAAGATCAGTAAAATCAATAAGCTGGGCTAAGAAAAAAGGAAAAAGGATACAAATTAATAGTATCAGAAATGAAAGCTAAAACATATAGATCCTATGGACATTCAAGGATAATAATGGAGTGCTAGGAACAACTATGCCCACAAATTTGATAACCTAGATGAAATGGACCCATTCCTTGAAAGATAACATTTGCCAACATTTACACTAAGAGAACTAGACATTCTGAATAGGCCTATCTTATTAAAGAGATTGAATCAATAATAAATGAGTTTTGAAAGAGAAAGCATCAGTCCCAAATGGGTTCATTGGTGAATTCTACTATACATTTAAGGAATAAATTATTCCAATTTTCTGCAATCTCTTGCAGAGCATAGAAGCATAGGAAATAGTTCTTAACTCATTCTATGAGGCCAGCATTACCCTAATGCCAAAAACAGAAAAAAATATTATAAGAAAATAAAACTACATGCCAGTAGCTCTCACGAACACAGATAAAAAATCCCTGACCCCCAAATATTAGCCAATTGAACTCAAAAATGTATAAAAATAATTATACACCACAACCAAGTGGGATTTATTTCAAGTAAGGTGAGTTCAACATTCAAAAATCAATTAATGTAATTCATCACATCCATAAACTAAAAGAGAAAAAAAAATCACATGATCATGTCAATAGAAAGAACATTTGACAAAATATAACACCCATGTGTGATAAAACCTCTCTGTAAACTAGGAATAGAGGTGAACTTCCTCAACTTGATAAAGAATATCTACAAAAAAACCTACAGCGAACACCCTACTTAATGGTGAGCAACTCAAAGCTTTCCTGCTAAGATTAGGTACAAGGCAAGGATGTTCCCTCTCACCACTCCTTTTGAATATCATACTTGGAGTGCTAATGCAATAAGTAAAAGGAAATAATTTTATATATATATATATATTTATATACACACACATACATACATATTTGGAAGGAAGATGCAAATATGTCTTTGTTTGTAGATAACATAACCATCAATGTAGAAAATCCAAAATAATTGACTAAAACTCTCTTAGAACTAATATATGATTATAGCAAAATTGTAAGATACAACGTTAATATACAAAAGTCAACCCATTTCCTATATACTAAAACAAGTGGAATGTGAAATTAAAAACAAAATTCCATTAGCATTTAAAGAAATAAAATATTTAGATATAAATCTAACAAATACAAATAAGGTCCATATGAGGAAAACGACAAAACTCTGATTAATGAAATATAAAATAAACTAGACAGATGCATCTAGAGATACCCCATGTTCATGTATAAGAAGACTAAATATTGTCAAGATGTCAGTTCTTTTAAAGTGGATCTATACATTCAGTGCAATCCTAAACAAAATCCCAACAAGTTCTTTTTGTGAATATCAACAAATTGTTTCTAAATTTTATAAGACAAGGCAAAAGATCCAGAATAGGTAAGGTGATATTGAAGGAGAACAAAGTTGGAAGACAGACAATACCTGACTTTAAGACTTACTAAAAAGCTATAGTAATAAAAACAATGTGATATTGATGAAAGAAAAGACAAGTAAGTAAATGGAAATAAAGATCCCAGAAATAGACCAACATAGATATAGTCCACTAATCTTTGATAAAATAAACAAACAAACTAACAAAGGCAATGTAATAAGCAAAGACAGCCTGAAGCAAATGGTCTTGAAACAGCTGAATATGCATAGCCAGCAAAATAGATCTAGACACAGACTGAACAGTTTCCACCAAAATTGATCAAAATGATCACAGAACTAAATTTAAAATGAAATACTATAAGACTCCTAGGAGATAGCATAGGATAAAATCCAGATGACCTTGGGCATGGTGCTGACATTTTAAAGATAACACCAATGTCACAATCCATAAAAAAAAAAAAATTGATAATCTAGGCAGTTAATTATTTTTCTTTTATGGTCCACAGCTCTTCCTCATACATTTTATTTATTTATTTGTTTGTTTGTTTCTTTGTTTGTTTATTTTAACATCTTTATTGGAGTATAACTGCTTTAAATTGCTTTAAAATGGTTAGTTTCTGCTTTATAACAAAGTGAATCAGCTATACATATACATATATCCCCATATCTCTTCCCTCCCTCCCACCCCTCTAGGTGGTCACAAAGCACCAAGCTGATCTCGCTGTGCTATGTGGCTGCTTCCCACTAGCTATCAGTTTTACATTTGGTAGTGTATATATGTCTATGCCACTCTCTCACTTTGTCCCAGCTTACCCTTCCCCCTCCTCTTGTCCTCAAGTCCATTCTCTAGTAGGTCTGTGTCTTTATTCCCATCCTGCCCTTAGGTTCTTCATGACCTTCTTTTTTTTTAGATTCCACATCTATGTGTTACCATACAGTATTTGTTTTTCTCTTTCTGACTTACTTCACCCTGTATGACAGACTCTAGGTCCATCCACCTCACTACAAATAACTCAATTTTGTTTCTTTTTATGGCTGAGTAATATTCCATTGTATATATGTGCCACATCTTCTTTATCTGTTCATCTGTTGATGGACACTTAGTTTGCTTCCATGTCCTGGCTATTGTAAAGAGAGCTGCAATGAATTTTGTGGTACATGACTCTTTTCAAATTATGGTTTTCTCAGGATATCTGCCCAGTAGTGGGATTGCTGGGTCATATGGTAGGTCTATTTTTAGATTTTAAGGAACCTCCATACTGTTCTCCATAGTGGCTGTATCAAGTTACCTTCCCACCAGCAGTGCAAGAAGGTTCCCTTTTCTCCACACCCTCTCCAGCATTTATTGTTTGTAGATTTTTTGATGATGGCCATTCTGACTGGTGTGAGACAATATCTCATTATAGTTTTGATTTGCATTTCTCTAATGATTAATGAGGTTGAGCATCCTTTCATGTGTTTGTTGGCAATCTGTATATCTTTTCTGGAGAAATGTCTACTTAGGTCTAGACAGTTAAATTTAAAAATGTCTGCTCTGATAAAGATAATGTCAAAAGAGTAAGAAGACTGAGAGAAAATATTTACAAAGACCGATCTGATAAAGAACTATTATCCAAAATATATAAAGAACTCTTAAAATGTAACAAGAACAAACAATCCAGTTACAAATTAGCTTAATATTTAAATGGACACCTCATCAAAGAAGATATAGTATTTGTAATTAAGCATATGAAAAGATTCTCCATATTATATGTCATTAGGAAAGTGCAAATTTAAACAACAATGTGATAACACAGTACACCTATTAGAACAGCCTAAATCTGGGACACTGACAACACCAATGCTAACAAGGATGTAAATCAACATTACTCTCATTCATTACTGGTAGGAATGTAAAGTAGTACAGTCACTTTAGAAGACAGTTTTTCAGTTTCTTACAAAGCTAAACGTACTCTTACCACACACTCCAGTAGTCACAATCCTTGGTATTTTCCCAAAGGAACAAAAATTATATACACACAGATATCTGCATACAGATGTTTGTAGCAGCTTTATTCTTAATTGCCAAAACTTGGAAGCTCTTAAAACCATCGAGAAATGTGAACAGTTGTTTGGCTACATCACAAAGTATTGATTGACTGTCAAAATACCAAGTTATATGAGGTCTACTTGGATTAATCTATGGTTGAGAAAGGCCCTTGGATGTCACAGAAAAGTTTGAAAAACTTTCTAGAATTCTTTTTTTTTTTTTTGTTCTTTTTGCGGTATACAGGACCTTCACTGTTGTGGCCTCTCCTGTTGCAGAGCACAGGCTCCGGACACGCAGGCTCAGCGGCCACGGCTCATGGGCCTAGCCACTCCATGATATGTGGGATCTTCCCGGACCAGGGCACAAACCCATGTCCCCTGCATTGGCAGGCGGACTCTCAACCACTGTACCACCAGGGAAGCCCTAGAAGTCTTCTTAATGTGACTACCATAATGCAGTTTGGAGTTCAACAATTCCTTTTGGGGCATCTCTTTACAATGGTACATTCTTCTCTGTTCATCAGAAGAAGAATCTGTGCAAAGAAAGTACAATTATCTCAAAAAGAACTAAAAAATCAGTCCAAAGAGTTTTGTATGAACACTCTAAAAACAAAAAGTTTTCTAGGATCACTGAAAGTTTCATCTGCCCAGTTTGCAGGATAGACAGTTCTCTATCCAGCTGGACTTCTGTCATAACAAAAGGTGTCTCAATAAAAGAGAAGTTTTTAAAAATTCCTACCATTACTTCTTTGAGTGGCTAAGTCACTATATTACCTAGAAAAAATGACCACTTACTTAATATATTTGCACAAACCAGTTTCTCTGTTTTCAGACAGAGTGTAAGGTGAAAGAGAATGAAAGGGTCTGAGAAAGGATTCATGAAGATACTGATAGGTGATGGAAATTTTGTAGGAAATAGAGAGCAAGGTAATCGACAATTCAGATTGTATGAGGCATTTGAGGTACAAAAAGAAAATTGCCAACCCATTTCTTTTTTTTTTCTTAGTTATCTATTTATACATATTAGTGTATGTATGTCAATCCCAACCTCCCAATTCATTCCACCACCACACCCCCACTCTCACTTTCTCCCTGTGGGGTCCATATGTTTGTTCTCTACATCTGTGTCTCTATCTCTGCCTTGCAAACTGGTTCATCTGTACCATTTTTCTAGATTCCACATATATGTGTTAATATATGATATCTGTTTTTCTCTTTCTCACTTCACTCTGCATGACAGTCTCTAGGTCCATTCATGTCTCTACAATGCAATCCCTATCAAACTATCAATGGCATTTTTTACAGAAATAGAAAAAAAATAATCTTAAAATTGTATGGAAACACAGAAGAATCTGAGTAGCCAAAGCAACGTTTGAAAGAAAAATGGAGCTGGAGGAATTGAGCTCCCTGACTTCAGACTACACTACAAAGCTACAGTAATCAACACAATATGGTACTGACACAAAAACAGATATATAGATCAAAGGAACAGGATAGAAAGCCCAGAGATAAACCCATGCACCTATGGTCAATTAATCTGTGACATAGGAGGAAAGGATATACAATGGAGGAAAGACAGTCTCTTCAATAAGTCATGGTGGAAAAACTGGACAGCTACATGTAAAAGAAAGAAATTAGAACACTCTCTAACACCATACACAAAAATAAACTCAAAATGGATTAAAGACCTAAATGTAAGACGAGACACTATAAATCTCTTAGAGGAAAACATAGGAAGAACACTCTTTGACATAAATCACAGCAAGAACGTTTTTGATCCACCTCCTAGAGTAATGGAAATAAAAACAAAAATAAACAAATGGAACCTAATGAAACTTAAAAGCTTTTGCACAGCAAAGGAAACTATAAACAAGACAAAACGACAACCCTCAGAATGGGAGAAAATATTTGCAAATGAATCAGTGGACAAAGGATTAATCTCTAAAATATATAAACAACTCATGTAGTTCAATATTAAAAAAATGAACAACCCAATCAAAAATTGGGCAGAAGACCTAAATAGATATTTCCCCAAAGAAGATATACAGATGGCCAAGAGGCACATAAAAAACTGCTCAACATCACTAATTATTAGAGAAATGCAAATCAAAACCACAATGAGGTATCACCTCACACCAGTTAGAATGGGCATCATCACAAAATCTACAAGCAACAAATGCTGGAGAGGGTGTGGAGAAAAGGGGAATGCTCTTGCACTGTTGGTGGGAATGTAAATTGATAAAGCCACTATGAAGAACAGTATGGAGGTTACTTTAAAAACTAAAAATAGAATTGCCATATAACCCAGCAATCCCACTACTGGGCATATACCCAGAGAAAACCATAATTCAGAAAGACACATGCACACCAATGTTCATTGCAGTGCTATTTACAATAGCCAGGTCATGGAAATAACCTAAATGCCCATTGACAGATGAATTGAAAGATGTGGCACATAAATGCATTGGAATATTACTCAGCCATTTCTGGCTCTAAAAGACAATTGGAAATGATTCAAGCAAATTTGATAATATTTTATTGCATTCAGATATAATAGTTATTAAGAAGAAATAACAACCTTGCTTCATGACTACAGTTATTTTCGATCCACCACACTTTCTCTCAAAGAACTTAAAAGTTAGCTTAATTTCCACACATATAAAGAGTTAAAACTAATGAAAGAGTTAAAAAATATAAGAGATTTTCACATGTCATAATTAATGACAAATGAACAGTGCAGGATACATGTGCTCTGACTTCATTACTTGGTGGCAAAGTTCAGGGCAGGCTTCAGGGAAGTGACATCCCTTTTGGCTTCTCTTAGAAAGTCAGCAACTGTAGCAGCTAAAAATAAAAGAAGAATAAACAGAAGAAATATATTTTAAATTAATATTCAAATGATTTTGAAATATTCAAGTGAAGCTACTGTGAGCATCAGTAATTACGCCAAAATATGAGTAAATGTTATAATTATAACTACAGTAAAAATTATCCAGCAGTTTCAGGAAGAGGCTCTGCACAGCATATTGATCAGCAGTTATAGGGCTTTTCTTAAGGATGAAAGCAACATGAAGAGAACATAAATTCAGTTTGTTCACATTGTGGATGTTCCAGTGGCTGAGTCACAAGACCATACAAGTATCTAGCTTCAGGAATACTGGCCCCTACTGTTTACATCAGATGTAATAATCTTATGTTAATACATTTCCTGGATTACACCATGGGGAGAAAAACTGCTCTCCATAGTTCTCTAAATTTCTCAGTTCAATCCAGTTAGCTAAGGAAGTTTGGGTTAGAATCACTGTTCTCCATTTATTAGCTCCAGTACATTTCTAAAATCAGGTTAACCACATGAAAATATTACATCTAGGATTATAAATTTAGATTTACAATAGTGATTGGTAGGAAGAAGAACACAATTCCTGTTACTCTGCCTCTATATATTTTCACTCTCTACAGTTTGACTCCACTGGAATCCTGAGACTCATCCCAATCTCTAGACCCAACCCTGGTCTTAAACATACCTAGTCTGGCTGCTGGTTGTTTCTGCCTATTCTCCCTACCCCAATCCTGTCTTTTATGGCTTTCTTTAGAAAGGTGGTATGGTATGGTTTCCTATCAGGTTACGTCAAAGTCTTCAGCACTGTATTCTAGGCTCTCCCCCATTAGACCCTACAAATGCCTAATGATATCCTTGCAGAGGGCCCCACATCTCATTAACGGTCCCAATTTACTTCTTCCACATCCTCACTTATTCCAACGAATACATTCAACAACTGTCAATAGCCTCCACACATTCTATACCTCTGTGACTCCTTCCCTGAGAATCACACACCTCACCAACCCATGGCAGTGTTCTGAAAAGCTACTGGTATCTGTAAATACATCTTCATTCTCTAATTTATACCTGCTTCTCAACTAATTAATTGAATTTCACCCTTTCTATCCAGCTCAGATTTTATGTTCTTTGGAAGAAGCTGTTTCTTAAGTATGTTTACAGTCCTCACACTCCCTACCATACTGCAACGTGCATGCAGTTGAATACATATTTATTGAGTGAATAAATGGGGAAATAAGCAATTGAAATATTGAGTCTCAGGACAGCAAAGGACTCAGAGATCCTTGAAAATTTAAATGTCCTATAATAAACATTGATGGATTGAGAAAATTTGCTTTTTATATTTTACAATTTTTAGGTTTATGATTTAATGCAGCATAACTATAAAATTCACTTATTTTTGTTGGGATTTTAATGGAGCTTATAATCTAGTGTAAGAAGAGAGAAAATAAACAAGTAAACACTCAAATAAACAAGATGATTTATCATTCATTTTTGCTACATATATATTATACATGTTATATAGCACCATTTTATTGATGATTCTAAATTATGCAGTAGGGTATAAATATGAATCTTTTCCCCAACCACTGGGTTCAGTGCTGCTCTGCTAAATCTCCCTTTCCTGTACTTTAATGACATATTGGGCAGAAACCATAACTTTCTGGTTGATCTAGCTATAAAAACTCAAGCCATTTAAAAACTTTAAACTCACTTTACATCCCATTTCCTTCCCTCTCTCTAGTACAGTTCTGAGCTGGGGAACTGGCTGCAAAGAATAGAGGAGACAAATGTGTGGTATGGCTCTGATAGTCCTCAGCCTATTCTGCTGCTGAGGTCCCTTCAACAAAGGGGCAGTCTCTTTATATAGGATATGGTTGAATTCTGAATACCTTTTCAAGTATACACTTGCCTCGGTGAAAATTTCTCATTCTTGAAGCCCACTCCCCACCTGGTCCTGCCATTTCTTTCCAATTCTTCCCCCTGTTCAGTTAGGCACAGGGGCAGCTCTCAAGTCTGTCACCAAGGGATACTTTCATAAAGTAAACAGCATGATCACCATTTTGTAGGAGAAGTGCCTTGGAGTCTCCTTGGATTCTAGCAGAGAAAATAACTAAACCATGTGAATCTTCCACTTTGAACATGCCACTTTACTTAAGACCATATATCTTCATGACTTTCTCACCTTCAAACCTGCCCTCTCTTTACTATATCCCCTTTCCTTTCAATGTCAATCTCATCTAGTCATGGCATGCAGGGGAAAACAAAATCTTGCTATATAAGCATGTTTAAAACATTTCCATCTTGCACTCAAGTCTTTTCAAGCTAGAATGCCCCTGCCTGGTCTGCTTGAAAATACTTTTTTTCTGAGCTTTGGGCTCTAGTTCTCAATGGTGAAACACCAGGAAATGTCCAAGTTATCACATCTATTTTATTTCTCCATCTTCTTTCCCTGTGAAGTTAGCAAAGTTTAAATTTCTTTTCAGTGTTTTTATTTGCATGGCTGTCACCATGGTAACAATAATCCAAGACAAAAATGATACCAGTAGAGGCAGGCAAGGAATAGAGAATGATTCAAGACCATGACAGCATGAAGATATCTCTAAAAGGATTCTCAACCATAACTCCCACCATCCCCCAGCCACAGGGAGGCATGGCTCTGCAAATAGGCAGCCTGATTGGGAGTAAGAATCCTGTTGGGTCTTTAGAGAAACTTTCTATTTTATTGGGCACTTGTAATTTTGGTGATGATAACTGTCCAACATCCTACCCAGTAACAGATCCAAGTAACTGATAAGATCATGAGTCATCACAATGAAGCTGAGTGCTTTGAAATTCTGTCCTATTCAGATTGCCTGGCTTTGATCCAACCTCTGCTTGTGGACTGCCTCAGGTAGTCTTGTGGTAGTCTTGTGTACCTGTACCAGGTGCTTTTATTGGATTCATGATTGGTTTAGCAAATACATTGTTCCTGGCATATGAGAAAAACTAAGATGAACTTTTCAATAGTGGCAATAGCCAGCGTTAAAATGCAATTTTCAGGGCTCAACTAAAACTACTTCAGCCAAAGAAGGAATTACTTCTTTTGCTGTTTGTTGAAAGTAAAACCAAGCAATGAAGCAAGTTTTTTTCTCTTGCACTTATTTTTTCTCTAGATCTTGTTTTTTTTTTTTTTTTTTTTTACAGTACATGGGTCTCTCACTGTTGTGGCCTCTCCCGTTGTGGAGCACAGGCTCTGGACGCGCAGGCTTAGCGGCCATGGCTCACGGGCCCAGCTGCTCCGCGGCATGTGGGATCTTCCCGGACCGGGGCACGAACCCACGTCCCCTGCATCGGCAGGCAGACTCTCAACCACTGCGCCACCAGGGAAGCCCTGGATCTTGTTTTTACAAGACCATTTTTGAGAAAAGTGACATAGTATCTACCAACAGAGGGAATAAAATAAAATGTTAGTTACATGTATGTTAGTTACATGTCAGAATTATCCAGGGTGTAAGAGCTGTTTCCCCTCACCTGTATGCAGTTAAAGTAAAAACAAATGTGTTTGTCTAATGTGTTGTCTACTTTCAAGATAATAGCTATTTTGTAGACTAGTGCTGAGTATTTTGCATTTTGGGAGGCAATTAAGTAATTAAGCAACTGAAGTTAAAGTTTACACCAAAAAAACAATGAAAGGACACAGTCAAGTGAACAATTATTTTCTCACGTTCATTTGAAAATAGGATATCTGAATGAAGTACATCAAAATAACATTTGCACAGGTGGTTTCAATATCCAGTACACATTAAAAATTGTATTTTATTTAATGGATAGCTATATCTTCTGCCTATGTGTTATGTTTACTTGGAGGTAAAGATTTATAAATGTTAACTTATTCAATCTTTATATCATCCACATGAGTTAGGTGTTATTATTATCATCTTCATTTTACAACATAGGAAACTGAGGCAATGGTGGTAGATAGTTTCTAGGGTGTACACAATGAGGAAAGCATGGAGGCTGGACTTGAACACAGACAGGCCAGCTCAGAAATGCAGGCTCTGAGTTGCTATACCAGGCTACAAGGAGAGCACACACTCTGACCTTGCTGTCTATCAGAGTGTGGGGTGAGCTCCTTGGCTTTGATGACAGACAGAGGTGAGTTTCAATCCTGGTTCTGAGCCAATCACCACCACCAGTATTGTCCAAGCATTCACATCTCTTGCCTAGACTTCTGCTCTTGACTTTGAGTCTGACTCCCCACCTCCAACACTCCCTGTGACACAGAGCATCCTTTCTAAACTGAAAATTTGATTCTGAAATCTCTCTTTGTCAGATAAGTCTTTTATGACCAAGTCTCTCTCTCCTGCTCTAATTTTACCAGACATCCAGGTGGTCTTGTCTCACCCAACTTTTTGTGTGTGTGGCTTTATTTTATTTATTTTTTTAACATCTTTATTGGAGTATAATTGCTTTACAATGGTGTGTTAGTTTCTGCTTTATAACAAAGTGAATCAGTTATACATATACATATGTTCCCATACCTCTTCCCTCTTGTGTCTCGCTCCCTCCCACCCTCCCTTTCCCAACGCTCTAGGTGGTCACAAAGAACCAAGTTGATTTCCCTGTGCTATGCGGTTGCTTCCCACTACCTATCTATTTTATGTTTGGTAGTGTAAATATGTCCATGCCACTCTCCCATTTTGTCACAGCTTACCCTTCCCCCTCTCCATATCCTCAAATCCATTCTCTAGTAGGTCTGTGTCTTTATTCCCCTCTTAACCTTAGGTTCTTCATGACCTTTTTTTTTTTTTTTTTTTAGATTCCATATATATGTGTTAGCATACAGTATTTGTTTTTCTCTTTCTGAATTACTTCACTCTGTATGACAGACTCTAGGTCCATCCACTTCACTACAAATAACTCAATTTTGTTTCTTTTTTATGGCTGAGTAATATTCCATTGTATATAAGTGCCACTTCTTTTTTATCCATTCATCTGATGATGGACACTTAGGTTGCTTCTGTCTCCTGGCTATTGTAAATAGAGCTGCAATGAACATTTTGGTACATGACTCTTTTTGAATTATCGTTTTCTCAGGGTATATTCCCAGTAGTGGGGTTGCTGGGTCATATGGTAGTTCTATTTGTAGTTTTTAAGGAACCTCCATACTGTTCTCCATAGTGGCTGTATCAATTTACATTCCCACCAGTAGTGCAAGAGTGTTCCCTTTTCTCCACACCCTCTCCAGCATTTATTGTTTCTAGATTGTTTTTGATGATGGCCATTCTGACTGGTGTGAGATGATATCTCATTGTAGTTTTGATTTGCATTTCTCTAATGATTAATGATGTTGAGCATTCTTTCATGTGTTTGTTGGCAGTCTGTATATCTTCTTTGGAGTAATGTCTATTTAGGTCTTCTGCCCATTTTTGGATTGGGTTGTTTGTTTTCTTGTTATTGAGCTGCATAAGCTGCTTGTAAACTACGGAGATTAACCCTTTGTTAGTTGCTTCACTTGCAAATATTTTCTCCCATTCTGAATGATGTCTTTTGGTCTTGTTTATGGTTTCCTTTGTTGTGCAAAAGCTTTGAAGTTTCATTAGGTCCCATTTGTTTATTTTTGTTTTTATTTCCATTTCTCTAGGAGGTGGGTCAAAAAGGATCTTGCTGTGATTTATGTCATAGAGTGTTCTGCCTATGTTTTCCTCTAAGAGTTTGATAGTTTCTGGCCTTACATTTAGGTCTTTAATCCATTTTGAGTTTATTTTTGTGTATGGTGTTAGGGAGTGTTCTAATTTCATACTTTTATATGTAGCTGTCCAGTTTTCCCAGCATCACTTATTGAAGAGGCTGTCTTTTCTCCACTGTATATTCTTGCCTCCTTTATCAAAAATAAGGTGACCTTATGTGTGTGGGTTTATCTCTGGGCTTTCTATCCTATTCCTTGATCTATATATCTGTTTTTGTGCCAGTACCATACTGTCTTGATTACTGTAGCTTTGTAGTATAGTCTGAAGTCAGGGAGCCTGATTCCTCCAGCTCTGTTTTTTATTCTTAAGATTGCTTTGGCTATTTGGGGTCTTTTGTGTTTCCATACAAATTGTGAAATTTTTTATTTTATTTCTGTGAAAAATGCCAGTGGTATGGTAGTTTGATAGGGATTGCATTGAAACTGTAGATTGCTTTGGGTAGTAGAGTCATTTTCACAATGTTGATTCTTCCAATCCAAGAACATGGTATATCTCTCCATCTATTTGTATCATCTTTAATTTCTTTCATCAGTGTCTTATAATTTTCTGCATACAGGTCTTTTGTCTCCTTAGGTTGGTGTATTCCTAGATATTTTATTCTTTTTGTTGCAATGGTAAATGGGAGTGTTTTCTTGATTTCACTTTCAGATTTTTCATCATTAGTGTATAGGAATGCCAGAGATTTCTGTGCACTAATTTTGTATCCTGCTACTTTACCAAATTCATTGATTAGCTCTAGCAGTTTTCTGGTAGCATCTTTAGGATTCTCTACGTATAGTATCATGTCATCTGCAAACAGTGACAGCTTTACTTCTTCTTTTCTGATTTGGATTCCTTTTATTTCCTTTTATTCTCTGATTTCTGTGGCTAAAACTTCCAAATCTATGTTGAATAAGTTTTGTGAGAGTGGGCAACCTTGTCTTGTTCCTGATCTTAGTGGAAATGGTTTCAGTTATTCACCATTGAGAGCGATGTTGGCTGTGGGTTTGTCATATATGGTCTTTATTATGTTGAGGAAAGTTCCCTCTATGCCTACTTTCAGCAGGGTTTTTATCATAAATGGGTGTTGAATTTTGTCGACAGCTTTCTCTGCATCTATTGACATGATCATATGGTTTTTCTCCTTCAATTTGTTAATATGGTGTATCACATTGATTGATTTGCATATATTGAAGAATCCTTGCATTCCTGGAATAAACCCCACTTGATCATGGTGTATGATCATTTTAATGTGCTGTTGGATTCTGTTTGCAAGTATTTTGTTGAGGATTTTTGCATCTATGTTCATCAGTGATATTGGCCTGTAGTTTTCTTTCTTTGTGACATGTTTGTCTGTTTTTTATCAGGGTGATGCTGGCCTCATAGAATGAGTTTTTAATCTTCCAACTTTTTTTTTTTTTTTTGTGGTACGCGGACCTCTCAGTGTTGTGGCCTCTCCCGTTGTGGAGCACAGTCTCCGGACATGCAGGCTCAGTGGCCATGGCTCACGGGCCCAGCTGCTCCGTGGCATGTGGTATCTTCCTGGACTGGGGCACGAACCCACGTCCCCTGCATCGGCAGGTGGACTCTCAACCACTGAGCCACCAGGCAAGCCCATCTTCCAACTTTTTAATCTTCCGTAGGAGAACTTGTAATGATAAGAGTTTAAATATTTTGGGGTTACTTAATTTTCTCCCCTGGACCTAATGTATAAGGATGTTCAATTGGACCCAATGTACCAGACAGACAGACTATGGGTATTTGTCATGGCTATGTTAGCAATATTAGAAGACAGAGTGCCTGGCACAGAGTATTAACTCAAGGTAAATATTCATTGAATAAATGCATTAACATAGAGGAATCTGCATTTTGGTTATATACTGGAATAAATGGATTCTTCATTCAGATAATTGTGACTTATAGAAGGGGATCAATTTCTATCTTGATTATGCATTGGTGCCTCCAATTATGTGGTATAACTGAGAAGGCCAAAAAAAAAATACAGATAAAAATATTTATCCATATTTACCTAAAACAAAAGCTACTAGGAAATAGCCAAGATAGTTTGGGGAAGAACACATTGTACCAGAAAAATTTAATTTCTGCAGTTAAAGATTTGAGGTACTACATTGGAGCCATATACTCATAGTCTAAAATGTCACAATCCAATATAGAACAATTCATAACTTGAGCAAACTTCTTAAAGTGCCTCGCTGTTCCACTAGAAAGTGAATATTTTACTTTGCATTAATAATTACAATAACAAATACAATTCAAAAGCAATTATTAGCATATGTGGAATGTGTTACAGTTTGCATAGTTTTTTCAATCCTATTATCTCATTTCCAAGAATATTTTTCTGATTAAACTTTTTGCAAAGAATAATGTGTTCTCATTCCAACACTTCAAAATACACATTCTTGTATAGCTATATTTGCATGTAAAACAATACACATGTACATACACACACACTCATAAACACATACACAGTCTTAGATAAAGTATATATAATCTATCAGTAGCCAACAATAGTGGTATGTTGGTAGTCTAGTCTGCATGAATATTTTTTTCTCTTATTGATGGTTCTTGCCCGCATTAAAACTCTTAGAACCTCCTCTTCCATTTCTCTGATATACACACAAATACAATTTTTTTGATCTCCAGCAAAATGTTTAAAAATTGCCTGCACTTACATTTTTGTTTATCAAACATTTTGAATTGTTGTAATACATGTATTTTTATTAAATAAGTTAATTGACTATTCTTACTCAAATATTTAAGCATATAACAAAGCATTATTTATATAAAATAGAATTAATTGGAAAATAGAAGTTCGTATGCCCTGTACCACAGGGATACTGATGGGTATTAGCCAGTTAATATATATCAACCATCAAATAATGGCAAACTGAAAGCACAAAATTACAATTTCCTCTAACATTAGACTGAAGGATTTCTTCCCCCAGAGTCTCACCATCACCATAGGCCAATTTGGAATGCGTAGAAGTTTCTACGTTAAGTAGAAGGAGCAAGGGATCACTCTACTTGCTTAGTAAAGGGGGTGGAGCTGTTCTCCGAGCCTCTAGCTTTGGGTAATGCAATGATGATAACTGAGCCTCCAGTTACCCTCCTGTTAGGTGAGTAGGGGCCCCTAAAGCCAGTAGACAGTTGTGTTGCAGTGGAACATGTATCTCAGGACACAAAGTCCCACGAGAAGGAACAGCCTGCTTCAAGTTTAATGATTGGTAATTGGGTTCCTTTTAAGTATATGGAGAGAAAGTTGAAATTACAATTCTTCAATCTCTTCTCTCCTTTCCCATTATATATGGGTGAGTGGGGGATAGAGAACAATAAATTGTGCAACTTAGAGTTGTAGGCTAAGCCGTTTTCTTGGCAGCTGTGTCAATAAAGTACATACCTAACATCAGTTTCCCATAATACACATCATTCAGAGTCATATATTACTCAGTAAAATAGAAAAAAGGGAGACCAAAATCAAAATGAAAAGAGAAATTGAAGTGCAACCAGAGCAAGTAGCAGCTGAGCTAACAACAGCCAGCACAGTGAAACATTTCATCAGTCCTCCTGGAAAACAAGTGCTTTGGCATTAATGACCCTCCATATCATGTCCCAGAAAGCTGACGACCAGCTGGGGTGCAAGAATATTGGAAGCAAATTTTTCTTGCTATTCTCAGGTAATTGGAAGTAAATAGATGACTGCCCCCACACATCACCCTGCAGATTGTGATTTAGTTCAAGAATTTTGAAGGTGAATGTTTCTGTCTGTTTGCATTGACTTTGATGTGGATTTTTCAAAGCGGGTGTGATAGGACAGTCACCATGTGGGTATGTCATGGGTGCAAAAATGAGTGTTTTTTGAGGCTCAGATGGGAGAGGGGTCATATGTTCATCCTTCTACTTCCCTCCACACCCAAATCTAATCACACTTCTGCCCAGCTGTTGGCGGAGGTTCCAAAATGGTTATGCAATCAGGTCTAGAACTGAAACCCCAACTATGGTGAGGGCTCATTCTGCCTTACTCAATAGACAGATGTCCACATAGTTGTAATTATGTATTTATTTTGCCCTTAGAAAGCTGGCAAAAAAAGCATCTTTCTTCAGAAAAGGATTTATTTTTGTGATACACACAAAATATGCACACACTGTACTAATTTTAGGGGATTTTCTAAAATTTAAATTTATAAAGGGATTCGTAAAATGTGATCCTTCTCAGGGATTATTTTGCCAGATCCATCATATAAATTTGGAAAGAGCTCATCTATTACTTGTGAAAACTTAGATTTTTACAAATAGATTAAGAAAGGTCCCAAATAAATTGGATTCTTAACTTACTTTCTAGAGGAATTCCATGGAATTTTTATTTAAAATTGTATTATAGTTTCAGTATTCAGTGTTTCTTAATACATAAATGTCACTATAACATATATGTTTTCTCTTATTTCTTTGATATTTGTATATTTTCAATCAGTTGTATTCCTTTCCATTTATAATTTTAATATCTCTTTTCCCCAAGGAGTATTTATTAGCACTGCCACGTGAATGACAATGAATTACCACATTCTCCCTTTTACCGTACAAAATTAATATTGTCATAAATTACATGAAATTTAATGAATTTATATGAAAATAATTTTTAAAATTTAAAAATGTACCTTTAGAAAATATTCTTATGCCTCTGTCTTTTTTTCAGCTTTATCAGTAAATATTGAAACCTCATATCATGAAAGAGAAGAAAATGAACTGTCCTTTTAATCTTTAGAGCTCTTTATTTTCATCTAATATTGTACTTATATATTTTTCTTAGATACTTTAGTTGTTATATTTATATAATATACTCCTGTTACTTGAGTGTTATTCTAGTTTTAAAAAAATATCTATTACCCTAACTCATCCAAAATAACAAAGGAATCAACCTACTTACACACAGCCTGACCTTCTTGCATCTTTCTCCTCTTTCATTAATTATATTTTTATTTCTACTTTGCCATGATTTATATTATGTAAGATTTTGGTTTTTTTCTAACTCAAGGTTGGATCTGGGTTTGACAGGTCCCAGAGCATGAGCGATTTGGCCCTCTTTAATTAAAATAACACAAAACTATAATTGAAAAAGAAGTTAAAAAAGCCTATTATTTCTTTTGACAGAAATCACAACAAATTAGAAATGTCAAAAAGTAAATAAATGTGTTTCCCCAAATCTCATGAAATTGCATATTTTTATTAGCAGTCAGACACACATATATAATATGTTTGTTTCTCTATTTGGCTATACACTCACATATGATCAATGATTTTACAAAATTATTTTTACAAAATTATTCATCTGTTTTCTAGAATGGTCAATTGACCTTTTTATAGATGGAAAAGTTTCTTGCAGCTCCATAATTTTTGTTGGTAATAGTATACAACTTTATATCTTACTTATCAAATTTAGGATAATCTTTAACATGATATTTTTCACAGCAAGCTATATGATTTCAGAACAGTTCAATTTTCTTGCACCATGATTAAACACTTTTAAATAATAAAATCACGTATTAATTTGTTTTCTGTGTTTTACTTGCTGTTCCAGTGACCATTTTTCATTCAGTTTCATCTGCACCCCTCAGACAATCAGGGCAAGGTAGGTCACAGTGTACACTAAGGTACAATTCAAGGTATGACATCCCACACAAATAGATTTACTGATTTTAGTACTGATATAGATTAATGCTCTGCAAGCACAGCATTTCTATTTCATGTCATTCTCAACAAAAATGTTAAAAAGGAAAACTGTGAGTTTCTAAATTTATACACTATATTAATATGAGGAAACATGTACTTTTGACTAGGTGATGGTGACAAAATATTGATAATCAAAAAGATTTTCCAGGAACCAAGTCTAGCTCCATCCTTTTCAAATCTTGTTCTCTTTTTCTACTCACACATTTCTGGTGCTTATGCACTTAGGATGACAGAAAACCTTTGAATTTACATTGTAACTTGACAGGGGCTACATTGGGTGGTGGGAATTAGAGAGTCCTACCATTGTCCAAGGAAATGATAGTGAATCACATGAATTTATCACATTAAACTCCATCTAAAAATATTCCTAAGACAGTTTCTCTTAGCTAATTCCCAAAAATGCCTGTGTATTTTCCAACAGAAGGAGATAGATAACAGAAAGGGAAACTAGGGATGGAAGCCCTAACCCATAGTGTTAAAGTATCTTTTGTTTGCAAATTTTCAAATCTATGACCACAAGTGAACATAATACTGAGAAGCCCTGATCCCAAAATACACATCTCCAGCCTTGGAAAGTGTGTGTTTATGTGAGGGAGCCTGAGTCTGAGGCTCATAAGCTTCAGAGAGTTGGTTCAGTGTTCCTGTTACTTTTATTTTATTTTTGAAATGAGAAAGTCATGTTTATTTATTATTATATTTTTTTTGCTGCACAGCACAGCATGTGGAAATTCCCCAACCAGGGATCAAACCCACGCCCCCTGCAGTGGAAGCATGAAGTCTTAACCACTGGACCACCAGAGAAGTCCCTGTTACTTTTAAATGAACTCTGTGCTCAACATCTAGCCTTTTAGATGTTTCTCCATTTACTTCTTTGTTGGATAAACATTACATTTTTAGTTGTTCTTTAATAAGGCTTCACTGACTAAACTTTTTATAGTTTGAAAATATCTATCAACTGACTTTGAACCCATATGACAGTTTGGGATGCAAAGAAAATATAAGTAATGCATTTTCTGAGAAGAAGCTATAAACAACACTGTCTCTAATTTTGAATGTGTCTTTGGAGAGGTTTGAAGTCAGTCTACTATTTCTGCCTTTACAGGTGACTTGATTTCTTTTAAAAATAATTTGGCTTATATACCCTTAAAATTCTTTCTTTCTTTTTTTTTTTAAGAAGCAGTAGTTTTTAATTTATTTATTTATATAATTTTTATTTATTTATCTTTTGGGTGTGTTGGGTCTTCTTTGCTGCACCGGACTTTCTATAGTTGTGGTGAGCAGGCGTTACTCTTTGCTCTGGTGTGTGGGCTTCTCATTGCGGTGGCTTCTCTTGCTGCAGAGCATGGGTTCTAGGCATGTGGGCTTCAGTAGTCGCAGCATGCAGGGTCAGTGATTGCAGCGCGCAGACCCTTGACCCCACGGACTTCAGTAGTTGCAGTGCATGGGGTCAGTTGTGGCGTGCAAGCTCAGTAGTTGTGGCTCTTGGGCTCTAGAGTGCAGGCTCAGTAGTTGTAACGCACAGGCTTAGTTGCTCTGCGGCATGTGGGATCTTCCTAGACCAGGGATCTAACCCATGTCTCCTGCATTGGCAGGTGAATTCTTGACCACTGCACCATGAGGGAAGTCCCTAAAATTCTTTCTTTACCTCTGGAGTCCAGTAATATTACCAGGATGTATCTCCAGAGTGACATATATCAGTTTTCTCTAGGATATAATTTTCCCTATCAACTTGTGAATGTGTGTGTGTGTGTGTGTGTGTATTTTTTTTGCACCTGTGGGATCTTAGTTTCCTGACCAGGGATAGAACCTGTGCCCCCTGGAGTGAAAGCGCAGACCCCTAACCACTGGACCACCAGGGAATTCAACTAGTATATTTTAGTCTTTACTTCTCTTCTGGAAATTTTCTTGAATTAAATCTTTTTCTCTCATTTATTGGTTGCCCTTCTACTGGGATACTGATTATGCTTATATCCCTTTACTTTGCCTATTTTCATATCTAGCTTTATACCTCCAATCCTTTTCAACTATTTTTTAAATTTAATTTTAATCCTCCTTTCAGGCTTATTCTTATGTTCTTGGCTGTGCTTTCAATAGTGTTCATTCTCCTGTCTTGTATTCAATAGTTTCTCATAAGTTCTTCATTTTATTTATGTTTTCCATATCTTTTCCACATTATTAAGTCTATTTCTGTTATCTTAGTATTTTGTTCTTAAAATATTTATATCTCCTTTGAGAGCTTGTTTCATAGAGGGTATTTGTTTTATTAAAATCTTTTGATTTGTCCAAAATATTTCTTAAATGTATCTATCCTATGGAAAATGTCTTTAATCCTTGTTCTCATTTGTTTTCAATGGGTGGAATTCCTCTCCTTCTTTATATTCATAGAAATCATGTGAATATTACAAATCTTGGCGTGAAGGTCATTCTTCCTGGGCCAGGTGTCCACAGAGGGAACAGTGAGCCTCAGACCCAGGTCTCTCCATGCACAATGTCTGACTGCATATTTGAGAAGCTTGGAATGAGATGGAAACCTGTGGAGACTGATAGAGACAGAGAGAGGCAGAAAGAGAGAGCTGGTTTTCCACTTTTCCTCAATAACATAGTGTGGCAGCTGGGAGGGTGTTCACAAAACCCAACTTCTCTTAAACCCTGCTGAAAGGACAGCCACAGTTTTCAACATTATCACACAGGTGCACTGTGTGTTTTTTCCTCAGATATTCCATAGTGTCAAGCAAGTCCCCAAGAAGCTTTAGCAGTCAGCTTATGTATCCCAAAACCTCTTATTTCAAATATAGAACTTTTGTTCCAGTCAATACCTTGTGCAGTTTTTGCATTGAATGCCCTGCTCTTCAGCTGTCTCTGTGATACAGTCAGAGATATCTTCTCATAGCATCTTTCCCCACCCCAACCCAGCCATCACTAAGCTAATGATGGTCATTTCTCTTACACTGATTTGGATTTACAAATCACTCCTAGATGCATTACAAAAATGTTTGTTTTTTTCCTGTGGTTTTCATTTGGTTTGGGGAGGCAGAAAGGGAGGGAGCAGATGCATTCTTACACTGCCCAAATCAAGTCAGAACTCTAAGTACAATATTTTTGGAAACAGCCAGAAAAGTCTTCTCTGGATCAACATTCATAAGTAAACCTATGTTCTCCTTCATTCATTTTTATCCGGGAATATAAAGCCATTCACTTGAGCTTCCCATGCATTTTGCAATAGCTAATGAGAAAATATTTGAGTATTTTAGAGGTTTTTTTTTTTTCTTTTTAAATTATTTTGTATCTAAAACTACTTAGAATGTCTATTTCTCTCATATTCTTTCATTTTTTTTACAGATTCTTATTTTCATTATTAAGATATTTTTAAAGAAACCGAAAAAAACAACTTGATTTTGTATATTGGAAAAGGTAATTTCCATTTTAGTCGAATGTAAAAAAGTTTTCTTTTTTTCAGTTTTCAGTTTTAGTAGTAAGTTAAGAGAACCTCAGATCTGTTATATTGTATTCAAATTCAGTGATCTCCTCTGAACGAGAAAAATGGAGACTTCAAGTATTTGTGAGAATACTCCGATACTCAGTTTGAAAATAAACGGTTAGACTAGACGTGTAGTTTAAGAAATTCAGTTTATACTTATTAAGCTATTATATATTAAAAGTACCTAGAGTAGTGTCTAATTTATAGTATTTGACCAAGACAAGTTAGTCCCCTTCTCTATTCAGTGAAGCTTGGCCCAAGTATGCCCTTGGGGGGAAAAATGAAAAATGCGAAAATTAGGTGATAACTGTCCTAGGATACCTGATTAGACTTCAATGTGATTAAAGAATTCTGCAACACCAGCAAGAATAGGGAGCACAAAAGTACGTTTCCTGTTTCTTCTCTTATACTTAGTACTTCAGTAATCTGTCTGCTACAAACCTCTGAGCTCCCACTTCTGTATGTCAATTGCCAATTCAGAGACACCGTGAGGCTGATGCTAAGGAGACCTGACAGCACAGAGCAGAAAGGCACCAGAATAATCCTATGTGGCTGCGTGGTCCTGTGGACATAGACACTATAAGATGTAGAAATGAGGCCATAGAATGAGACAGTATTTTAGTGCCTTTGGAGCCCGTAGGAGTCGAAATAAAGCAACTGTCAACCAAAGTTTCTTCTCTATCAGCTTACATATGATGGCATGGCAATTTTGATTATAATTGTATACTATTTCAAAATTGCAAAGGAAAAAAACATGTTTAACTCTTCTCATAGTATACGTGATCTACTTTTTTTATCTAACATCCTCCCTTCCTTCTACTACAACCCTGCCCCCTTATAGAAGATACTTTCTAAGTTACAATTATTTTCGTAGACTTGTTTCACCCAGGCTGAGTCTGGGTAAGAAGGACCAGTAGATAGATGGGAGAAGAAGAAATGCATGTCCCCTCTTATGCTGGATGAAACCACATGGGTTTAAGGCCTGTATCCAAAAATATTCAAGTAAAGGTTTCCATTAAGGAAATGCATATGATAATGAGCAAACCCTCTAACAAGTATACTGTACTTGTTAAGTATATGGAATAGCACCAAATGTTTCATGATAAAAAGACAGATATTTATTTTTTTTTAATTTTAAAACTGTAACATCATAACTCTTCAATGTGCTTGCAACCCATCAAAATACTGGAAATTAAAATTCACAAAAATAATCACAGACAATATTGGGTAATTAAATAGAATTATTTGATTCTCAATTATACAGTTATAAATGAAATTACTATTGATGTGAGCTTGACATTAACATACACATTGCATTTGACTATTTTCTGACAGCTTTAAATGACCATTGTTATATAATCAGAAAACCCAAGGTTTCTAAATGGTCCAGGAATGTGGACCCTATAACCACAATAACCCAAGATTATAGGGATATTCTTTGAAAAGCAACGAGTTATTCAGATATCACAAATTCTGCTTAGTTCAGTCTAATGACTTAGATGAAACGTTAAAAAAATGACCTGTTACAGTAATTCGTTTCAATTCTGTTGGTACAGTCAATTCAGTGCCTATTTTTACTTAATTTCTTAAAGTTCTCATATTTTCTTCAGATAAGTTAACACAGTATAGATATTCTTACAGTTGATATGTGATGTGTGTGCTTATTATCAAGGTAAAGATTTAAACTTAAAGAATGTCCACAGGGACACCATTGTAGTGTACCCCACCATTTGTTGTGTGGTCTGTGGAAGGAGCAATTGTCTTTTTATTTAAAAATCTATTCGTGACCGAATGAGATGCATACACCAGATAAAAATGCCCTTTCAGATTACATAGATTCCCATCCAGTGAGTTGGTTAGAGACATAAGAGATGCATGCCTTCCTTGTGCTTTCTACATTTTTTGAGGTGTGGAAGAGGGAAGGGGAGAGAGGAGTAGTACAAATTGAGTTCTATTTCTAAACTAATTGTAATACAAACTGGGCTGCATCACCCTTGATTTTATAAATACTTTGAACAAAGTGCAGTGATTGCATAATAGTCCATCAAATGAGTGGTTGATTAGTTCAGTCAGTTTTACATGCAGTTTAGCTATTATTTCTACTAGAATGGAAGAAACTGAGCAAAGCTGTCACCTTTGTGGTGATGCCTGGCAGATGGGAACTGAGAATGAGTCTCAGTTGTAATATGCAAAGTCTGAAGAAAGTAATAATTAATTCTTCCATCTGATCCCTTACTCTCAAGTAAATATCATTTCAAAACCATGTTTCCTTAAGCATTACAAGTCTGACTCATTGGGACCTTTGGTGATCCTAACTGTCCTTTCCAATTTGATTTACTGTATCATGAAAGATACTTTCTCTTTTATCACATGGGCTATTTTGAATGTTATGTTATACCTTAGTATTTTGTTCTGGAAATTTTATTTTAAATGCAATTTATTATTTTCCTTCAATTTTAGTGTTTGTAGAAAATGGTCCTCTCTCATTCCAACACACACACAAAATTATCTTCCTCAGTAAAAGCCTTTAATGTTCATGTTGTTAGTGTCTGTTTCTTGCTTCTGGTGGACAAGGGACAGAGAAAGTAGTGACTAATATCAGAATCATGAGTGAAGATATGTTTTATTCATAAACTTTGTACCGTCAGTGAAATTAAAAGCAAAGTAAAGGGTCGAAGCTGTGAACCTTTTTCCTAGAGCCTGTAAACCAATAAAGGCTTTATATTAGCTATCGATATCTATCTCTGAGTTGCCTTAATAACATCTTATTCCCTGTTTTCACCAGCCATCAATAATATTTCTGCCTGCCCGCTCAGGCCCCTATCTCTGCGTGCAATTGCATTATAAGGGTCTATAAGCCCAATTTGCTTCACATTCTTATTTTTGGAAAAGGCTGGCTGGCTTTTGTAATGAGAGCAGCTGCCAGGAAGGCTTGACAGAATTTGTGGCCCATCTGGCTTATAATCTTCACTCAATATCGCAGAGGCCTAAACTCTGAGACCTGCTGATAAGCCCAGGCACCCAGGCAAGCGATGGCAGCTTTCTCTGTGATTTCTCATTAAGGGCAGGGACATCTCTCTGGGAATCTCTCATATCCTGGATATCACATAATTCCCTTTTTCATTTTCTAATAAGTACAAGGGAGTTGTATTTTTTTACACTATAGTATCTTCCTGTACCCAGATATGAGTGAACAGCCATTTGGAAAATTTTGACATTTGAGTGTTTGGGTTTCCTAAAATATTTGTTGTTAATCCAAAAGGGGGAAGAAGAAAACTAAAGAAAGTGCCATTAAATAGATCAGAATATATTAAATAACTATTTATACATTTTAGTTTTTAGAGATGATTCTTTTTCCTACTATATGTTTATATACATTTCCATCACAGTGCTATAGTGTGGCACCAGTGGTTTATAAGAAACAAATATAGAATCAATAGCATAGCCACTGACTTACCCAGCATTGATGAGCTTGTTTTCTTGGTGCCTGAACAAAAGGAGAGAAAGATAAAGAGGAGGCTGTTGAGGGTGGAGGGGTGTATAGGAGTTACATTGAAAGTATCTTCCTTCTCCCCTAACTTGCCTGTTGAAGATAAATTTTAAAAATCATGTGTAATAAGTTATTATGTAATAATAATCTTGTTTATCTTGTATTTCTAGCCTTTTATATTACATTTATTATCCTTTGTAATGCACTCCTAAGTATGTCAGAAGAAAAAGGTGATATAACCCCTACCTTTAGAAGTTTACAAATAGTGGGTCTGAATTTATTGACTTATAAACTATAGTTGGGAAAACTGTTATCTCCTCCAGTAGAGTTGCAGAAAGTGATTCTGTACTCTGGTAGATCTGCATCTACCAATGCAATTTAGTTTGGAACATTGGCAAGCCTTTATTTACTATGCTATTTATCTCCTCTCCCTTGTAGAAATTGCTTTCGCTATATTTCTTATATTTTACATGTATTTTTGATAAACTTGAAATGGCAGTGACAATATTCTGAATAAAAATGCTCTCATGGGAAGAATCTGAATAATAACTCATCAAAACAAGGAGCAGGACTGGTTACTTGTAGGACAGAAGACTGGATCATTCCTGGAGTCAAAACATATCAGTTAAGTATTTTCTTATCAATTATTCACCAAAAATTGATTAAGCACAGACTATGCATCAGGTACTATAAATGCCTTTAAAGAACAAAATTTGCATGAGTTAGAGAAACAACAACATATTTTGCCAAAAGGAGAGAAAAAGGCAAATGGAGGCTTAGATGCTCTGGTGAAGAGGGTGACGGCCCTTGACATGCTGATAGGAACACATAAAACAAAACAAACAAAACTCCTGAAAAGCATATCCAAGACATTCAGGTTGAGAGTGACTGAGAGTCAACAAATTGTGTCCTGAGGCCAGGTGTGGACCAATGTATGTCAGAAAGAACAAAAATGCAGACCAAACTGGAGACCAAATACAGAAAGAATGACTCACATCCTGAGCCAGAGCCTAAACAGCGTCCAGGAAGAACAAAGGATTCTGGCATGCATCCTGGCAATGGAACCAATTCACATGAACCCAGCTCAGTATCTTAGTACAAACGGAACTGAAGAAGGCCTGATTCCTGAGTGACAGAGATCACAGGGGCTTCTATTAGGTAGTGCGGGAAACTAAAGCCAGCAATCTTTGTCATTGACAGCTGCTTTCTAGACTTTTATATTACTTTTATTTTACTCACCCCTTTATATAACTTAGTAAAAGTAACTTCTAAAAATATTTTTAACTTGACTTAGCTGAACTAAAACAAAATCCCAATGTTGCCTTAGGGAGAACTAATTGACACTATTATGGCTACTGACATCTTTCTTAGGCCAGTCTCTCACATTTCCCTCCACGATCCACGTCCTCAAAAACCTGGTTCATATGTCGTTAACTCCTTTTGGTGTTCAAACCACCAAGTGCTCCCCTGTTTCTCTGTATGGTACAGCTTATATTGTTGGAAATATTCATTTTCCTGTCACTTGAAAATATACCATTATTTAAAAATTTTTGTCACTTGAAAAATACACTATTAGGTTTTTTCCTCCATGTATCCTCTTTATAATTTCAATGAGACAGTCTCCTATAGTTATTAACTCAGTATTTGGTACTTAGTAGGTGCTCTCGAAGCAATAATCAAGGCATTGGTTAATTCACTGATTGTTTAACAAATTCAGACTTTTCAATTTTTCGAGTTTTAGACCTATTAATTGAAATGCTCAACCGCAAAGAGTCCTGAATCTTCTATTGTAAAAGAACGACTTTCTAATAATAACCACTTGCAAAGTTACAAAATGTAGTTAGAATGAGTCAGACTTTTAAATAAATAGGCTGTGCAAATAGCAGCTATGTGGAGACATCTTTCTACTCACAGTAAAATTTTTATCATGCTCATGTTATATTTCACCCTATTTTCTGACATAAATGTGGATGACATGAAACTTTTGTACAAAAGTGAAATAGGAGAGGGTGTGGAGAAAAGGAAACCCTCTTGCACTGTTGGTGGGAATGTAAATTGATACAGCCACTATGGAGAACAGTATGGAGGTTCCTTAAAAAACTAAAAATAGAACTACCATACCACCCAGCAATCCTACTACTGGGCATATACCCTGAGAAAACCATAATTCAAAAAGAATTATGTACCAAATTGTTCATTGCAGCTCTATTTACAATAGCCAGGAGATGGAAGCAGCCCAAGTGTCCATCATTGGATGAATGGATAAAGAAGATGTGGCACATATATACAATGGAATATTACTCAGCCATAAAAAGAAATGAAATTGAGATATTTGTAGTGAGGTGGATGGACCTAGAGTCTGTCATACAGAGTGAAGTAAGTCAGAAAGAGAAAAACAAATACCATATGCTAACACATATATATGGAATCTAAGGAAAAAAAAAGGTCATGAAGAACGTAGGGGTAAGACCTACTAGAGAATGGACTTGAGGATATGGGGAGGGGGAAGGGTAGGCTGTGACAAAGTGAGAGAGTGGCATGGGCATATATACACTACCAAACATAAAATAGATAGCTAGTGGGAAGCAGCTCCATAGCACAGGGAGATCAGCTTGGTGCTTTGTGACCACCTAGAGGGGTGGGATAGGGAGGGTGGGAGGGAGGGAGACGCAAGAGGGAAGAGATATGGGAACATATGTATATGTATAACTGATTCACTTTGTTATAAAGCAGAAACTAACACACCATTGTAAAGCAATTATACTCCAATAAAGATGTTTAAAGAAAAAAAAAAGTGAAATAGGAAAATCCTGGATGAAGGAGTATGTGAGAGAATGTGTCTTTAGTGGGTGTGAGTATTTGGTTGCTCAAACACATGCCCAAGCCCTAATTTCACACTTTATTTCCCAGAAATTGAAGACAGCTAATTGATTTTTTACCACTAGTATGAAACTTTTATCTACTTCTTCATGCCTCATAGGATGGGAAAACTGATGTTACTGGGGCTTGATGGCTTGTCCAAGAAGAGGTGACAAGTCAGTAAATAGAAGACCCAGATTAGATTGTGCTTTATAATGTTATGTTTTCATTTCTATAGAGAATCATTGCAGTTGAAAAGGCTTTAATAAAGATCACAATGTAGCTATTTTTCTTAGTGATGCAAATTTTCTTAAATTCATAAAAATGTTAAGCAAGAAGGGACTTTAGAAAGTGAAGTTCATGTAGTAGAAGTCATCAAATCAGAATTCAAGAAAAGTCCTCATACAGACATTTTTCAAGATATGACATAGAATTGAAAGAAGGAAAAGAAGAGCAGAAGTAGAGATATATTTTTATATTTACCATGTTCCAGGCCCCACTTTAGCCACTTTTATATTTCTCAGATGATTTTATTCTCATCTTCTAGCTAAGTTACGTCCTAGGGTTACCATTATTCAAATGAGGAAATTATTAGGGCTGTGTGTATTACAGGTTAGGAACCTACACACCAACTAATAGAGAAATCCAAATCCAACCTCCACTTTCTAATCAGTCTGAAAAGATCTCCTAAATTGAATAAACATTAGGAACTTACTGAATAAGATAAGAGAACTTTTAGACAACCCTTGTGAGAGTTTCAGAAACAAGTTCTATTTTGATAAAACACTTAAAACATTGTGGGTATTATAAGGGTTTTTTAGAAATATTCCAGCTCACCTGTGTCTCCAGGTCCATGTCAAATTACAATTTCCCATGCTCCTAAAGATCGGGGTGGTCATGGGACTTGACTCAGCCCAAAAGTATAGTAAAATGAGGCATGTCTAGGCAGCAGCTCTCAGAGGCAGTGTACATCTTACCACTTCCCTGTTTCCTATCTTGTCCATGAAAAATCATACATGACATACATACATGTCAGTCTGGGTGCTTGAGTGACTATGATAAGTAGAGCTTAGATTGTCCCTACTCATCTGGTGAGCATTCAAAAATCTTCCTTGATGGAGCAGGCTTTCCTATCTGAAATAATGTAAATATGAAGAACACTATTCAAGACAGATTTGGTTTTGAATGCCTGTTTCTGCCACTTATTGGCTGGGTGATCATGGGTAATTGATTCTCTAACCTTTAGTTTCCTCACCAATAATATGGTCACAATAACATCAATTTCATGAGGTTGTCATAAATGAAGTGTGGTAATATTTATAAATTTTTCAATTGAGTGCCTGTTACATACTACTGATGTATTAGAAATATCATCATCATCATCGTCATCATCCAGGGAGACAAGAAATTTTTTGCAATATTTTCATAAGGGATTTTGAAAAAATGGGATAAGCTTTTTTATCCATTAAAGACTAAGGAGGATCCGTAATAATAGCCTCAGAATTAAAGGACAAGAAGAATGGCGCAGGACAGACTCTGGGCACCCAGTAGATGAGAGATGAACACAGCTCAACTGAGGCTGGGATAGGAGGTGACTGCTTTGAGAAAAACACATGAAGAGTAAACTAACTTCTGAGTATTACTTAGTTAAATTTTTATCTCTTGAAAAGAAGAATATTTTTCCCTTATGAAGGTAAAGGAGAATGAAAATGTCCATACATCCTTTGTCTTTTCTTCCTAAGCAGTTTCAGAGTCTTGGGAATGACTTGAAGCCACTTCAGTTGGGTTGAATTGAAGGTATGGGCATCTAGATATGAATCCTTGTTTGACTTTATGAAACACTAATGGAGGAAGATGTTATTAAAACAGAAAACAATAACAACAACCTCATCAAAGAACAAGTGCCTTGCAATTGAATGTCAGAAATTTTTCAGAGTTCTCAGCAGGAAACCTCCCACTGAGAAGCACAGCCTGAAATCACTTCCCAGGAGAGTGACTCAAAACCTGGATGTGTTCTGAACAGGTGTTTCAGTAAGTGTTGCCGACTTCATCCTTCAAGTCAGGAGAAAGCTCCAGCAATTATTTGGAAATCTTTAAAAATAAGGTATTCAATCGGGAACTGGGAGAAAAACAGCATATACAGAGGGAGAAAAAAAATACCAGCTTTCTAAAATTAATAGACAATGTGTGTGTATATATATATATATATACACACATACACACACATTCATGTTCTCTATGTAATTAATATTTATTACCATCACTGTACTCCTTAATGTTTTTTTTTAATTCCCTTTATTTAGTCTTTCACTAATGGTACTGTAGCATTGAATAATCAAATGTCATGTGATTCTCAAAAGAAACATACCTCTGAAATTATAGAATTATCTAATCCAGAAAATAATTTAACTAATCTCATAAAGCAAATTCCATATTTAGATATAAACCACCAAAGCTAACCTCTTCCCACAGATGGAATAATGTGATCCAGTCAGACAGGTTTGGTCACTTCCAGTTGGATTACATAGAGCAATAGTAGGAATAAGAAGGACTTGGTTTACCAAGATGACTTTTATTCCGATTCTATCCCCTGGTTACTCATACATCTGATAGAGATCACCAAACTGTCCTGAGAATCAATGTCTTCATCTGTCATATAAATAAATAAACAGATAAAATATAGAACCTGTTTTACCTACATTACAGTTTAGTTAAAATAACCAAGTCGAATGATGTGCAAGAAAGCTTTAAAAAGCTCTAAAACAAGTCCATTCTCTACTTAAAGAATGGACTTGAGGGCATGGGGAGAGGGAAAGGTAAGCTGGGACGAAGTAAGAGAGTGGCATGGACTTATATATACTATCAAATGTAAAATAGATAGTTAGTGGGAAGCAGCCGCATAGCACGGGGAGATCAGCTCAGGGCTTTGTGTCCATATAGAGTGGTGGGATATGGAGGGTGGGAGGGAGACACAAGAGGGAGGAGATATAGGAATATATGTATATGTATAGCTGGTTCACTTTGTTATAAAGCAGAAACTAACACACCATTGTAAAGCAATTATACTCCAACAAAGACATTAAAAAAATAATAAAATAAAATAAAATTTTAAAAAAGCTCTAAAACACTATAGAGATGCAAGGAACTATTATTATTGCTACAGCCAATTTTGGAATAAATGAAATCACACTGAACCTGAAGCTTCCCTATACTGAATTTATTCCTTCACTCCCTCTTACTCGTATAGTCTGCACTGTACAATTATCAACCTCTTCCAGAATAATTCTCTAAAATTTCTTGCTTCATAAGGCAAGGGTGAATTTTCCTTTATTGTGTTCCCTAAACATTTTACTTATACATATATTTATATAATATATATGATATATATGTATGTACATGTATGTGTGTGTGTGTGTATATATATATATATATATATATATATATATATATATATATATCTCCTTTCCTACCTCTGCGAGAGCCATATTTTTTTTTAACTTCCTCATTTATGTGGCTCCTTTTGCACTTGGCAATACAGAGTGTTCAGAGGGTACTCGCCATTAATATTTTTAAAACTAGAAACTAAGAAGAATATGTAACAGGTAAAAGAGTATAATAGAAAACGTTCCACACTTGTCTGGATAAAGTAGGGTGAAGTAGAAGCTACTCCCCCCAAAAATTCTAGTCTGGATTTCTGGATGTCCTCCAATGCTGGGTAGCTTCATAATGAATTCAGAAAACATGACAATTTATAGTCAAGGGTCTTACTGATTGTTTGAAGTTGTCAAAATGCATGAGGTCAGTTGGAGAAAAATATAAGGTATGCATCAAATAGAAAAACTGTGATATTTTCTTGGGAGACATAATAGATAAAAATCTATTCACTATCCATGATCTGCTGTTGTCTTCCTATCCAGAAACAGAGAATTAGAATAAATTAAAAAAATACTTTATTGTCCTCTCTGTCTTTCACATACACACACATACACACACACATTCACTTAAGCTACTACACAAAGAAATACTGTTCCAGCTCTTTAATTTGATGACTAAGTTCTATATCAAACACATTTCTTCCTGGAATCTTTCACAAACACCAATCCCTAGCCCTTTTAACAATAAGATGTAATATTTACAAGAGTAAATGTTCCCTGTGCAACTCTGTGTTTCACATTCTCAGGTTTATTATCAATGGGTATTTCATTTATTATGCAAATATGGAAATAATAGGGAATTGATGACCTTGGTTGAAAGTTAAAGGTAGAACAAGCAGTCTGACCCTTAGCCAAGCTTAATGAGAGACCAGCCCACACCTAATTGCAGCATACCCCTGGCAACCTAATCTTGGTTGGGCATGGCAGTAGTAACTTAGGGAGGAGTTCTCAGCTGGGTTGGTTAACAAAGACTTCCCAAGAGCCATGCTATTCCTTACTTACCTAGAACCTGAGGGAAGTGAGATGCTACATTTTCTGATTACATGCCTCTGCCATCAAAGGAGAGTTTCTAATAATACATATTTTGAAAAGTGTTTTGAAATTTATTGTGTCAGCAGGGTCCTGTTTTAAGGGTAGAGAGATACATAAACCTGTTTTGAGAGAAGAGTAGTAAGAGTCTTAATTTGAGGGCCACCGACTGCAAACAGACTCTATTAAAATTGCCACAAGACTCACTATTAATACACCTAATGATAGTAATAGCCACAATTTAAACCATTTATGTAAATGGAACTAACATACACTATTTATGCAAATATTAGTATGATGCCATCCAGGGCATATATACTTTTTTTTTTAATTCATCATATCATTGTCTGTGATCATAAAATTTTACTGGGTTAAGATATAAATTAAGTTTATAGGTTAACATATATCTTTTTTTTTTTTTTTTCTGTACGCGGGCCTCTTACTGTTGTGGCCTCTCCCGTTGCGAAGCACAGGCTCCGGAAGCGCAGGCTCAGTGGCCATGGCTCACGGGCCCAGCCGCTCCACGGCATGTGGGATCTTCCCGGACCAGGGCACGAACCCGTGTACCCTGCGTCAGCAGGCGGACTCTCAACCACTGCATCACCAGGGAAGCCCTAACATATATCTTTTGGGTCCCACATGTTCATAAAATTCTGTTTAAAAGGAGCTTGGTGCAGTTGTAAGCCATGCACTTACTTAATTTACCAGTGCTAGCACAAGAATAATGACTTAAATGTAGGCATTTTTAAGATCAGTGGCTATGTGAAAAATATCCATACATATAGACAAATACTGTACTATAATATAAAAGGATAAAAAAGTGATTGTATAAGAATTTTTTGTTGCTCTAATTTAAAATGTTATTTTTAATGGTAAAATACTTGTCTTAGTCACCTCAGGGTGCCATAACAAAGTGCAATATACTCAGAGGCTTAAAAACACACATTCTAGGGTCTGGAAGTCTGAGTACAGAGGGCCAGCATGGTTGGGTTCTGATGAGAGCACTCTCCCTGACTTGCAGAAATCTGCCTTCTCGCTATGCTCTTGCATCGCAGGGAGAGAAAGGGCTCTCTGGCATCACTAATGTCCTCATTAGGGCCCTGTCCTCATGGCTATATCTAATCCTAGTTACTTCCAAAAGACTTTCCAAATACCATTACATTATGTGCTAGGGCTTCATCACATATATCTTAGGGGGACGTAAACATTCAATTCATAACAATTGCTGTAATTTTTTTTTTAAATAGCAATGCAATTGTTTTAAAGTGCCACTGAGATCCACCCAACTAAGATATTTTAATTTTAAATATATATTGGAAACAGTTTCCTTAACTCTGAGCTTTAATTAATTAAGAAAAGCTAAGCTTGACTATGAAGTGGAAAAATGTTTCACTATTAGTAACAAAAAATGTTCAGCATGTTTCCAATAATATACAGCTTTTATTACAGTGGGATCTTGCAGGGTGCTATCTGCCAATACCTCTTCAGGGAATCTTTATTTTAAGCAGAAATCATTTGTTACCCCAGTACTGGTTAGTATTTGCTTGTGCTTTTGTCAGTCTTCTGCCACATTGCTACATCCCAGAACTACACACTTTACTAACGTATCCCACCCGGAAAGGCTGCTGGGAGTTCTCAGTCTCTCTGGCTGCGATACTCAAAGTTCAATCCTGATAGAAAAAAGTGCAGCTATTTTATTAGTCAGGTTTCTCCAGAGAAACTAGATAGATATAGATATAGGTATAAATATAGATGTAGATATAATTTTAAGGAATTTTAAGAATTTAAGGCATTGGCTCACCTCATTGTGGAGGCTTGGCGAGTCCCATCTGATAGCTTGGTGAGGCCCTCAGGCCGGAAACTCAGGAAATGTTGCAGTTAGAGGCCCAAGGCAGTCTACTTACAGAATTCCTTCTTGTTCTGGACAGGTCAGTTTTTGTTCTATGAAGTCCTTTCACCTGATTGGATGAGGTCCACTAACATTATGGAGAGTAATCTGTTTTGCTCAGAGTCTACTCATTTCAGTGTTATCCTTATCCAAAAAAAAGACTTTCATTGAAACATCCAGAATAATGTTTGATTAATTATTCTGAGCACCATGGTACAGCTAATTTGACACATAAAGCTAACTACTGCAGATACTTCATGTCAGGAAATGATGCTTCTTAATTTTTTTTTTAATCCAACTCCAAACAGTCTTGGATGAATAAATATTTTTTGAGCACTTAGCATGAATTAAGCATTGGGGCAGGTACCCTTACACTCATGACTTTATTGATGCACAAGATATTCTTATGGGAAAAACTTTAATATTATCTTCATTGTACAATAAGAAAATTGAAATTCAGTTGGTTTAATCAATCATGTGCAAATCAATATTCAGGTTACACCTCTCCTGGGGGACTCAGTCTTTTTCCATATTTTTGTGAATGAAATTCTATGTCATAACACAGGGTTTATACACCTTCACTTGCTCAGTCAGGAAAATGAGATTGTATATTTCTGGAATCTCCCATCCTTCTTCATCTTTCCTCCCTCACACATCTTTCCCATCTTTCTTATCACCCACTGCTTCAAAACAGCCCTGTTATATTCTGGTTGTGCTTCTATTATTAATTGTGGCTACTAAAATGGAATGAGAATGACTGCCAATTTCTACTGTTCCTATGTGTTAGACATTATACTAAAAGTCTTAAATGCATCATCTTATGTCATTCTCTGTCACATGCATAAACAGTCAAATACACATATGTGTGACATACACATGAAATTTACCTATGAAGCAGGAATACCGTACACAAGAGATAATTGAGGTTTAAGAGGTTTAACTAAATAGCTTCACATCTAACAATTAGTAAGCAATGAAAATGAAATCTAGCTACCGCTGGAATCCTTGTGTTAGACCACTACCCTGTGCTACCTTCCATCCTTTATCACACAAAAAACCAGGGTCATTTCAACACATTTTCTTCCCTATAAAAATGCTTATCAGAATGGGAGATTCACTCCTAGCAGGAGGTAGGATATATACATTAATCTGACTTCCTTAGGTCCAGCTTGGGGCCTAAATACCCACATTGCTGCTACATTCCCCCACCTCTATAGATATACATGCCCAGTAGGTCTCAGGCTCATGCTGCTTGGGATCTTTGAGAGTGTTCCAGTTCCCCACAGTGAAGTCTGAACTCCAGCCAGTCTTCTTTTCCTAGAGGACTTGACTCTATGCATGATGACCCCTAGTAATGACCTTGATTCAGTTTCAAACTAAGAAAACCTCCTTGGAGACTTGTTGTCTGTCCATGGGGATCATTTTATGAGCTCAGACCTATTTGTCCAGAAAATAAGCTCCATGGACACAAAGACTTATTAAACTCCATCTAATAAAAATGATGAGAAAACAGAAAGGCTATTTAGGAGTCTCTTGCAATAATCTGTAACTGTTACATCTAAAAGTAATAGTTTATTATTCATTAATTACATAGATGAATAGCATCTTGTGATTTTTTTTCTACATTGCCAATTTGCATTGGTAACTGACTCTTGTTATTTTATCTTTGGGATAGCCCATTGATCTCAGGAGTGGAGGAGAGTCTTACAGAGAAGAGCTACCTGTAGCCTAGTGGCCTAGATCAACTGATTTTCTAGTGAAATGTGATGTCTTTTCAAACTCATGGTAGGCTGACTCACTTACCTCACCTTAGAGAGACCCCATCTAAGTTAGTCTGCTATCCCATGGTCTCCATTGAGCCCCAGATCTTCCAGTAACTCTGCTAACTGGACTCAGCAGGGAGCAAGGAATACTTCACATAAAACTGATGCAGCTTGGATCTGGGCTAAGTGTGGCATAATTAGCCAATTTTGATTCAGGCCATGTTTTTACTCTTTCTTTCTTTTAAAATATTATCTATACAATATATCACTTAATTCATGACCTCAGTCTCAAGGCTGGATAAAGCACAACCTCCCCTGACCACACAGACCCATTCTGTGCTCCACTACACAATGGTATCCCCGCTCTCTGATTTCCTAGTGACAATTGTTACTGACACCTAATACTTATTTTCTCTATTCCTTTAACTGTCTGGCTGGTCTCCTCCCAATTAAATGGCCAACTCTTGAGGGATAGACACTAGTTTTTAAATTTTGTTATTCTCCCACATCATTAGTACTATATCTATTAATTAATATGGAATAGGTGCCCAGAAGGTAATCTTTATTAATTTTATGTAAATGAGTATAATATTTATGAAAAATAACATGTTGGAGTGGCCACTAGCCTATGTTAAAAAATAAGGTGATTTCATTTCAAGGTCACAATGGTAGCACATATACTTAAGACTGAAGGAATGGCTGAATTCTCTTTAGATTGAGATGTTTGGGGAGTGGTCACAGACTTAGTTCTATCATTGTGGACATCTACTAAGAATGCTAAAGGTAAACAATCACCTGAAAGATATATTTGCTCCCATGTAGTGGGAAACAGCAGCTCATTAGCTCTCTGCTTAGCTCGTTAACTCACCAGCTCGTTAGCCCTCTGCTCGTTAACTACTTAGCTCTGATTAACTCTGCTCACTTCCTCCTCCTATCACTCACAGTGTGAATGAACTGTAAATCTGCCAGAGCAACAGATGGCTATTCCAAGTCAGGGAGGGAGTTCAGGAGGTGGGGGATGGAGCTTTCCTAGATTTTTCTGACCTTGAAAATATTCCATTTTATTGAAGTTTGTGGGCTATGGCTTAACTACATCATGAAAAAAACAGACACAGTTTTATTTTAAGATGCAGAAGAGTTCACTTAAATTGATTCCCTGGGATGAGGCAAGTGTGCAATTACAGGACCATGTTAGGCTTTTTGGCAGTGGTCTACCCAATACACACGGACTTTAAAACACAAGGGAATTCCAAGAGTATTTATAATGAGTCCATATTAATGGTTTGTCACTTTCTTAGGCTTGCACTGGACACTTGTGGGGAATTCAAAAGATGCTATTTAAAAGATCATGTGGAAGAGACAATATTTACATGTATAAACTACTGGAGAGCAGTAAATCTCAGTTGTTCATCAGAAATTAAATTGTTGGTATAGGATATGTGTACTCTGGAAGTTCAGAAAATAAAACATATTGGTTATCAATACTGAAAAAAAAAAAGAAGAGTTCCCCATTATTTAAATTATGCAAAATCACAAATGTGGTTTCCATTGTCTAAGTAACCAAATTGCCTTATTGTCAACATGCTGTAGCCACACCTTTATTTTAAGAACATTTGTTTACCTGCACAGATGTTATCCCACATCTACTTGTTATGAGCTGCAGAATACACCACTTATTATAGCCAAACTATTATGCCTCCAGGTAGCTAAAACTTGAAGAACATATATTGTCTGGAAACGATGACAAATTAAATGATGTTTTGGCATCTTCTTTTTCATCTGTCCTCACATTCGCTGTTTTATCATCAATAACCCACAGAGTAGTTGAGATAGTGTCTACTGCTAATAGCTTACTCTAAATCTGTTGATCACATTGCAAGTCAAGACCCAGGATAGAGATAGTAGAGAGGTTGGGAAGATTTTGATATGATAGAAGAAAGTACAAGAAATATGTAGCTAGGATTGGTACAATGAGAGATGGTGGGCAGCCAGGTAAAATTGCAGAGCACTGAGAAGCAATCGAGACTCTGGACACCTGAGTGAAAGTGTCTTGTCAGGGGTTGGGGACAGACAGTGGAATGGGGTGGTGGTGGGTGCTCTGATAGCCAATATTATCAGCCTTGCACTGTAATGGATGACTGATCCTATCTGCAGGGAGGGCCTGCTGCTAGTTTCGTCACCTTTGTCTGTGAGGTAATGTCCCATGATTTTAAACTGTGCAGATACAGTCTGTTTTATTGCTACCTCATTGTCTAAAAAAAATTTTTTAAGTAAAAAGGAAATGGTGAAAATGTGAGATCTGGGACTACCCTGATGGTGCAGTGGTTAAGAATCCACCTGCCGGCACAGGGGACGTGGGTTTGATCCCTGGTGCAGGAAGATCTCACATGCCGTGGAGCAACTAGGCCCGCAAGACACAACTACTGAGCCCACATGCCATACTACTGAAGCCCGTGCACCTAGACCCCATGCTCTGCAATGAGAAGCCACTGCAATGAGAAGCCTGAGCACTGCAATGAAGAGTAATCCCCGCTCGCCACAACTAGAGAAAGCCCACGTGTAGCAACAAAGACCCAATGCAGCCAATAAATAAATAAATAAATAAATAAATAAATAAATGTTCCTTTAAAAAAAAAAGAAAGAAAGAAAAGAAAATGTGAGATCTTTCTTAGGTGCCTGGGGCTCTCTTCCTTCTGCTGTAAGAACTTTTGAAAAAGAAAACAGAAACAAAATATATTTCCTCTCTGCCCATAACAGAGACTAAAAATACTGTTACAGCTGTACAATAGTTTAAGGTCAATGTATTCCCTCTTCATGGCTATGAAAACCTGACCCATATAAGGCATTAAAATTCATAACACATGAAAATTAGGGAGTCCTGGGAGCACTTTCTTCTATATAGGTACAAATTTTCTCTGCCTACATCTAACATTTAGAGGAAACCATCCAGATAATTAAAATTCCTATAAATGAAATGTCAAAGTTAAATGTTTTTTTAAGTCTCAATGCTTAGGCAAAGTGAAACCTTTATTCTAAAATAATACATTTTAAATACTAGCAGTATCTTTGAGGGAGTAGAATAATTAAGGTTTGCCACATAAAATGGGTCTTACAGGTCCATGTGCAGCTCCAATCAGTAAGTAACCTTTATGAAGGGGAATGTGATAATCAGTGTGTATTTTTTGTCCTTAAATACTGCCATTATTTTAAACATGAATCCCGCAACTGTGGTAAAGCTAACTGTACAATGTACATGGAGTAAATTAATCACACATACAGAAAGCAGAGTTGTTGAGTTAGGCAGATTTGATTTGTTTTTTGTGTATTTGGCTTTAATTTTTTTTTCTTCCGCCCGTATTAGTGTGATTAATGCTATTTGTTGTCTTTCTTATCCACCTATGTATATCATGTGGGAAATGCCCCTGCGAGCTATGCCTAGGTTCGCGGCAAGCATAATACATCTGAGATGTTGAGACAGTTTGAGTACAATTCAGTCTCTTAGTCATGATGTGGATCAATCCAGATCATGAAACGGGCTCTTTTCTAAACATTCTACTGGTATCCATAAGGTTTGAATCAAACATCTCACATACTACAGTTGTACAAAAACTTACACACAGACGTTATGGCTAGCCCTTTTGAATGCTAGAGTGATTGAACTTCCTGTCCTTTGTTCCAATAGGGGAAGCTCAGTCACCATCAAAGCTGACTTCATTCTCACCAAAGAAACAACAGAATGGGTCCAGGGTAACTTCTGAGCAGAAAATAAAGAACTGTGATGTTGTAATTACTTGGATGGTCTGTTCTGGGATGATACACATCATCTCAACCACCTTATCCGCTCCTAGCTCTCTGTGATGCTAGTAAGGCAAGACTACAATTTGCCCTACAACCCAGAGGCCAGCAGCAATTGACTTCTCCACTCTTCTCCTTTTGCTGTCTTGTGGTGGGCTTCCCAGTGAGAAGGAACAAATACTTCAGGGCACAGTCCCTAGTTTTTCAGAAGATAAGATAACCAACTACTGACTGGAGTTGGTTCTTTCCTCATCAAGACCATTCTCCAGTTTCCCTTTGATGGCAGCATTCTGAAGACCAGGTATGAGACCAGCATCACCAGTCATCTGTGAGGGGATATTACCTCTGGCTGATGCATGCCATATTCCTGCAATCACACTTTATTTATATGTTTAAATATACCCTCCACCCTTGTGTTTGAGTGGCAGGTGATAAAGATAGCCAATTCTTCTTCTGGGCAACATGCTAAAAAATAAAGTCAAGCCACATTGTTTTGGAGGGGAGGTAAAAGGTCAAATACAAAAGCTAACATTTAACTATCTGGTGTAAATAGCAGAAACTGATACTAATAAATAGAGACCCTCTCCTCCATGGGTTCCCAGACACAAACCTTGGGCTCCATTCAGTTTGAGGGACAGGAAGTGGGACTGCACATTGCTGAATTAAAACTGAGCATGTTTAAAGGCAAGGGGCACAGAGATAATCAAGCCTTGGCTTCTGACCTCTTTCTCTACTGTAGTCACACTTTGGTTTTGGCAAGAAAGGACCTGGAATAGAGATTCTGAAGAGGGCAGAATGATGGCCCCTGATCTGTGTGGAGCCCACAGATCATCTCCTCATTTCTTATGTCTATGACCCACATTTCTCCAACAGAAAGACCTTGTGTACACTTACTAGCCACTTCCCAAGACTCCTAGTAAAACCTCAAATATGAGAGAAAGAGAGACTACATAGCAAAGAGTTCTGGAGGCATCAATTTCCTCATGAGGACTTCTGAGATGGCCCCAGTGCCCTTGGTCTCACCCATCCTCTTTTCCCCTTGGTAACACTCAGGAACAGCATTCTTTGATGTCCCTTCCAGGACAGATACAACCATGTTATAGTAGATAACTTGATGGATGATGGAAAAATGAATCTTTATAAATTTTGCTCAGTGTTGGGACTCATGGCTAGCAATTCATAAAGGTGAAAACTTGAAAGAAGTCTCATGATTTTGAAAGCAAACAGGAAGAAAACTGTGCAGATAAGCAGAGCAAATCTACCTGCTTACTCTCCCTTCTAAGGACAATTGATACAAATAGAAAAATGGCATTTTTCTACCATTTTTATTTGCTTTTTTCCTTTATTTTGATTAAGGAGGGAGCAGGGAATACATTGTTATTCATAAGTCTTAAATTATTATTTTACTCACTATTTTAAACTCAATTAGCACTTTAAATTTTTATATAATAAAAGCTATTCTTTGCCCTACTCTCTATGACATACGGTTCAGTACACACCAGCTCTTCTGGAAAGTGCCAGAAGCAGTTCACTCATGTTTGGCTCTTGACTTGTGCAATGCCCAATGAATAAAAGTTTAGGTAAATTGGCATGCTAATTGCAGATTGGGTATCAAATCGAAACGGTCATCCTCCCTGACTTTTCCCTACTTCTGTTCACTTGGCCACATTACTCGTTTCCTTAATCACGGACTTTTATCCAATAATTTAAACCAGAACTCACTATACTGCCTATCACTTCTTAACTCTCAGCAACTCACATCTAATCTGTTACCAAGTCCTGTCAATCCTAACTGCTAAAAGTCTTTTCACTTTGTGTCATCCCAATGACCATCATCCAGTTCAGTACCAGTTCATCTCCAGTATCATCACCAATGCCTGGATTCTTCCAATGCCTTTAATTGGTTGCCTTACCTTCCAACTACCCATCTCCAGTCTTATTTTCCTCACTGTAACCAGGAAAATCCAAAATCTTTCTAGAACCTGTCAGTGGTTTTCCAAAGTCTAAGGATAATAATAATAATAGGGCTTCCCTGGTGGCGCAGTGGTTGAGAGTCGGCCTGCTGATGCAGGGGACACGGGTTCGTGCCCCGCCAGCAGGATTCCACATGCCGCGGAGCTGCTGGGCCCGTGAGCCATGGTCGCTGAGCCTGCGCGTCCAGAGCCTGTGCTCCGCAGCGGGAGAGGCCGCAATGGTGAGAGGCACGTGTACTGCAAACAAAAAAATAAATAAACAAAAAATAAATAAAATAAAATAAATAATAATAATAAACCCAAAACTTCACAGAGGCTCTTATATGACCCAGCTTGGTATAAGGTCATATTTTTGTGTCTCCAACCCGATTATTCGTCACTACTTACTTCACACTACCTGGTGACATTCTAAAGGACTTCCTATTCCTTCAATAAACATGCTCTTTTGTTCTCTAGGCATTTATGTGTATGGTTCCCTCTGCCTGCAACACTGTTTGCTTTTCCAACTCCTCTGCTTTACCTACTTCAGGTTTCAAATTTAAAGGCTCTTTTCCCAGAAAAAAAGGGCCTTTCCTGATTCTCCCAAGTGGCTTCATTTCTGGAACAGCTACCTATTTTGTGTGTTTATGGAGTACAGGTGTTTCTCTTTTCATATTCATATTATTAACTTTAACACACTTTTGAGCAGAGTATGTATAAAGACCTTGTTATCTCATACACTTCTATATCCCCAGTGATTACCCCAGAATAAGCATTCACCCAATCCATGTTGTATAAATAAATAGCAACCCCATCACAGCATCAGTATCCTCTAACTACTCTCTTTTTATCATTTTCTTGTGTTCTGAGAGAACAGATATTTTCAGACCTAAGCTATTCTTCCACTTCTCTTCACCTAGACAGTCAATCCCATTAAAACAGATAAATTTATTTTAGCTCATATAATAAAAAAAAAAGATAAGTTAATAGTAAGTTCATGTCAAGGTTTGCACTAGACATTTTCCATTGTCCTTTCCTGTGCCTGGTAGGATGAGTGTTCTCCCCGCTTGAACTTCAGGTGTTCATAGCAGTTCTACTTTGGAGCTAAAATCCAAAATGGAAGTTTGACTGATTCTGAAGCTTAGGCTGTTAATATTCTCCTTGCTGGGCATCAGCCTAAGTCCCCCTTCTTTGAGTACTGCTGGCTAATTGAAGAAAAGTAAACCCTGAATTGCTACAAATGCAAAGAGCTCAGGGTCAGAAGACCTGGTCTCTAATCCTGTTCGTGAGCTTGAGCAAACTATTCCATCCCTTAGGCTATGAGAACTGAAGCAAAATGATTTTTAAAACATATCCCTGCAAACATTATCCTATGTATGTAATCCAAATAAGACCACTGAAAATATTTCTTGTTCCAAGCTCACCAGGTTTCTTTGTTGTAGGGTCCAGTTTGGGAGACAGGAAATATGTACCCATCCTGGGCTGCACTCCTATAGCATGCCTTCCCTGGACCAATTTCTGGACACTCTGTTTATTGCTTTAGTTTTTAAAACAGTATTACTTATACCTTGTTGATCCACACAATTCTAGAAGACAAATATGCTTATGTTTATGTATACCCTCTAATATCCTGCTAAGAGCTTTGTACAGAAGAAGAGTTTATAAATATTTATTGAGATACTGCTTTATTAGCAAAGATTCTTTGAGTGCTGATATGGGTTGAGAAAAAAAATGAGCATTAAAACACTCTTTGAGCTCTCATTCTAGTAGAGAATCAGTAGTAAGAAAGCAAATTTAAATAATTTTTGAATTTAATGTATTAAAATGCCCCCAGCAGTGATCAGATTTCTTGGTTTCCTGAAAGCTCCTTAGACTTTGTCACTTGGCATGTGGAAGCATTTTGCTAGGTAGGATTTTCCTTGTTCTACTGCGATAAGCCATGAAACAGATACTGTTTTGCTAGCACAGTAAAACTCCTAGCATAAACATTCTTTAAAAAAATCTTCCAGTTGATTGTGGAGAAATTATTTCAATATTAAACTAGATTTTTTTCCAATAAAAATGCAGCAAAACTTCAAAAGTTCTGTGCTTTTTCTAAAAGTTACTTCCCTTAGAAGTTCAATTTTGATGCATCATAAGATAATTCCATTCTTTGTTTGTAACGTTGGTACAGTAAATGGAGGCACTTAACTTTGCTACACTCTGTATCTAAACCCTGTGTGGTCTTCTGCCAATGGTGATGTCTTCTCAAAGCTTAAGCATGCATCCTTACTGCACATGTCTTCTGGAGAAAGGGGATCAGGAGAGGCAGGCAACCTCTTTTGATAGAACCATCTTTGTCTCAAAACTGTTCCTGATTTTAAGGAAGAATTAGCTAAACAATTGTAAGTTTCAAATCGATGCATAATTTTCAAAGTTTCAGGAGGGATTTGAAATAATATTTCAAGAAATTCAGAGGATAAATTAGTGAAACATGCCAGCATAAAAGGAAGGAGCATCAGTAAGAAAGAACAGAGTACTTGTAAGAGTCTTTTACCATATTAACCCATGATTTTATGTGGGATAGAATAGATATTTACTGAGCTTGTGTAATTGGAAATAAATATTGTGATTCAGTGGAGAGACATTACTTTGGAAATGACCAAAAAAAAAAAAACATAACCTGGTATATATACAAGCTCTAATTATTTAAAAGATGTGAAAGATGTAAATTAGGTTCTTCTGTAATTATTTGTTTCTTCCTTCTTTCCCTTTTGTTTTTGTTTGTTTGGTTTTTGCTTATGTCGATGCTGAATTCCAGAAACTGAGCTACATCCATTAACAGAACAGAATTATAAACAGTTCATCAAATGTTTGGAGAAAGAAAACACTATTGTCTCTTTTCTACAGAGCATATTTATACCAAGGAAACTTTGGGTTAGGAAAAAAAGCTTGCATTTTGGATTTAGATGTCGTTTTGAATCCTGAGTTTTATTAGTTATGTTATTTCAGGCAGGTCACTCCACTTATATCAACCTCACTTTTCTTGTTTGTAATATATGATCAATAAATCATAACACTATACTGATACATATATACCAGTGCTTAATGAATAAGAGCTAATACAGAAGAGAAGAGGTCCACCTCCCCTGCATTGATTGAGGGGACCCTGTTAACTTTAATGACAGTATATGACACAATGCAGGGTAAACAATAAAGGCAAAATGTAGATGCTACTGCAAGGTTTTAAAACTGACTGGTGGAGAATTTTGGGTTGTGAAGTCAATGTGAGACACTGGTTTGAGAAGTGTGGGAAATAGCACTGGGAGGGAAACAAAGGACAGGAAATGGATTCTAGGAAACCATGTCTACTTCCTAATTCACCACCCTAATTTCTCCCTATGTGGCCAAACTTTGATCGAATTACCACTTTCTGCCCTGGCCATGCTGCATGCAGTTGTAAATAAGGGCTTGTTATTGGTGCACGAGTCATTCCAGAGCAGAATGAACTGCCTCATTTTGACACTGCTTTACACCACAGCAGTCCACTTTGATGTTTGTTTCTCCTTAACTAAATTATGAATGCTCTATTTCTCTCCATTGCCACTGTAATGAATTTACCAACAATTATATGCCGGGCTCCTTGGACTAGATTTTTTGTCTCCATTGGTGCTCATACTCTTCTGGGTGTTGCAAATCCTGGAGAAAATGTGACAATAGAGCTGGGTGTGAAGATGAAAGTCTCATCAACTAGGGAACACTGTGAGGTCAGAAACTAGTTAATGAGGAGAGGAAAGAGTATATTCTTTTAACGAATATATTTGAAAAGCTTGAAATATGTCATAAGTCTTAGTTGCATTTTCTCAAGTTTTTGAAATGTAAGATTCAGGCGGCAGCCTTATGCAGTGTAACTGGGATTGGATACCATCAGTATAGCAAATTCCCCAGCAGTCCCTGTGAAATCTGTTTTGCTATGTCTTTCGTCTATATGGTGTTTCATATGTTTTCAGAACACTTTCACATGTTACACACAGATCTCTCGATGCGATGCATTAGTGACAAAAACACAAGTATCCCAATTGCTCATCCAAACGTTTTCCCACTACATCCCACTAGGGGAAGGGGAGGGAAAGCACAGCATAAGTAAAACAAAGAAATGACTGTTGATTTTGATTTGATTTATTTTGATTTGATTTATTAATATTTAAGAACAACTTAAAATTTGTTTTTAAATATAACAATATAAAGACTAAGAATTCAGCTTCCATTGTCTCATTCAAATTCTGTCATTTACTAGAAGTGTGATTTTTGATAAGTTAGTCACCAGCCTTCACACCTTTTAAATAGATATTATTATCCATGTCAAAGAACAGTAATGAGTTTTAAAAGCATTGAACACAGTGTCTTCTGGCCTATAGTATGAGCTAAAAAATTGTTTCCTACATTATCATGTACCTTGACTTATTGGATCTTACCATTCTTTCTTTATTTTCTTCTTTCTTTCTATTTTTTCTTTTCTTTATTCTTCTTTGTCAATAAAATTTCAATAAATGGTAGTTAGTGTCAGATGCTTTACTAAATTATTTTTATGTATTATCTAATTTAATCCCCAAAGCAATCATATAGGTTAGTACTGTTATTATTACAATTTTACAAATGGGGAAATTGAGAGACAAAAAGATTGTTTAACCTGGACTATCACTGATTTGCATTCAGGAAGAATTACATAGTTCTGCTCATTAGCACTATATCATACTGCTTCTCACCTTAATATTTTTTAACATCAGAGCCAGATTTTATCTTAAGTTACAATGCAACATTTAAACCCCAATGGAAATGAGATTTAGAGCTTTAATGTTTTAATAAATCATGACGGAAAGAAGAGATCATGTATATCTGAGCTCCATGAACCAGGCAATGATAATTAAGAGAAAAGATATGGGAGGCTATAATGAGTGTCCCTCAGCCTGTTATAAATAACTAGTGCCCTCCCTATATGTAAAGACAGTGCACTCTATCTCCCCAAATAAACTCACTTCACTCAGGGTTATGAAGGTAAACAGGACTCCGCACACAGAAAATGACTCAATGTTTTTCCTTCTCCTTCCAGTCAACCACGGCCAGCCTTGCTACTGAGGGTACAATTTTAGCACTTGTTTTAGTCAAGGGAAAATGTCTCCCCTAGCTCTGCCTCTCACAGATTGTTCTGTCTTCATGAAAGACCATATAACTGCCAGAGGTTACTCAACGGTCTCTTTCTATAAGATAGAGTTATATTTTTGTCAACTCAATGATACATAAATTTGCTCACTCTGAAAGAAGTTGCCTAAAACAAAGCTTCAGATGTTGGGGAGAACTGAGATGCTGATGTCAACAGATGACAAATTAGATGCCTAACAATGCAAGAATCCTTACGGTATAGATTTTAACATAATTATCAATACATTCCTTTCAGCTATTTTCCCATTTTAATTGCACACAGTTTATGTCTTTGTTTTATGTAGCTATTTCTATGAGAAGAGAATGGAAGCAGCAAGATGAAAATGAAAGAATTATGCAAAGGAACTGAAGGCTTGCCAAATACAGAATTTGTGGTTTCTACTTTGTTCATGATTTATGCATGATTACATTTTCAGTGTATTATCTTGCAAACTACTTCATTGCATAGTCCCAGTTTGTCTTTCTGGTGTCTGTATTTGGATTGAGACAAATATGCTTCTTTTATTTTCATTCTTAAAGTCAAAAACTTTTGGGGGGAGATATGGAATTTCCTTTATTTTCTTTTTTTAAACTAAGCACTAAACATGCTTCTTTATATTACTCCTATTTGATTTGATGCTGAACTATTTCAACATCCTTGTTGTTCACCTCCTAACCTATGCAAAAGGATAAAAGCAGATCCATTCCAAAAGCTGATTCCTCTTGCTTCTCAGGATTAAATCCAGAATTTATCTGGTTTCTGGTTTAGCCCTGTCAGTAAAGAGGAAGGAGCCAAGGCTTCCTCAGGTAGTACCTATGGTGTACCACAGGGTAACATAAAAGGCATGGATGGAAAAAGACTGCTGATATTTTAAGATATAAACAGAGAAGATCATATCGCATTTTATCACATTTTATCACAAAGATTTAATAACTACTGGACTAAGGGGGGCAGGCACAGCAAAAGCTGGAGGAGAAAGTGGGAGAAACACATAAATGGGGAAACAAATACAAGCAAGAAGGGACTCAGGATTAGAGGAGATTTGTCAACAAAAAATAGGATCCTACCATCAGGATGGGCTTCAGGGATTATAAAAGGGCTTGAATACATCCTACCTCATGTCGGTATCAGCCTTGGTGTTGGGAAGAAGGCAGGTATAAAAGAGGGCAGGATCTAGTGTGGCCCAATAGGAATGCTCTAAAACTCATCTTCTACATTCTAGGAGATAAAATCATGACAGAAAATATAAGCAGTTATCTGACCAGTTATTAACTGGAAGAGGAAACCAGGAACTAATGTTCTGTAATCATACTTTATATCCCAAATTTGAGATTGTTATGAAGAGAAAAAAAAATCATTTCTTCTGTCTGCATGGGCAGCCAAAGCCACACTCCCACAATAGCACGTCTGTTCCTTTTTTAACTTTACTTGTGTCCCTGTACCTCAAATATCTTTACCTCCCAGCTCATGAATATCCATGCTTATCTACATCTACTTGATCCACATTACTAACTCTCTTCTCTTAATAATCATGTTTTTCTTGAAAGTAATGTACCCATATTTTGTTGCATGCTCTATCTAAGACTCATGCCATCAAGCCTTTCTTCCCAGATATTTTTCCCATTGAAAAATCACTGGAAAAGCCCCATGTTGTTTTTTTCTTTTCATTCTTATTTGTATGGTTTTTTTCTTGTTGCTTAGAGCTCTGGAACATCCAGTTTACCTATGAGAAAACAAATTCTTCCTTGTATTCAACATAACTCAGGATCCTGACTTAGAAGGGAGTGATTGAGAACTACCATAACTTAGCACTAGGACCAAAGCACCAGGAGATACAGTTTATAGTCTGAATAGCTTATGCTCATTCCTACATCTCATATCCAGATGTGGAGCCCAGATAATGCTAGTTTTTCCAAATCCCCAGATGATTCTAATGTTAATTAACTGTACCCAGGTTAATCCTCATTCTTAATTTTCTATGAATATCTTTATGCTGAAAGGAAGATCTTTCATGTGACTAAAAAGATCAATCAACTAAATCCAAAGAAAGGATGGACCTTCATATCCAATAGTTTATATTGGAAAATGCCAGGTGACATACATCTATGTGTCTTCACACACATACATATGTGTGGATGTGAGCGTTAAGTGTTTCAAACCAGCCTTGCAAACTACTGTACAAGCAACATTTTTTTTTTTGAAAGTTTGGTCATGTGTAGGCAAATGCTGCACTTTGAAATATTCAGGCAACAACCTTATGCATCAAGGTGCTGCTATGATTTCAAGCTCCCCCATCTCACACTATAATAATTAAACTGCTTATTCCCAACACCCCATCTAATTGTTGTCCTCAATCCTCAATGCTTCTGTCTGTTGTAGTAAATAATGAATATCCTGATATCAAAATACGGATGTACAGCAATTCCAGAAGTGAGATGGAGCATCTGCCTTTGTTTGGGTCATGCCTAAATGAGGTATAGTAGGTTATGAAAAAAATTGAACCTGACTTACTCTATCTACCTCTCACTTTCTTTCTCAAGATTTTCCCCCAGCCCTTAGTCTGCTCTGGGGCACATGTTTTCTTTTTAATTATCATGCATGAAATAGACCAGATAAGACCTCATGCACATTAAGACCCCATAAACAAAAATAGTACTCAAGAAATAAGTGATAGCTCTGACTGCAAGATTGCATGGCCATCTCCAGACAAGAGCTCAGGTATCAGAATGGGGACCATGTACAATAATATTATCACTAAAATTTCAATTCAATAAAATATTAAGTAACTGACCCATATTCATTTTAGACACACCCTTACATGACAGCAAACAAAATAGTAGGAGAGAAAAAATAGGCACAAATAATTGCAATGCACAGTGAAAAAAGCAACAATAGCACAAGCACAAAGTTAAAAAAGTGTAGAGAAAAAAAAAAGAAAAAAAAGAAAGTGTAGAGAATATTGAAGTAGGGAATTTAAAAAATACTTAAAGAAGATAATATTCATTTCTTCATTTTAAAAAGAAACAGATATTTATTTTGCAATTTTTATTCAAAATGATAAAAAAGTACTACTGAAAATTGAATCATCAAGAAAAAACTAACAGTAAAATTTTCATACGTATCAGTATCAGTGAGGGTTCTACCAGAGAAATAGAACCAGTAGGATATATATATATATATATATATATATATATATATATATATATTAAGATATTCATCACAAGAATTTGGATTATGAAAATATGAGGCCTGGATAGGCAAGTCCAAAATCCATATGGTATGTCATTAGAAAGGGTAGGCTTGAACTCTAGGGAATGAGCTGAAGCTGCAATTCACAGATGGAATTTCTTCTTCTTCAGAGAAACCTCATTTCTGTGCATAAGGCCCACCCAGGTTATTTAGGTTAACCTCCTTTAAAGTCAACTGATTGTAAATGCTAATCATACCTACAGGATAACTTTGCAGCAACACCTAGTTTAGTGTTTAATTGAATAACTGAGGACTATAGTCTAGCCAAGTTGATACATAAAACTAACTATTCAAAGTCCACTTCTTGTCAACTTGGTACTGACACATATCTTTTTAAACCGTACTTAAACTCCAAATAAAGACAATAATGAAGTCATATTTCTGTCTAACATGAGGCAACTACCCTACATGTATTGAAAACACACTAACCCTTTTCCCAGAAAAGGATGCAAAATCCTTCAGCAACATTCCTTATTCTCCACAATATCCCATAACTTAAATACTCTGATGTAAACTATTATTAATATACCATATGTTAGATGATAAGGAAATCAGAGGAAAATTTTTGCTTAATACATATACTCACATTTATAGAAAAATAAAGAAGAAATACCTATAACCATTATAGTTCTTATTTTTGCAAAATGTCAGGTGGTTATAGGCTGGTTGGGGTTACCCAAACCTTCATTCCTGAAGGATCTGGGCCATTAGAAGTCCTGCCTTAATTTAGTTATCATAGTTTTCCTATGTCTTTAATCATAGGATATCATAATAGTAAAAGACATTCCAAGGAATCTTCTATATTCCAAACATACTCTTCCTTACCTGTATTTTGAAGTGGCAACCCAGTTTCTCCCACTTAGGATCAAGTACCTCTGCCAGTACAGTAACCCAGTTCTTAGCCTATTGATTCAGAGGCATGAGGAACACAAAGTGACCAGGCGGCCATCTCAGCTTTCAGTTCAACAGAATCTTTGTTGTGTGCACTGATAAAAACATTCTTTCCTTTGGTACTAAGACCTCGAGACCAGCAGAGCATAATGTCAATGAGGCAAATCTTTTATTTTATTAAAAATAAACATAAATATTAAAGATTATTTATAAAATATAGATAAAATATAATATAAATTATTAATATTGCCTCTCCAGATTCCCTTTAGTTATTCTTATCATGATGCATCTACTACTATTCTTTTACTTTTTAGTTATTTTACATAAAGTTTCTTTCTTCTAGGTAGTCTGGAATTGAATCTACAATTTTACATCCAATATTACAATCCAAGCCATTTAATTTAGATGTTTAAGCCATTTATATTTAATGTTATTACTGATACCATTTCATTTAAAACAATCCTCTTGCCATATGCTTTTGTTGTAGTCTATTTTTTCTTTGCTTCCCTTTTTCTTTTTTTCTGCCTTCTTTCAGATTGAGAAATTTTAGAATTCCATGTTATTTCCTTTATTAGCTCATTCACTATAAATTTTTGTAGTTGCTTTAGGGTTTATAGTGTATACCTTTAACTTGTCACAGTCTATCTTTTTCAAGTAATATTATACCTCTTCATATATAGTTTAAGAAACAAGACAGTATACACCAATTTCTCCTTTTCCAGTCTTTGGATTCTTATTGTTATACATTTTATTTCTACTTATGCTATAGATTACACAATGCATTTTTACTTTTGTTTTAGATAGGCAATTAAAAAAATTAATCACATAGTTACTATTTAATACTCTATTATTTTTGGTATATCTAGTTTCTTTCTAGTACTATTTCCCTCTGAGGGAATTTCTTTAATATTTTTTTGAAATGCAGGTCTGCTGCTGATGAATTCTCTAACATTCTCACGTCTGAAATAGTCTCTCTTTCACTATCAATTTTGAAAAAACATTTTATTGGGTATAGAATCCTAGGCTAACAGGTTTTCATTCAGTACTCTTGAAATGTTGCTCTCCTGTTTTTTTGGCTCCAGTCACTTCCAAGGAGAAGTTTGTTATCTTTGTATTCTTTATTCTTTTGTATATAAGGTGTCATTTCTTCTGGCTGCTTTTAAGATTTTCTCTTTATCACTGATTTTAAGCAATTTAATTGATCCTTTAAGCCTCACTTTTAAGTTTCTAGATCTTATTTTCTCCCCACTATTGAGACAAATCCCTTCTCTTACACCACTATTGTCTGATGAATTATGAGGTTTCTCTACACTGCTGGTGGTGATACGAGCTATTTCCAGTCCTGTGAAAGTTCTGAGTACTGTTTGCTAAAGTCTTTTTGTGCATCTCTTTCCTCAGTCTACTTTCCTTTCCTTACATGTATGAGGTATTCAGTACTCAGCTGAAAACATGATAAGGATCCTCTGCAGAACTCCAAAGTTTTCTTTGTGCATATTTCTTCTTTCTAGTACCCTGTCCTGTAAAATATACCTCTCTTGGCTTCACCACACTCCCAGCTTTGTATCATCTACTTTAGGAAAACTTCAAAGGTCCAACTTGGATCACTTACCTTATGCCCAAGCCTGGAAAACTTATACAGGCTGAGCTGGGACAGTTGTAGGGTTCACATCTTTTGCTTCCTGTTTCCCATGGATAAATGTCCTTTGACTGATATTCAATATCTTAAGAATCGTAATTTCATATCCTTTGTCTGAATTTTTAGTTGTTTCACGTAAGAGAATAAGTATGTTCCCTGTTCCTCCGTCTTGGCCAGAGCTAAATTTTCTATAAGTAACTTTTTAAAGATATATTTTCAATGTTATTTTAGAAAAAAACCCATAGATTTGTTAAAAAAAATAATGATTTCTACTGTATTCCATTATATGGAGTTGGCATACATTATTTAGCAGTCTTGATTTATGAGTAATTTTTGATATTTTTAACAATAACTTGGTTTACATTTTCTCATGTAAATAATTGCTAATTTGTCCAACTTCTCCTAATGGAATGTTTCTAAAAGTGTAATTGCAGAACAAATTTTAAGGCTTTTAACACATATTACTAAATTGCTTAACTTGGTCAAGCTTCCGGTGATTTGTGAAGAATGAATAAAATGATTATATTTGTGTTTGAGAAAGAAGAAGCTCACAGTTGTGTGAACAGCTGTTGATGTTTGAGAGGAGGAGAGGCTAGAAACAAGAATTCCAGTTAGAAAACCAAACAGCATGACAATGGTGAGAGTCTGAATTAAAGTATTGCTATGAGAATCAAGAAAGGGGGGAGGGATTTCAGAAATATTTCTGAAGCACAGTCCACAGGTTCTGAAATTAATTGGATGTTGGAAATCTTTGCATAATTTGGCCACGGACTGAAACAGGAAATTCCTAAGGCAAGGAAGTTTTGTACATGGGGAGGGTAAATGTGTTACTCAATTAATTAATTTGTATTAAATTGCATAGGAACTGCCTATGGGACATTCAAGGAATGATGGTTAATATAAAGTCAGTTTAGTTAAGAGATTTGAACTTGAGACATTGATTTCAGTATCTACATGATTTAAAAAAATACATAGTAGTGGGAATCAATCATGGATACTCAACCTATAAATTTCATTTCCTAGGTAAAAATGTCTAGAGTGAGAAGAGAAAAAGCCCAAGGAAGGAATTAAAATTATGCATACATTTTGAGACTGAGTAGAATACAATAATGCTAAGAGAATACATGAAGGGATTGTTAGAAATGTAAAGGAGAGACTGGCATGCAAAATCCAAGGGATTGGGGAAAAAAAAAAAACTGAAAAGGGAGAAATTGTCCACAATAACAAATACTGTCTCAGAGAAGTAAGTACTAAGAAATATCCGGGGACTGGGCAATTATTTGAACTAAAGTAACATTAGATAATTTGGGATGTCATCTGGCTATAGGAGTGGATGGCAAGAACTGTAAAATCCAGAATTTATTAGATGCATGAGGCAAAAGTCAAAAAGATGGAGTAGATTTATGCCTATCAGATCCTCATGTCTAGCAAGCCAGTCTTGGTCATGGTGAACTAGAATAAACTTGGTCCGGTCAGATAGGCTGGTAGCATTAGGGCTGATACTGGAGTTAGATTTAGGCTTGAATATTCAATATAAGAATTAATTTGACATATATACACTACCAAACGTAAAATAGATAGCTAGTGGGAAGCAGCCGCATAGTACAGGGAAATCAGCTTGGTGGTTTGTGACCACCTAGAGGGCTGGGATAGGGAACGTGGGAGGGAGGGAGGGAGACGCAAGAGGGAAGAGATATGGGAACATATGTATATGTATAACATTCACTTTGTTATAAAGCAGAAACTAACACACCATTGTAAAGCAATTATACTCCAATAAAGATGTTAAAAAAAGAATTAATTTGATTGCAACAAACAATGCTAACATGTATTTGTTGATTTTAATTGGGAAGAAGCTGAAATATACAAATATGTAAATGAGTCATCTTAAAGCTGCAGAGTCTGGAATACCTAACACTAGATTCAATTCAGATAGTATTTACTGAATATTAAAAAGAATGAAAAACAACAACAACAAAAGCCAGGGACTGGGGAGACAGAGTGAAGAGAGGGGAAAAAATTGGTCTCAGTAATTCTGAATATTTACTGACTACAATCCATGTAATGAAGGAGAGTTATTTATAATTAATGAATTTATATGAATTTTTCCATTTTTGGCATAATAGACACTGTATCAAGTAAAGAAATGGATGGGTAGGAGATAAACAACTATCAGAGAGGTTTTCATTAATTAGAGAGATTAGAGAGGCTTTCGGGAGGGGGCAGCCAGTTGCCTGATATTATTAGCAGTTCTGCAGATGATGTTTTGATAGTTAAGTTTTGTCACTATTTTAGACATGTCACCATAAAATGTGGATTCTAGTGCAGTTACATGCCACACCTCAAACACGTTTGTGCACTAGGAATTCCCTAATGATTAACGTTATTTCCAAGATTGCCAACAGAACTAATAATAATTAGCCGTCTATAGCCTGAAATGCAGATAAACCATCAGCTTTCCCCTTCCCAATTCATTTCCTTCTTTTGTTTAATAGCACAATGAAACAATTGTCTTCTGTTTGTGACATCACAGTCACTCCCATAGTAACTGGCATTTCTTTCTATCACTTCAGTATGGGAATAATCAGACAGCAGATATGAATTCTTGAAGGAGAAAGAACGTATTTATATATAAATACACTAACAACCAGCAATTTCTAGGAGACAGAAATAGAGAAGAATGGGAATATCTCATAGATAAGTGTTTCTTTTTAAATGTTAATTTTTGTCTGACTGTAAACTTCATCTTAAACCCTTTCTCCCATTATTATCATCATACCTTGAGTGCTTACAGCTGAACACAGGTTCACTGTGACCTTTCTGAAATCACAAGTCATCTTTTCTCTTTGTCACTGTGATAATGGAATGGATCAGATTCTTCCTGCAGACATTATAATGGAGTTCAACTGTCTATGGCATACACTAATGAAAAATGTTAAACCTTTCTCGTTGCCACCATGTGCCTCAACAGCACACAGCAGATGCCCTGCCTGGAGAAGCCCATATGGCAGGCTGGTATCAGTGATATTTTCTCTAATGTCAAGGGAGACTGCTATATGGAAAGGATGCTGTGGCTGCCATTTGGAGGCTTAGGTACAAGTGCATCGAGTAAGAGCCACTTTATCTGTCTGCCTTTCCCCCCCTCCACAGTGCCAGCTAGTCTCTCATTGGCGGACAACTAGGTCTTTCTGCTGTGTGATTTCAGCGACACTGGAAGCCCGTTCATTACCCTCCACACCCCTCACCTCCACCCACACACTATCTATCTATGCCCTCACAGTTGTCTGATGTTCCTTTAACAGTCTGGAAAATTTGTACTGAAACTGAAACATAACGATAAGATGCAAACATTGCAGGCAGGGATGCATGCTGACTTAAATCCTCATTATACAGATATCAGTATAAATCATGGGTGTTACTTCTGTTTCTCAAAGAAAAATGCAGTGTGGGCTATGCACCATTATGGGAATGGCACAGCTAAAGCGGGGTGAGGTGGGGAGAGACAAAAATATTCTTTTAAATTTCATACCTACAGCCACTAAGTTACACTTCTGTTGGTTCACTATCACACACTATTACTCACTGTCTGTATTATTTAGCTAGGCATTTAAGGCTTGTGAGAAAATGAACACCGTTAATGAAGGGAACCAAAAGAAGTAAACAGACTCTGCTAGGCATGCAATCAAGCCCTACAGATATTATATAAGTTACAGTTTACTTAACTGAGCCAAAGGACATGTTTAGCAAAGGATAATAAGTTATATAAAGCAGGATGATGATAATGATGATGATGATGATGATTAGGTGTGTTTGGTTTTCCTGGTCTCTTCTAGTTCCTCAAAGGAGACTCTACATGCAGAGGCTAGTGGCAATAAGCTGATCTAGACTTTTGATACCATAACCTTATTCCCCAGAAATTACAGCAAACTAATAGATCTTCCAAATTTCTCTGGATGAAAAGCATATATCCAGAATCCTGATCTGGGTTAATTTCATTATTATTGTTCCTCTTTCTCCATATTGCTGTATTATGATAGATTATATAATAATGGCTAGCATCTAGTCCAATCCCATCATAACTGTGTGTTCAGGTGACCAGAATATGGGCACATGCTGCCTTTTTCTTTCAAATCACAAAAGCCCAAGAGGGATTAACCTGGCATGCCTGGTCATGGCTTATCAACTACACTGTAGTTTAGTTTCTTCTTCAGGGACAGACTCAAACTGCATGTATGTTTGCCAAGTGGAAATTATGTGAATAATTTTACCTAAGGTCCCACTATTGGCAAAATATCATGGATAGCTAATGTGTTTGCATTTGTTTTACCAGTGTTTCTGGAAATTGGCATAGACAAATCCCATAAGACTCAAATGTTTAGACTCCTTCTTCTCTCTGTCCATGTCATTGAATTAATACATTGAGATACTGCTGCTTTAAGATTATATCCCCCGAGTGTTCAACTAAACAAATAGTACAGCTTATTTTGGAGTTGGCAAAGAGGTTGGAAGCTAAACCGTGCAGTGATTAACACACAGGTTTTACAGTAACACAGCCTATGTTCAATCCCCATCTCAGACATGTTTTGTAACATACCTATGTCTCAGTTTCCTAATCTTCTCAAAGGAGATCATAATAGAAATCCATAGCATGGATTTGTCATGAAGGTTAAATTAAGTAAGGCACATGAGATAGCTACAACAATGCATGGGGCACAGTAAGCCTTTTGTAAATTTATTGGTCAACTTCAGGTTATAGAGGGAAGCTGAGACAGTTGAATGCTAAATTAAAATAAGTTCTTTGAAGACAAAGACTTTAATGTCCCCTTCAAATACACACACAGACACATGCACCCCAGAACATAGTTCAGTGCCTAAAACAAAACTGGGACATAGGAGAGAATTCTGTAGTGTCTGTGATCTGTAGTCCCTGATCCATATAACTGGCTTAATAATCTCAGGACTGATGATTGAACCTTTTGCTTGGAACTCCTGTTGAACAACCTTTCTAAGACAATAGGCAGATGAATTATCACACTCCTAAAGATAAAAACTAAGACACTTCATAACAATATATAAATTGGCTCTGGTTTCCTGCCAGTGCATTTTCTGGTACATTGGATGTAGATTTGATTGCTGGCTGGCAAGTACACTGACTTGATACGTGATCCCTGAGGTTTTAATTGCTTTGATCACATTCTTGTCTCACTGAAAAGTGCCGTTGTTGGCAATCACTCCTTCCCTCATTACTGCCAACTGACTTTAGCCTGCTGTACTTCTTTCTTTTATTGCTCCTCACTCTAAGTTTTCACACCAACCTAAAAACAGTCCAAACACTTTGACATACAAACCTTGGCCATCAAGAATATCTCTCACTGGAATAATGCACTACTTTGGAGTTTACTGTAAAATAAACTCAATAATTAATTAACTTTCTTTTCTTTTATCTTTCATATGGAGTCAAGTCTCTATTATATATCTAGTGAGAGCAAAAAGATATGATACTTATATTAATCTGGGCTATCATTTACCTTTTGATTCATTGATTGTTAATGTACCCATCTAACGTCTTCATTTAATGCTTAATATGTGCAAGGTACAGTCCAAGATCCTGGGAATACAATAATAAAAAAAATGCAACACTTGATATCATAGAACACATTGTAATAAGACAGACAAACATTATCAACTACACAAACCAATGTAAAACTGTAACAGCTATAGTGCTCTAAAGTTGAAGTACATGGTTCCATGACTGGTAGGATTTGATTCAGCCTGGGAAGTTAGGGACCTCTTCCTGAAGAAATGGCTATTGAACTATCAGAGTAATGACTGATGATAGTGAAAAACATTTCAAGTTGGAGGGAGAGAAAACTCCACACTATCAAAATGCAAGGGAGGTTTGATCACAGACTCTGAAAGGAACAAAGAGAAGAGATTAGAATGACTGAAACAGAAACAGTGAGGTAGATTAAACAATAAGATAAAGCTGAAGAGGTAGGTAGGAGTTAGATCATATCCGACCTTGAAGGCCAAGTTAAGAAATACGAAGTAGAATTTAAGAACAATGAGATTTGAATGATTTTAAGCTGAAAAAAAATATGATTCAAACTTGCATTTTGAAAATAACACTGGCTACAATATGGAAAAGAGATAAAAAGAGAAGAGATAAAGATGGACCAGTACAGTGGCTATCATCAAAATTCTAGAAAGAAAAGATGACAACCTGGATAAAAGTTGTAGATGTGGATATGAAAAGAAACAGATGGGATAAAAAGATATTTAGACAGTGATATGAGTAACACTTGGAATTAAACATGCATAGTTAGTGTCAGGGTGATTCCTAGTTTCCAGATTGCATAAATTAGATATATGATAGGACCTTGTGCAAAGATAAGAAACATGTAAGAGGATAACATCAAATTTAATTTTAAACGTATCGAGATTTAAGTATTTGAAATATTTAGGAGGAGATGTCAGGTGAGCAGATGGCTAAACACATGTGAATTTCAGAGATATCTCACCTGAATGTGTGTATTTGTGAGTTATCTTCTTATAATTGGTAACCCAAGAAGTAGGAGTGAATAAACTTGTTGAGACAGGGAGTCTGAGTGATAAGAGAAGTGGGAAGAGGACTCAATTTTCAAAGTCTGAAAAATTTTTTGTACCATGAATGACAGGGCTCACCAATAAATTGATGATTCAATTTCTAGGATAGCCTAAAACTGAACTAGATGCAGAACTGGGAAACTGGATAAAAGATGCATGAGAATTTGAGAACATATATTTTCTAGTAGCTATAGTCATTTATTCTTACTATAGATATATCTGTATACCTATAGATATATAGATTGACACTTTGATAATTACTTCTTGACTTTTATCTGAAGATCAAAATAGTAACCGATTATATGTGTTAATTTTACTCCTTTTCTGCCAGTAAATAATGCTAGTAAAGATATCATTCATAATGTTGCTCAATGTCCCTAACATGAAGACTTCAGTGACAAATTTTCTCCATAGCTTTTGTTTTCACCTAATTCAGAATGTTTCTGAGAAGGTAACTCTCCCTGCTATCCAATAATCAGGTCATTCTTCCCTTCAAGCTAAACCCTTAGTATCTTTTTAAAATGTATCTTTGGCTTCAAAGCTCTTTCCTGCTTTGCTCATGTGTGTATTTGTTACCCTCAGATATCTAGGCCCCCCACTACCACACTATCTTTGCTGCTTTCAAATCAACTTAATTATGTGATTCAGCGGTCCCCAACCTTTTAGGCACCAGGGACCAGTTTCGTGGAAGACAATTTTTCTTCGGATGGTTGGGGGAGGGGATGGTTCAGCGGTAATGCAAGCGATGGCAAAGGATGGGGAGTAGCAGATGAAGCTTTGCTTGCTCCCCACCGCTCATGTCCTACTGTGCTGCCCAGTTCCCAACAGGCCGTGGAGCAGTACTGGTTAGCGGCCCAGAGGTTGGGGACCGCTGATGTAGGTCATTCTTTTCTTTCTTTTTCTAGCTTCTGTCACTTCCTTTCATCTTCTCACATCTTATCCATTGGGCATTCCTACAACTCATATCTCCCCATTTTCATTGCTCTTTTTTAAAGGTGAGATCTTCCTCCAGGGGTTGAGTGTTACACCCAAGGCTCTGAAGATAAACATGTGAGCAATATGCAAACTAAACTGATTAGTTAGTTCAATGCATTGTGGGAATACATAAAAATAGGTAAACATAAATGTTCCTGCCCTCCAGTTTTCTTATAATTTACCTTAAGTGTAGAGTATCTTTCATCCCTGTTTTCCCCTTTCTAATTTGAAAACCAGCTCACAACTAAGATTTGTATGGAAGGCAGTATAGTTAAGACAATTAAAAAGTGCTATTTAAGGGAAGCCCAACCTCTCCTCCTTACACCACTTTTGAAAGTTCTAGTCAATCACATCCCCTTACCGTTTTGATAAATCAAGACTATAATAATGCCAACATATTATTATAGATTTTTTTTTGTCAATGGTCATAAAATCAATAGATTTTTATTGTACTTTTTTGCTTTGAACCTTTGTATGTATTTGAACTCACCATATGACATGTGTGAATCCCACCCCCTCTTCAAAATTTGGGGCAATGTCTTCTTTCTCCTTTGATACTCAGCACTAGAAAAGGCTAATACATTAGTCCTCCAAACCATTTTTAATTAATAATATTTGAGTAAAAGTGACTCTCACTCTAACATTTTAATATGGAAGTTATACCTATCTGTCTGTAGTCAAGATATGATATGGTTTGATGTCTATCAATTCAAACAAAATAAATTATTAACCCAACACTCACACATCTCACAGTGTAAAGGAAAGGGGAGGCATGGATGTAGGTGGCTGTATAACAGGTTTTCCCTGCTATCCAAAATTAAAATGTTCTTATGAAATCTTTCATAAGCCAAAATGTCCTAAAGTGGAGAATCAATTACCTCAGGATAGATCTTGCTAACGGAGGCAAAAAATAAATCGAGATTAAGCACATATGCTACCAGAGATAGTTCAAAGCTATGGCTGCGTGATGAGAGATGCTGAGTGTGGTTCCCAGGGAAGGAGCTTGGCTGTGCTGCTTTCACTCTTTGGGTGCCCACTATCTCTATAATGTGGAAAAACAAACGCTGAATAATTTTTGTGTTTTGCCTTTTTTTCATAAGAGAAAATCTTCTTCAGATTTCTGTCAGTCAGTGAAAACAGGTATTAATGTAGGTCTTTTGTAAAAGTGAAGTGGCATAAAGCAAACTCTTGAAGAGTGAGGAATACCTGTATAGGCTAGCAGTTTGCCTTGGGCAAGTACTTCATTCAAGGGGGTGGTACATTTCACTGGAGGACTTTAAAAGTTTTCTGATGGGAATTGGAGCATTTTCTAGGTGAAAAAATATACAGGTATAGAGAGTGGAAAGAATGCATCATGTCCAAAACTCCTATGAGTGCAGGAAATTGGGGCTATGCTGATAAATACACAAGTATGAAGTTGTGAGACTGGTTTAGGACCAAGAATGGAGAGTCTACAGTGCTACATTAATAGAATGACCCTTATCCTGGGATGTCCAGAATACTTAAGAACTCTTATTATTAATAGCAACCTTCAGCCTCTCAAAAGTACCTTTTTTTTTTTTCTGTCCATGCCCTGTGGCATGTGGGATCTTAGTTCCCTCACCAGGGAGCGAACCCATTCCCCCTGAAGTGGAAGTGTGTGGTCTTAACCACTGGACTGCCAGGGAAGTCCCCAAAAGTACCTGGTTTTGATAGCAGAATATATGATTATCTTGTACATAGGAGCTGTGACAGTGTTATGTAGATCAATACTTTCCATAGTGCATCCAACAGAATACAGGTACTGAAAAATGTTAATAGGGACTCTGAACAAAAGGCTTCTATAAACTGTTGTGAGAATATTGTATATGACTTACAACCTTCTTAAAGATTTGTGACGCATGCTTACAATCCTGTAGTGTAGATACTTATTTAAATGTTTTAACAATTTTTGACCACAGAAACCTTTTTATCACAGGACACAAAGTAACATCAAAAAAGTGGGAATGGTTGTCTATTGATTGGAAGAGGGTTATAGGATAAGTGCTCATGTTGTAGAGATATTAGTCTTTAACAAGTTGTGTTAGTAGGTGACAAACACTGGAGGTGGCAAGATAAATTATATTTTTAATATTTTTCTTATGTTATATATTAACCCAGGATGACAGATTGTATTTTCCAACAATGGATGCAATAACATCTTACATTGCACATGGTCTTCCAGAACCTTACCACTCCCCCACCAAAAGGTGGAGACTACATCTCTTCCCCTTGAACCTGAGTCAACTTTTGTGGCTGTCTCAAGCAATAGGATTCCACACAAGTTAGGGCATATGACTTCCTAATATGACTTCTCTTAGGGCCTAAGAGAGGATAGAAGTTCTACCCAGCTCTTTCTCAGGATTTGCACTTTTGGATCCCTGAGCCACTATTTAAGAGGTCCAGATACCCTGAATCTGTCATGCTAGAGAGACCACATAGCAATAAGAAGAGATGCCAGAGGCTCCCAGGCTGTTCCTCTGCCAGGCATCTGAATCTTCCCAGATCAGATACCAAACATGTGAGTGAAGAAGATGTGGAGATGACTCCAGCCCCAGACACTGATTACAACTGCATAAGATGCCCTAAGCAAGAACTACCTAACTGATCTCAGTCAGCCACCCCTTAAAACTGTTAGAGATAATAATGAATGACTGATTTGGTTTAATGTCACAATGCTTGGCATGGTCTGTTATGAGGTATTCAATGGCTGGAACATCTTTATTTATAGCAATTTTCAAAAAATCATAGAACATAATAAAATTTAAAAATAAAAGTAGTGTAAACAAGAAAGTAAAAGTAGAAAGATAAAATGAAGGTAAATGTGAGGTCAGTCCATAACACATGACGTAATTTCCTTAAATTGGTTAGAGGTGTTCCCGAATTTGATTATAAACTTTCTAACAACCATAGCCACCTTGATCTCTTACATCATCAGCACTGGTCAAGGGTTTAGGTGGAGTCTCATGTTAGATAAATGTCCCTTAAAAGGGGAAAGGGAAGAATGGGCAATGAGCACAAAACAGGGAATATCAAAGTCAACAGCAGACAGGGATACTCAGAGTTTGAAGTAGGAGCACAGCAAGGGAAGCAAATAATATTGGATAAGAACAAAAAACATTATAAAAAAGATTTTTAAATAGCATTGATTTAACTTGACAAAAGAGAAGGAAGAATAGAATATAATTCTGGGACTTTGAGCCCAGGTAACTAAGAGAATGGTGCTCTATTAAGAAAAGGTGGAAAACAGAAAGACAAATATCTGCAAGAACAATCTTATTTAAAATTTTGCAGAGGGTCGGGCATCTGGACAGTAATATTCAACTCAGAAAGAAGATTGAAAGGTGGGGATGGGATGCAGAAATTTAGTCAAATTGTAAAAAATTCTAAGATTTGTTAGTTGTTTCCTTGACGGTAACAGTTCAAGATGTTACAGTCAATGAGATTGTCTGGGGAAAGTGTTTGGGGAGAGAAAAAATATAGAGAATGCAAACTCTCAAGGAAGTATGGGTGAGCATGCTACAGAAGAAGATGGACAAAGGAGGAAAAAACATGGAATTAATAGTTGCACTGTTGGTTAATCATTACTCCAGAATACCAACTTCTTTTTGATGAAGGAGGAGGAGAGAAGTAAGAGAAAATTTAAAAGGCATGACAAAGAAGGGAAAGGAAAGAATGACGAAGATGAGAAGCAGTAGAAGAGCCTTAATCAGACTATGAAATATTGACCTCTCCAAATCCTCAAGCTGACTCAGAACTTGGAAAAGAACTGATTAGGGTTTTGGGGGTACGGTGAGGGGCACCCCTTCTAATGCTCACTGTAGCCAAAAAAGGACAGTCCCACTATACAGCTCTGGGTTGAGTTAATCAAGCTGCCTCTGTAACCAAGATGCTGGCTGCGCCACTCTGATCCCTTAATGTGCAGCACAAACCCATTTACTTGTTTGATTTTGCTCCTTTTTGGTAAATAATTTACATAGTTTTGCATTAGCTCAATTTGCAGAAATTGAGCAAACAGTGCAATTTTCTGTAATTATGCCAGTGCAAGACAGAAGTAAAGTCTGGCTGAGAGAGGTTTCATCTGAACTGAAAAGACATTTGGCGGAAATGGAGCATGAAAAGAAAATGAAGATCTGTTTAAATTGGCTCTGGCCAAAGTGAGAAAGAATAGAACACAATTCAGCTCACACTCTAACTGAACTAAAAGTCTTTGTTTTCCCTCTTCTCCTCTAAAAGTTGTCAGGTGGGCATACGTACACTACACATATGGTGTTATGCCTACCCTCCCAAAGAAGAAACAGACATCATTGTAATGGCTGCCAATGTGATTTCCTCACTCATAAACACATGTACTACTTCTTCGACTGAACTCCTTTATTCTTCATGCTGACCCTCTATTTTGAACATCTCGTTCATTTACTATCCCAAAATATCCTATAGGAACAAAACCAGGAAATTAAAGATGGAAGTTCACTTTGTCAAGGGGCAACCAAGTGCACGGCTTTGGCTAGAAATCAGTGATGAAATTTGGAAAGCTGGAAAGAGATGTAATTGTTTGCAAGTCTGGGTGTGGGACAGTAGGGGATGCATTTCAACATCCCTGTCAATCTCTGAATTGTGAAAAATTGGTATAACTAGACCTTTTAGTCTTCTCTAATTGAAATGTGATCTAGATAGGGTTGGTTTGCTTCTATAAATTAAGGAATGAAGAGGAGACTCCCCATTTCTCTGTTAATTTGATGTTTTTAAGCAACAGGTCTGGTTGAATCTAATCCCAAATTAGTCTTTTTCCTTGTTTATTTTAACGTACATAGTCTGATACAGCTGGGTCCTGTCAATATCCAGCTATGGCTTTGACAGAATCACTTGTTATCTTGATGCCTCTATCTCCTTATCTTTAAATTAGTGTGCTATATTATAGGACCTCTAAGCTCCCTGGCCACTCAAGAATTTTTTATCAGAATCTCATTATAAACATTTCAATTAAATATAGATATTATTTACTATATATTTAAAGGTAAAGTGACAACAATCACTTTTTATGTAAGTCAAGTGAAAAGATACCTTTGCAATCTGGAACTGAGGGAGTGGTTTCCCTTTCTGAACACTCAGATAAAAGGTTAACCTGAACTTTTGTAAATGGGTAAACTCCATTAAATTCCATTCCATATCTATTTATTTTTGTGGGATCATATAATTACTATTTTGTACAATATGTATGCATATTAATTATACAGTATTGCTGTAATGGACATATTTTATTTTATCCTGTTCAGCATTAATCACTTCTTTGCTTTTAACAACCACCCAGTTTTCCTTTGTGGTGCCATCTTACCCTAAGTCCACAGGATTCTACTGAGACTGTCAATTATCATGCCCCACTTTCTTAACACATGGGTTCATCTAGGTTTATCAATCACATAGACTATTCCTCTGATTTTAGGTATATTAAACTAATCAGTTAATCTAATCAGAAGCTTATCTGAGGTTTGATGTATCGATTCTGAGGGAGGAAAAGTCCCTTTTCCATCTGGATAATAACACATAAGAATGTAAACCTCAAAGTACCAGAGGCTGTATTTTTAGTCATGTTGGGAAACCTGCCTGAGAATAAAATGAACATAATGAGACATCAGGGATGGAGATGGAGGAAGTGAGAGCAAGAGAGAAGGAGAAAAGCAATGACCTGATTTGGATCTGACTATGCACAGAGTTTAATTACTGCCCTTGGACTTCCCAGATACATAAACCAATATAATGCTCATTGTAGAGGATGAGATTACTGTTCAAATTACTCCTTCCCTTGTTACCACCTCCATGGGAGGTGTATACTCCCCTCTACTTTGATGTTGAGTTCTTCCCCACGACTTGCTTTGCCAATGGGATGCTAAAAAATGTGATGTTAAACAGAGGCTTAAAATGTATTTGTCCCACTGAGCTTATCCTCTAGTGCCCCTTTTATCTCCATGAAAAGTGCTACTTGTCTTCAGCCTGAGCTTCATAATTTATGTTCATGGAATGGACACGACCCATAGCAAGAATCCAGTCCTAGCTATATCTGCACCTTAAAGCTGAGCTGTTAAATTGAAATCAGCTCACCAACTAACTCTTGAAAGAAAATAAATGATTGTTACTTCAAGCCACTGAGTTTTGGGGGTAGTTTGTTAGACCAATAGCTCAATACATATGCTTTAAAAAATATAACTTAGTTTGAATCAGTAATCTCTTCCTTGCTACTGAATGAATTTTGACTAATATGGAAACGTTCATTTCTTTAAAATTATAGTTAATCTGAGCTTTTATAACTGGGAAAATTCCAGGATCTGTCTCACTTTGCAATGTTAAATGCAATAAATAGGAGAGAGGTAAAAAGAACTGAAGAATAAACAATGAGAGAATAGGAAGTATTGAGAAAATAAGAGAGAAGTGGGAATGAGATAAGAGAATGAAGAGCAGTAGCAAATCAGTAATTCTAGCTACAGACTCCAAATTTTTAAAACGCACACCATAAATTTAAATATGATTAGAAATTATTAATTTTCTACCCACCCTACTTTGCAAATAATAAAATTAAATGTTAAAGCTAATGTAAAACAAACAAACAAATAAAACAGAAGAAAAATTGGAATAATATGGAACAATACACAGGTATTGTCTGTAATATCATTTTGGTCAAAATAAAGTGCTTTTGCCTTTCTTTATTTTGTTTACTGCATCTTCCCAATGGTCATAGTATTTAACTGCCACACAACCGAGTAGACTATAGAATGGCCCATGGAATTTAATTGTTAATTAAGATCAGTGAAATAACCAACATGAGAGCAGAATTGTTTTGAACAGAGAAAGTGACAATCTAATTGATTTTTTGCTGGTCAGCCTCTGAATAGTCAATATGATGCCCATACAAAGTGACTTTTTTTTTTTTTAATTTGTAGGTGTCTGAGTCAAGAGTAGGCAAAACCAAACCTAGTATAGAGACTACTCTGCATCTCCAAGAGATTCTAGACTTTGAGCTGGATCAGAGATAAGCCTGCAGGAAAAACTTATCAATTCATATTTAATACTGAGAAAGGTGATTCATGGAAGTCATCCATGCTATCTAACCAATATGTCTGCTATTCTCCTTCTAGAAACATGGCAAGTCTGCACTTTCCTGTACCCCTAAAGCCAGGCCAGGCCATGTGCCTTACATTGGCTAATAAAATATTAGCAGAAGTTACATGTTACTTCCAGGCAAAAGCCTTTACAATCTATGTGTGACTTGCTATCTACTTGTACCCTTGCAGATGACTAGTAATGTTCAAAATCATGAAGTCTCCACTGGTGCCTGATTGAAGATGACATGGAACAGAAAAGCCTGCTGACCATAGATGGAGACATAGCATGAGTAAGAAATAAAGTTTTTTTGTTTTTGTTTTTGTTTTTTAACATCTTTATTGGAGTATAATTGCTTTACAATGGTATGTTAGCTTCAGCTTCACAACAAAATGAATCAGTTATATACATACATATATTCCCATATCTCTTCCCGCTTGCGTCTCCCTCCCTCCCACCCTCCCTATCCCACCCCTCCAGGCGGTCACAAAGCACCGAGCTGATCTCCCTGTGCTATGCGGCTGCTTCCCACTAGCTATTTACCTTACGTTTGGTAGTGTATATATGTCCATGCCTCTTTATCGCTTTGTCACCATTTACCCTTCCCCCTCCCCATAACCTCAAGTCCATTCTCTAGTAAGTCTGTGTCTTTATTCCTGTTTCACCCCTAGGTTTTTCATGACTTTTTTTTTTAAATTCCATATATATGTGTTAGCATACGGTATTTGTCTCTCTCTTTCTGACTTACTTCACTCTGTATGACAGACTCTAGGTCTATCCACCTCATTACAAATAGCTCAATTTCGTTTCTTTTTATGGCTGAGTAATATTCCATTGTATATATGTGCCACATCTTCTTTATCCATTCATCCGATGATGGACACTTAGGTTGTTTCCATCTCCGGGCTATTGTAAATAGAGCTGCAATGAACATTTTGGTACATGACTCTTTTTGAATTATGGTTTTCTCAGGGTATATGCCCAGTAGTGGGATTGCTGGGTCATATGGTAGTTCTATTTGTAGCTTTTTAAGGAAACTCCATACTGTTCTCCACAGTGGCTGTATCAATTTACATTCCCACCAACAGTGTAAGAGGGTTCCCTTTTCTCCACACCCTCTCCAGCATTTATTGTTTCTAGATTTTTTGATGATGGCCATTCTGATTGGTGTGAGATGATATCTCATTGTAGTTTTGATTTGCATTTCTCTCATGATTAGTGATGTTGAGCCCTAACACCATACACAGAAATAAGCTCAAAATGGATTAAAGACCTAAATGTAAGGCCAGAAACTATCAAACTCTTAGAGGAAAACATAGGCAGAACACTCTATGACATAAATCACAGCAAGGTCCTTTTTGACCCACCTCCTAGAGAAATGGAAATAAAAACAAGAGTAAACAAATGGGACCTAATGAAACTTAAAAGCTTTTGCGCAGCAAAGGAAACCATAAAGAAGACCAAAAGACAACCCTCAGAATGGGAGAAAATATTTGCAAATGAAGCAACTGACAAAGGATTGATCTCCAAAATTTATAAGCAGCTCATGCAGCTTAATAAGAAAAAAACAAACAACCCAATCCAAAAATGGGCAGAAGACCTAAATAGACATTTCTCCAAAGAAGATATACAGAGTGCCAACAAACACATGAAAGAAATAAAGTTTTGATTTTATGAGCCATTTAAATTATGGGGTCGTTTGTTAGTGTAATTTAATCAATCCCTGAATGATATATGGGGGTCCTAATATCTCAGCAGAAAAGCAGTAATATGAGCTGGAATATCTTAGATATATTCTACACTGAATGTTATCTCTTTTTCAGTAGTCAGTTCTTTGAATGGTCTAGAGAAATCTAGAAATTAACTAATCTTAACCATTTTACATATAGTCATAGAAAACTTATTCCTTTCTTGTTCTTCTCGTATAAAATAAAATTTAACCTTGGAACCCTTTCTTTGTAATGTATGTGTATGGTTGTGTGGATGAAGAGAGGTGACAGAAGATGAGGCTTTATTCATTTTAGTTTTTCCTGCTGTTTTCCCTTATTACTGGTGTTTCTCCTTCACCTCCTCCTTGGACAGCAGAGAAAGAACACTACAAAAAGCAATCTTTCACACTTAAAAGAAAGCCGATGCCTTGTCCTGGGTGTGTTGTCAGGAAAAAAAATAAGCTGTGTCTCTCCAATAACTGTGAAATTCCTTTGCCCCTAGAGAGGGCTGCTTCCTGTATCTTGGCCAAGTCATGACTTTCTTTCTTTATAAATGCAGCCAGTGTGATCTCCAAAGAGATAAATGATGAACAAGGTGGAGGCTATTTATAGTCTGGCTAGGAAAAACAATTTCATTTAACAAGGATGTCAGTTAAAATAATTAATGTAGATCAAGTGGACATGTGAATAGAGGAGGCTGTTGGAAAGTGATTAAATAGACAGCCTGATCCAGGAAGAAATATACCACTCAAATACTTCGGATTCATTTTTCTCAGTGACCTGGGCATTTATTGGTGAGATGTGCACCCAAGGCTTTGAAAGACCAGGGCAATGCTTTTCTAGATTTCATTAAATGCAGCATACACTCACATTGAACAAAGCAGGTGGGTTTGTGGTTAGAACTTCTGGTCTAATTCAAATTTGCCTCCCCATTTTAGATTTTTCTTTGAGTTTCATTCAGAGATAACAGAGATGTAAATGAAATGTGTGGCTTTTATTTGGCAAAAACTTACTGAGTATCTTCTATCATTTTCCTTGGCAATAAACCCTCACATCACATAGATGTTGTCCTTGAATATCATATTAAAAGGAAAACAAGAGAACAGAGAACTAACACAATGCAATTAAGTGTTATGTGAGTCTAAGATTTCACAAGTAAGATATAGCAGCCTGTGTAGGTGTGGTCAGAAAGGAATATATAGAAGAAACTGGGCCTTGAATAAAAGAGTATATACCAGATCTCTTGATGAGCTTGAGAAATAAGGCAATGTCATTACAAGCACACTCAGGTGGTCCTCCACTGGAGGTGAGCCTGGGAGACTCCCATCTAACTCCTAAAGTGGCCATCCAAAACGTGGGTGTGACTCAAATCAGCCAAAGCTGAAGTATGTGAAGAGTTTGGAGAACTAGTTTTAGCCAACCAAAGTGCAGTGAACTTGGGTCTCATCTCTCCACTCTGGTTTAACTGAATGCTGAAGAAGTCATAATATCATAGCTACCTGATTACAGGGCAGTGGAAATCAGAAAACTCAAACTTTTTTGTTTTACAATTTGGCTTTACTCCTATGCACGTATCTCCATGGTGAAATAGAAACAATTATTTCAGAACTATTTATTCTTTAACAGTTGTTATTTCCATCTCTAATGATTCTTTAATTTTAGAAAAGAATCTACAGCCTTTTGCAGGAGGTTCTTTGTCAGTTTGTGGGATGTGATAGCAGCATGCTCTTCATTTCACATTGGCTAGGTGGCCTGATGAAGAGGACATCCCTTATTCTTAAAGCAAGAATGACTAGAGCAAACATGCAACTCTGCTAAGGAAGCTGAACCAAATAGCACTGAAAGGACTTTACAATGTTGGAATTCTGATTCTTTAATTCATGACTGACACTGTCAAATAACTATCAATAAAGACATGTGTAGAGTTCTTTGTAGACTCCATAACTGCAAAGAGAGGGAAGTTCCAGAGTTGGTGTGACACATCTGAGTGAGGAGGGAGATCAGACTCACAGCCTGGGAGTCAAACATTCCATCTATACTTCTGTAGTCTCATGGACAAGTTATTTAAGTCTCTGCCTCAGCTTCATCAACTACAAATAACATCTATTGTAGCAGGTTACACTTAGGTAAAGTAAAACAGTATATACAAGTAAACAATAATAGATGCTTCCTAAATATTAGCTACCTTCCTACTTAGCCTAGAAATCTGTCAAAGAGGGAATTGACTGAGTGTCTTGAAAGTCAAGAAAATTGAAGCCATGAAGTTTCTGAGTGCTAATACACACTCTCATCTGGACAGGAATTTATCTTGGATCTGGCTTCCAAATTCCTGCATGGAGTGAGTGTTTTTATTAAATAACCTCTAATAATTTCAAAGTCTAAGATATCTAATTCTGGTACAATATCTTGAGCTAAAAAGATTGGCTGACTTACCCAAAGACACAGAAAATAATTACAATTTTTGAATTAGAAGTCAGATCTCTAGACCTTTAATCCAAAGTACTTCTTCCAAATATAATAAGCACAGGAGAGTTAAAGGCAAGTCTATGAATCTAGTCCTCTGTCCTCCCTCTCCTGACCTCTTACACTCTGTAGGAGGCTATCAGATGTGGCCTGTCCACAGCAGAGGACATGTTTCTCTCTTGAGAAAAGTTTTCTTGATGTGAGGAGAGTTGGAGTTCACCAAGCCCAGCCTCAACAAGTGGAAACCCCAGAATCAAAAGTTAAGAACGTGGAACGCCAAGTCTACACTGCCTCAAGCTGAATTGCAATGTGGGTCATGCAGCAGGATTTCAAAGTTTAGTGGAGGTTCAATTAGAAAAAGAGCAGATTTGGAACAAATGAGGGGGTAACAAAGAAACTGCAATGAGACCCCTAAAGCCCATGTCTGGATGTGTTAGACTGATTTAAAGAACCAACGAAACAGGCAAACACACACAGTGATGCTTGTTTTAGTGGGAATTGTTTTAAGCAGGCTGTTTCCTCTTAAACTAAGGAAATTGCTTGTTAATGAGAAAACTGAGGTTCTAAAATAGGGGAACTGGGGGGCACCTTCAAGATGGCGAAGGAGTAAGACATAGAGATCACCTTCCTCCCCACAAATACATCAGAAATACATTTACATGTGGAACAACTCCTACAGAACACCTACAGAATGCTAGCAGAAGACCTCAGACTTCCCAAAAGGCAAGAAACTCCCCATGTACCTGGGTAGGGTAAAAGAAAAAAGGAAAAACAGAGACAAAAGAATAGGGACATGACCTGCACCTCTGGGAGGGAGCTGTGAAGGAGGAAACGTTTCCACACACTAAGAAGCCCCTTCACTGGTGGAGACGGGGGGAGTGGGGGTGTGGGGGAAGCTTCAGAGCCTCGTTGGAGACCGCAACAACAGGGGTGCAGATGACAAAGCGGAGATTCCTGCACAAACGATCGGTGTCGACCAGCACTCACCAGCCTGAGAGGCTTGTCTGCTCACCTGCTAGGGCAGGTGGGGGCTGGGAGCTCAGGCTTCGGCTTCGGGGGTCAGACCCCAGGGAGAGGACTGGAGTTGGCTGCATGAACACAGCCTGAAGGGGGCTAGTGCACCAAAACTATTTGGGAGGGAGTCCGGGAAAAAGTCTGAAACTGCCTAAGAGGCAAGAGACAATTATTTCGGGGTGCTTGAGGAGAGGGGATACATAGAACCACCTAAATGAACTCCAGAGAGGGGCACGAGCCGCGGCTATCAGCGCAGACACCAGAGATGGGCAAGAGATGCTAAGGTTGCTGCTGCAGCCACCAAGAACCCTGTGTGAAAGCACAGGTCACTATCCACACACACACACACACACACACACACACACACACACACACACACACACACACACCAGGAGCCTATGCAGCCAGACACTGCCAGGGTCCCATGATCCAGGGACAACTTCCCTGGGAGAACACACAGCGCACCTCAGGCTGGTGTAACGTCACACCAGCCTCTGCCACTGCAGGCTTGCCCTGCATTCCGTAACCCTACCTCCCCTGGCCTGAGGGAGCCAGAGCCCCCTAATCAGCTGCTCTGTTAAACCATCCTGTCTGGGTTGGAAACAGAGTCCCTCAGGTGACCTACATGCAGAGGTGGGGCCAAATCCAAAGCTAAACCCCAGGAGCTGTGTGAACAAAGAAGAGAAATGGAAATTTCTCACAGCAGCCTCAGAAGCAGCAGATTAAATCTTCACAATCAACTTGAAGTACCCTGCATCTCTGGAATACCTGAATAGACAACGAATTATCCCAAAATTGAGACAGTGGACTTTGGGAGCAACTGTAGACTTGGAGTTTGCTTTCTGCATCTAAATTGTTTCTGGTTTTATGCTTATCTTAGTTTAGTATTTAGAGCTAATTATCACTGGTAGATTTGATTATTGACTCAGTTGCTCTCTTCATATATATATATATATATATATATAATTTTTCTCTTTTTGTGAGTGTGTATGTTTCTTTTATTTTAGTATATTTTTTAGCACTTGTTATCATTGGTGGATTGTTATTTTGGTTTGGTTGCTGTCTTCTTTCTTTCTCTCTTTTTCTTATTACTTTTATATTTTTAAATTTTTTTTCTATTTTAATAACTTTATATTATTCTCTTTCTTTCTTCCTTTCTTTCTTCCTTCATTTCTTTCTTTCTTTCTTTCTTTCTTCCTTTTTTTCCTCCCTTTTATTCTGAGCCATGTGGCTGACAGGGTCATGGTGCTCTGGTCAGGTGTTGGACCTGAGCCTATGAGGTGGGAGAACAGAGTTCAGGATATTGGTCCACCAGAGACCTCCTGACCCCACATAATATCAAATGGCAAAAGCTCTCCCAGAGATCTCCAACTCAATGCTAAGACCTAACTCCACTCAACAACCAGCAAGCTACAGTGCTGGACACCGTACGCCAAACAATTAGGAAGACAGGAACACAACCCCAGCCATTAGCAGATAGGCTGCCTAAAATTATAATAAGCTCACAGACACCCCAAAACACACCACTGGACATGGTCCTGCCCACCAGAAAGACAAGATCTAGCCTGATCCAACAGAACACAGGCACAAGTCCCCTCCACCGGGAAGTTTACACAACCCACTGAGCCAACATTTTGTGTCTGCTGGGAACGGACACAGAAAACAACGGGAACTATGACCCTGCAGACCGCAAAAAGGAGAGCACAAACACAGTAAGTTAAGCAAAATGAGAAGTCAGAGAAATACACAGCAGATGAAGGAGTAAGGTAAACACTCACCAGACCAAAAAAATGAAGAGGAAATAGGGAATCTACCTGAAAAAGAATTTAGAGTAATGATTGTAAAGATGATCCAAAATCTTGGAAATAGAATGGAGAAAATACAAGAAACATTTAACGAGGACTCAGAAGAACAGAAGAGCAAACAAACAATGACAAACAACACAATAAATGAAATTAAAACTACTCCAGAAGGAATCAATAGCAGAATAACTTAGGCAGAAGAACGAATAAGTAACCTGGAAGATAAAATAGTGGAAATAACCAATGCAGAGCAGAATAAAGAAAAATGAATAAAAAGAATTGAGGACAATCTCAGAGACCTCTGGGACAACATTAAACACACCAATATTTGAATTACAGGGGTACTAGAAGAAGAAGAAACAAAAAAAGGGACTGAGAAAATATTTGAAAAGATTATAGTTGAAAGCTTTCCTAATACGAGTAAGGCAATAGTCAATCAAGTCCAGGAAGCACGGGGAATTCCATACAGGGTAAACCCAATGAGAAACATCCCAAGACATATATTAATCAAACTATCAAAAATTAAGTGCAAAGAAAAAATATTAAAAGCAGCAAGGGAAAAGCAACAATTAACATACAAGGGAATCCCCATAAGCTTAACAGCTGATGTTTCAGCAGAAACGCTGCAAGCTATAAGGTAGTGGCAGGACATATTTAAAGTGATGAAACGGAAAAACCTAAAACCAAGGTTACTCTACCCAGCTAGGATCTCATTCAGATTTGACAGAGAAATTAAAACCTTTACAGACAAGCAAAAGCTAAGAGAATTCATCACCACCAAACCAGCTCTAAAACAAATGCTAAAGGAACTTCTCTAGGCAGGAAACACAAGAGAAGGAAAAGACCTACAATAACAAACCCAAGACAATTAAGAAAATGGTAATAGGAATATACACAACAATAGCTACCCTAATTGTAAATGGATTAAATGCTCCAACCAAAAGACATAGATTGGCTGAATGGATACAAAAACAAGACCCATTCATATGCTGTCTACAAGAGACCCACTTCTGATCAAGGGACACATACAGACTGAAAGGGAAAGGATGGAAAAAGATATTCCATGCAAATGGAAATCAAAAGAAAGCTGGAGTAGCAATTCTGGTATCAGACAAAATAGACTTTAAAATAAAGACTATTACATGAGACAAAGAAGGACACTACATAATGATTAAGGTATCAATCCAAGAAGAAGATATAACAATTGTAAATATTTATGCACCCAACATAGAAGCACCTCAATACATAAGGCAAATGCTAATAATCCTAAAAGGGAAAATCGATGGTAACACAATCATAGTAGGGAATTTTAACACCCCACTTTCAGCAATGGACAGATCAAACAAAATAAAAATAAATAATGGAAAACAAGCTTTAAATGATACATTAAGAAGAGGTACTTAATTTATATTTATAGGACATGCCATCCAAAAGAAACAGATTACACTTTCTTCTGAAGGGCTCATGGAAGATTGTCCAGGGTAGATCAAGCCTTGGTAAACTTAAGAAAACTGGAATCGTATCAAGTATGTTTTCTGACCACAATGCTATGAGACTAGATCTCAGTTACAGAAAAAAATCTGTAAACATTGCAAATACATTGAAGCTAAACAGTACACTACTAAATAAACAAGAGAAAATTGATGAAATCAAAGAGGGAATCAAAATATACTTAGAAACAAATGACAATGAAAACAGGACAACCCAAAACCTATGGGATGCAGCAAAAGCAGTTTTAAGAGGGAAGTTTATACCATAGAATCTTACCTAAAGAAGCAAGAAACATCACAAATAAACAACCTAATCTTACACCTAAAGCAATTAGATAAAGAACAACAACAACAACAACAACAAAAACAAAGTTAGCAGAAGGAAAGAAACCATAAAGATCAGATCAGAAATAAATGAAAAGGAAATGAAGGACAGCATAGCAAAGATTAATAAAACTAAAAGCTGGCTCTTTGAGAAGATAAAAAAAAAAAATGATAAACCACCTGCCAGACTCATCACAAAAGAAAAGGGAGAAGACACAAATCAATAAAATTGGAAATGAAAAAGGAAAAGTAACAACTGACACTGCAGAAATACAAAGGATCATGAGAGATTACTACAAGCAACTATATGCCAATAAAATGCACAACCTGGAGGAAATGGACAACTTCTTAGAAAAGCACAACCTTCCTAGACTGAGCCAGGAAAAAATAGAAAATATAAACAGACCAATCACGAACATTGAAATTGAAACTGTGATTAAAAAGTTTTCAACAAACAAAAGCCCAGGACAAGAGGGCTTCACAGGTGAATTCCATCAAACTTTTAGAGAAAAACTAACATGTATCCATCTCAAAATCTTCCAAAATATAGCAGAGGGAGGAACACTGCCAAACTCATTCTATGAGGCCACCACCACCCTGTTACCAAACCAGATAAAGATGTCACCAAGAAAGAAAACAACAGGTCATTATCACTGATGAACATGGATGCAAAAATCCTCAACAAAATACCAGCAAACAGAATCCAACAGCACATTAAAAGGATCATATATCATGATCAAGTGGGGTTTATCCCAGGAATGCAAGGACTCTTCAATATCGCAAATCAATCAATGTGATAAACCACATTAACCAGCTGAAGGAGAAAAAACCTATGATAATCTCAATAGATGCAGAAAAACTTTTGACAAACTTCAACACCGTTTATGATAAAAAAACTCTCCGGAAAGTAGGCATAGAGGGAGCTTACCTCAACATAGTAAAGGCCATAAGTGCCAAACCCACAGCCAATATCATTCTTAATTGTGAAAACCTGAAACCATTGTCTCTAAGATCAGGAAAAACACAAAGTTGCCCACTCTCACCACTATTATTCAACATAGTTTTGGAAGTTTTAGCCACAGAAATCAAGGATGAAAAAGAAATAAAAGGAATCCAAATCAGAAAAGAAGAAGTAAAACTGTCACTGTTTGCAGATGACATGATACTATATATAGAGAATCCTAAAGATGCTACCAGAAAACTACTAGAGCTAATCAATGAATTTGGTAAAGTAGAAGGACACAAAACTAATGCGCAGAAATCTCTTGCATTCCTATACACAAATGATGAAAAGCCTGAAAGAGAAACTAAGGAAACACTCCCATTTACCATTGCAAAAAAAAGAATAAAATACCTAGGAATAAACCTACCTAAGGAGATAAAAAACTCTATGCAGAAAACTATAAGACACTGATGAAAGGAATTAAGGATGATACAAAAAGATCGAGCTATATACCATGTTCTTGGATTGGCAGAATCAGCATTGTGAATAATGACTATAATGTTCAGAGCAATCTACAGATTCAATGCAATCCCTATCAAAATACCAAGGGCACTTTTCACTGAACTAGAACAAAATATTTCACAATTTGTATAGAAACACAGTCAAAGCAATCTTGAGAAAGGAAAATGGAGCTGCAGGAATCAGGTTCCCTAAATTCAGACTATACTACAAAGCTACAGTAATCAAGACAGTATGGTACTGGCACAAAAACAGAAATATAGATCAATGGAACAGGATAGAAAGCCCAGAGATAAACCCACACACCTATGGTCACCTTATCTTTGACAAAAGGGGCAAGAATATGCAATGGAGAAAAGACAGCCTCTTCAATAAGTGGTGCTGGGAAAACTGGACAGCTACATGTAAAAGAATGAAATTACAATACTCCTTAACACCATACAAAAGAATAAACTCAAAATGTATTAGAGACCTAAATGTAAGGCCACAAACTATAAAACTCTTAGAGGAAAACATAGGCAGATCACTCTATGACATAAACCACCGCAAGATCCTTTTGGCACACCTCCTAGAGAAATGGAAATAAAAACAAAAATTAAAAAATGGGATCTAATGAAACTTAAAAGCTTTTGCACAGCAAAGGAAAACAAAAATGTGACAAAAAGACAGCCCTCAGAATGGGAGAAAATATTTGCAAATGAAGCAAATGATAAAGGATTAATCTCCAAAATATACAAGCAGCTCATGCAGCTCAATATCAAAATAAAACAAACCATTCCAAAAATGGGAAGAAGACCTAAATAGCCATATCTCTGAAAAAGATATACAGATTGCCAACAAACATATGAAAGGATGCTCAACATCACTAATTATTAGAGAAATGCAAATCAAAACTTCAGTGAGGTATCACCTCACAGAGGTCAGAATGGGCATCATCAACAAATCTACAAAAATAAATGCTGGAGGCTGTGGAAAAAGGGAACCCATTTGCACTGTTGGTGGGCATGTAAATTGATACAGCCACTATGGAGAACAGTATGGAGGTTCATTAACAAACTAAAAATAGAACCACCATATGACCCAGCAATTCCATGACTGGGCATATACCCTGCAAAATCATAATTCCTAAAGTGCCATGTACCACAATATTCATTGCAGCTCTATTTACAATAGCCAAGACATGGAAGCAACATAAGTCCATTGACAGATGAATGGATAAAGAAGATGGGCACATATATACAATGGAATATTACTCAGCCATAAAAATAAATGAAATTGAGTTATTTGTAGTGAGGTGGATGAACCTAGAGTCTGTCATACAGACTGAAGTAAGCCAGAAAGAGAAAAAAAAATACCATATGCTAACACATATATATGAATGTAAAAGAAGAAAAATGGTTCTGAAGAACCTAGGGGCAGGATAGGAATAAAGACGGAGACATAGAGAATGAACTTGAGGACATGGGGAGTGGGAAGGGTAAGCTGGGATGAAGTGAGAGAGTGTCATGGACATATATACACTACCAAATGTAAAATAGATACCTAGTGGGAAGCAGCCCCATAACACCAGTAGATCAGCTCAGTGCTATGTGACCACCTAGAGGGGTGAGATAGGGGGAGTGGGAGGGAAACCCAAGAGGGAGGAAATATGGGGATATATGTATATGTATAGCTGATTCACTTTGTTATAAAGCAGAAAGTAACACCCCATTGTGAAACAAGTATCCTCCAATAAAGATGTTAAAAAAAAAAAAAACTAAAAATAGAACTACCATATGACCGAGCAATCCCACTGCTGGACATTTACCCTGAGAAAACCATAATTCCAAAAAGTCATGTACCACAATGTTCATTGCAGCTCTATTTACAATAGCCAGGACATGGAAGCAACATAAGTGTTCATTAGCAGATTAATGGATAGAGAAGATATGGCATATATATACAATGGAATATTACTCAGCCATAAAAAAGAAACAAAATTGAGTTATTTGTAGTGAGGTGGATGCACATAGAGTCTGTCATACAGAGTGAAGTAAGTCAGAAAGAGATAAAAAATAGCATATTCTAACACATATATATGGAATCTGAAAAAAAAAAGGTTCTGAAGAACCTAGGCACAGGACAGGAATAAAGATGGAGACATAGAGAATGGACTTGAGGACACAGGGAGGGGGAAGGGTAAGGTGGGACAAAGTGAGAGAGTGGCATGGAAATATATATACTACCAAATGTAAAATAGATAGCTAGTGGGAAGCAGCCTCATAGCACAAGGAGATCAGCTAGGTTCCTTGTGACCACCTAGATGGTTGGAATAGGGAGGGGCGAGGGAGACACAAGAGAGAGAAGATATGGGGATATATGTATACGTATGGCTGATTCACTTTGTTATACAGCAGAAATTAACACACCATTGTAAAACAATTGTACTCCAATAAAGTTGTTAAAAAATAAAAATAAATTAAAAAAATAAAATATGGAAACTATATGCAAAAATGAATTGTTTAGGGGCATAAGATACTGTGAAGGTCAAATGTAGATTAGAATGAGACGTGTCATAGAGGGAAACTCCCAATGATCCAAATATTTCATAGTTATTATGGAAATGGGGAATAAAAAGGAATTAGAAGGGAGCTAGCAAAGATCTTTGTCCAAAACAGAGTCATTTCAAATGATTATTCAGGTCCTCATGTATGTGTCCAAGCTAAACATTTTATGATCTCCATTTCTTGGAATATTAAAAATTATTTTCATGGGTAGCAAAACATCATCCCTCTTTTAAAATCAAAAAATACAAAAATAGTGTTTAAACAAAACTCTGTAAACTGACATGGATACATTTTTTCAATGACTGATTTAAATTGGTGTCTTCCTGCTAGAGCAAAAAATAAAAATAAATATCATGAAACTAAGGGTTTCCAATTTCACAACTTCCAACCCACACTTTGCCTTACCACCCTGGTTTCCTTTGGAGAATTTGTCTCAGACAGATGGTAGTGAGTTAACAAGTCTAGACTGTGGGAGTATATTTCTGCATTTGCATCTATGTGGTTATATAGAATAATTTTTCACTGAAATGGCATGTATCATTGGGACGAGCTCCAGGACTTTACGACTTCTCCTTCCTCTGTTGAATACAGCATGTGTACAATTTACTCTGACCACTGCAAAATTCCACCACAGCTGGAATGGAGAGCAACAGCTGCTTGCCAGCACACAGCAACAGGGCACAACCGTATAGAATTGTAAATGAAGAGTCAGCCTTCGATAGACACTGCAGGGGGAATTTAAAGCAAGAGGAAGCAATTAGTTGAACTGGAACAGAGCCAGGCAAGTAGGACAAGATTTTCCCCAACTTTAGGAAGAAGGCAATGTGTGATACGTGAGCATACTGTCGGTCTAGGCTCACAGGCCAAGGCATTAGGAGTAGGGATGAACTGATCATTGGGATCCTCTTTTGGACTAGGAAGGTGGATTGAGTTCCTGATTCAACCAGAATAACTTCATTTTTAAGCCTCTTATCTAAGTACACACCCAGCCCCAACGTTGTTTAGCTTATGAGATCTGATAAGATTACAGTTTGAGAGAGGAGGTCTGTAACACTCTGATAGTGCTTGATTTGGCTTTTAATAGAAATGGACCAAAATGTAGAGAGCTTGTGCATTGGAAGACACAAGACTGGCTAGCTTTTTTTTTTTTTTTAACATCTTTATTGGAGTGTAATTGCTTTACAATTGTGTGTTAGTTTCTGCTTTATAACAAAGTGAATCAGCTATACATATACATATATCCCCAAATCTCCTCCCTCTTGCATCTCTCTCCCACCCTCCCTATCCCAACCTTCTAGGTGGTCACAAAGCACGGAGGTGATCTCCCTGTGCTGTGCGACTGCTTCCCACCAGCTATCTATTTTACATTTGGAAGTATATATAAGTCCATGCCATTCTCTCACTTCGTCCCAGCTTACCCTTCACCCTCCCCGTGTCCTCAGCTAGCTTTATGGCAAAAGCTTCAGAGCTTCTCTGTGGCAGCTGGAGTGGAGACCTATAAGCTGATTTGGAGTCTTTTCTTTCTAATGGGAGCCACCACATTGTGTTCCTTTAATTACATCACGTCATGTCGTGTCCCGTGTGAAATGACACAGAGGAACACGTGGTGACCTAGGATAACTGTGATGAATTGCATCCCGAACAGAGGCTGGCTTTTATTTATTATTTTTTTTGTGGTACGCGGGCCTCTCACTGTTGTGTCCTATCCCATTGCAGAGAACAGGCTCCGGACGCGCAGGCTCAGCGGCCATGGCTTACGGGCCCAGCCGCTCCGCGGTATGTGGGATCTTCCCAGTCTGGGGCACGAACCCGTGTCCCCTGCATCGGCAGGCGGACTCTCAACCACTGCGCCACCAGGGAAGCCCCCAGAGGTTGGCTTTGAAAGGCATCTGATGTGACAAAAAAGGTAGTTCCTATGTTTGTGGGAGTCATGTGTGGTTTACCATTACACATCACAAAATATTTAAGGATAAGATTATGTGTGAGCCAACAGAGGCTTTTTGCCAACTTGTATTTTTATTAATGAGGTGCAATAATTTTACACCAAAAATAATAAAAAAAATATATAATTATTAAGTAAGTAAAACAGCTTCTGTCAAAGGGATTAATTTCCCATAATCTATCATCTAGATAGAACTAACATCAGAGAGGGGTTCAGTCTAACAGTTGTTTCCTGAACTTGAGATTAAAAAGGAGCATAGGAGAAAGTAACAATTGTCTAGTTAGCCATCAAGTAGGATTATGTACAGTAAGTTTCTCTGAAATTGTAATAAAAGATAAAAACAAACATCTAGAACCACACTGTACAATATGGTAGTCACATGAGAATATTCAAATGCAAATCAAATAATAAAATTAAAGGGTCAGTTCCTGAGTTGTAGTAGCCACATTTTAAGTGTTCAGTAGTCACATGTGACAAGTGGCTGCTTTATTAGACAGCTCAGATACAGAATATTTTCATCATGGCAGAAAGTTCTAATGGACATCCCTGGATGAAAAGAGAGAAAAAAAGAAATTATCTCTATGTTTCTGATTTCCTCACATATATTGACAAGTAGACTAAATATCTGGGTGATTAAATGCATTTTTTTTCACTTTTTATGCAGATCTTTTCATGACATAGACAAAGTTTCATTTTATTGTGTGGGATTAGATGTTTATTTTCTCTTTGCTTGCCATGATTTGTAAATGATGTTTTCCCACTGAAATGCCCAGAATACAGGTTCCTTTGGAATGCAAATGAGCATCATTTTTAGTAAAACCAGGTTTGGAGTTTAGTTGTTGATGTTTTCAGCAGAATGGAAACGCACACACAGAAAACCACTTTACTGTTCCCTATAAAGAGGCCAGAGTACTGACTTTTTACTTGGGAATGATACACTCTTATAATTTCTAAGTCATGTCATTCACAAGTCTTTTTTTTTTAAATTTAATTTTATTTATTTTTTTATACAGCAGGTTCTTATTAGTCATCAATTTTATACACATGAGTGTATACATGTAAATCCCAATCGCTCAATTCATCACACCACCACCCCCATCTCCCTGCGGCTTTCCCCCCTTGGTGACCATACGTTTGTGCTCTACATCTGTGTCTCTATTTCTGCCCTGCAAACCAGTTCATATGTACCATTTTTCTAGGTATGGTTAATATATATTTTATATATTTCTAGGTATATATTTCTAGGTATGGTTAAATATATATTTTCTAGGCATATATGTGTTAATATATCATATTTGTATTTCTCTTTCTGACTTATTTCACACTGTATGACAGTCTCTAGATCCATTCACATCTCAACAAATGACCCAATTTTGTTCCTTTTATGGCTGCGTAATATTCCATTATAAATATGTACCACATCTTCTCTATCCATTCGTCTGTCAATGGACATTTAGGTTGCTTCCATGACCTAGCTATTGTAAATAGTGCTGCAATGAACATTGGGGTGCATGTGCCTTTTTGAATTATGGTTTTCTCTGGGTATATGCCCAGTACTGGGATTGCTGGGTCATATGGTAATTCTATTTTTAGTTTTCTAGGGAACCTCCATACTGTTCTCCACAGTGGCTGTAACAATTTACATTCCCACCAACAGTGCAAGAGCCTTCCCTTTTCTCCACACCCTCTCCAGCATTTGTTGTTTGTAGATATTCTGATGATGCCCATTCTAACTGGTGTGAGGTGATATCACATTGAAGTTTTGATTTGCATTTCTCTAATAATTAAGGATATTGAGCAGTTTTTCATGTGCCTCTTTGCCATCTGTATATCTTCTTTGGAGAAATGTCTATTTAGGTCTTCTGCCCATTTTTAGATTGGGTTGTTTGATTTTTTTTAATATTGAGCTACATGAGCTGTTTATATATTTTGGAGATTAATCCTTTGTCCATTGATTCGTTTGTAAATATTTTCTCCAATTCTGAGGGCTGTCTTTTCATCTTTTTTATGGTTTCCTTTGCTGTGAAAAAGCTTTGAAGTTTCATTAGGTCCAATTTGTTTATTTTTGTTTTTATTTCCATTTCTCTAGGAGGTGGATCAAAAAAGATCTTGCTGTGATTTATGTCAAAGAGTGTTCTTCCTATGTTTTCCTCTAAGAGTTTTATAGTGTCCAGTCTTATATTTAGGTCTTTAATCCATCTTGAGTTTATTTTTGTGTATGGTGTTAGGGAGTGTCCTAATTTCATTCTTTTACATGTAGCTGTCCAGTTTTCCCAGCACCACTTATTGAAGAGACTGTCTTTTCTCCATTGTATATCCTTGCCTCCTTCATCATAAAATAGTTGACCATAGTTCTTTGGGTTTATCTCTGGGCTTTCTATCTTGTTGCATTGATCTATGCTTCTGTTTTTGTGTGAGTATCATGATTATCTGATTACTGTAGCTTTGTAGTATAGTCTGAAGTCAGGGAGTCTGATTTCTACAGCTCCATTTTTTTCCCTCAAGACTTCTTTGGCTATTCGGAGTCTTTTGTGTGTCTATACAAATTTTAAGATTTTTTGTTCTACTTCTGGAAAAAATGTCATTGGTAATTTTATAGGGTTTGCATTGAATCTGTAGATTGCTTTGGGCAATATAGTCATTTTTCACAATGTTGATTCTGCCAATCCAAGAACATGGTATATCTCTCCATCTGTTGGTATCATCTTTAATTTCTTTCATCAGTGTCATATAGTTTTCTGCATACAGGTCTTTTATCTCCCTAGGTATGTTTATAAATAGGTATTTTATTCTTTTTGTTGCAATGGTAAATGGAAGTGTTTCCTTAATTTCTCTTTCAGATTTTTCATCATTAATGTATAGGAATGCAAGTGATTTCTGTGCATTAATTTTGTATCCTGCAACATTACCAAATTCATTGATTAGCTCCAGTAGTTTTCTGGTGGCATCTTTAGGATTCTCTATGTATAGTAACATGTCATCTGCAAACAGTGACAGTTTTACTTCTTCTTTTCCAATTTGTATTCCTTTTATTTCTTTTTCTTCTGTGGGCCATAGCTAGGACTTCCAAAACTATGTTGAATAATAGTCATGAGAGTGGACATTCTTGTGTTGTTCCTGATCTTAGGGGAAATGCTTTCAGTTTTTCACCATTGAGAATGATGTTTGCTGTGGGTTTTTCATATATGGCCTTTATTATGTTGAGATAGGTTCCCTCTATGCCCACTTTCTGGAGAGTTTCTATCATAAATGGGTGTTGAATGTTTTCAAAAGCTTTTTCTGCATCTATTAAGATGATCATATGGTTTGTATTCTTCAATTTGTCATAATAGTATATCACATTGATTGATTTGCATATATTGAAGAATCCTTGCATCCCTGGGATAAATCCCACTTGATCATGGTGTATGATCCTTTTAATGTGTTGTTGGATTCTGTTTGCTAGTATTTTGTTGAGGATTTTTGCATCTAAATACAGCAGTGATATTGGTCTGTAATTTTCTTTTTTTGTAGTATCTTTGTCTGGTTTTGGTGTCAGGGTGATGGTGGCCTCATAGAATGAGTTTGGGAGTGTTCCTTCCTCCAAAAATTTTTGAAAGTGTTTGAGAAGGATGGGTGTTAGCTCTTCTCTAAATGTTTGATAGAATTCACCTGTGAAGCCATCTGGTCCTGGACTTTTCTTTGTTGGAAGATTTTTAATCACAGTCTCAATTTAATTACCTGTGATTGGTCTGTTCATATTTTCTATTTCTTCCTGGTTCAGTCTTGGAATGTTATACCTTTCTAAGAATTTGTCCATTTCTTCCAGCTTGTCCATTTTGTTGCCATGGAGTTGCTTTTAGTAGTCTCTTAGGATGCTTTGTATTTCTGAGGTGTCTGTTGTAAATTCTCCTTTTTCATTTCTAATTTTATTGATTTGTGTCCTCTCCCTCTTTTTCTTGATGAGTCTGGCTAATGGTTTATCACTTTTGTTTATCTTTTCAAAGAACCTGCTTTTAGCTTTATTGATCTTTGCTATTATTTTCTTTGTTTCTATTTCATTTATCTCCGGTCTGATCTTTTTGATTTCTTTCCTTCTGCTAACTTTGGGTTTTGTTTGTTCTTCTTTCTCTAGTTCCTTTAGGTGTAAGGTTAGATTTTTTTTTTGATATTTTTCTTGTTTCTTGAGGTAGGCTTGTATAGCTATAAACTTCCCTCTTAGATCTGCTTTTGCTGCATCCCATAGGTTTTGGATCATCGTGTTTTCATTGTCATTCGTCTCTAGGTATCTCTTGATTTCCTCTTTGATCTCTTCAGTGATCTCTTGGTTATTTAGTAACGTATTGTTTAACCTCCATGTGGTTGTGTTTTTTACGTTTTTTTCCCTGTATTTCATTTCTGATCTCATAGTGTTGTGGTCAGAAAAGATGCTTGATATATCAATTCTCTTAAATTTACTGAGTCTTGATTTGTGACCCAAACTGTGATATATCCTGGAGAATGTTTCGTGTGCACTTGAGAAGAAACTGTAATCTGCTGTTTTTGGGTGGAATGTCCCATAAATATCAGTTAAATCTATCTGGTCTATTGTGTCATTTAAAGCTTGTGTTTCCTTATTAATTTTCTGTTTGGATGACCTGTCCATTGCTGTAAGTGAGGTGTTAAAAGCCCCCACTATTATTGTGTTACTGTCAATTTCCACTTTTATAGCTGTTAGCATTTGCCTTATGTATTGAGGTACTCCTTGTTGGGTGCATATGTATTTATAGTTGATATATATTCTTGGATTTATCCCTTGATCATTATGTAGTCTCTTGTAAATTTCTTTATTTTAAAGTCTATTTTATCGAATATGAGTATTGCTACTCCAGCTTTCTTTTGATTTCCATTTGCATGGAATATCATTTTCCATCCCATCACTTTCAGTCTATATGTGTCCCTTGGTCTGTAGTGGGTCTCTTGTAGACAGCATATATATGGGTCTTCTTTTTGTGTCCATTCAGCAAGCCTGTGTTTTTGGTCAGAGCATTTAATCCATTCACGTTTAAGGTAATTATCGATGGGTATTTTCCTATAACCATTTTCTTAATTGTTTTGGGATTGTTTTTGTAGGTCCTTTCCTTCTCTTGTCTTTCCCACTTAGAGAAGTTCCTTTAGCATTTTTTGTAGATCTGGTTTCATGGTTCTGAATTCTCTTAGCTTTTGCTTGTCTGTAAAGCTTTTATTTCTCCATCGAATCTGAATGAGATCCTTACTGGGTAGAATAATCTTGGTTGTAGGTCCTTCCCTTTCATCACTTTAATATATCATTCCATTCCCTTCTGGCTTGTAGAGTTTCTGCTGAGAAATCAGCTGTTAACCTTATGGGAGTTCCCTTGTATGTTATGTCATTTTCCCATTGCTACTTTCAATAATTTTTCTTTGTCTTTAATTTTTGCCAGTTTGATTACTATGTGTCTCTGTGTGTTTCTCCTTGGGTTTAACCTGTATGGGACTCACTGCACTTCCTGGACTTGGGTGGCTATTTCCTTTCCCATGTTAGGGAAGTTTTCAACTATAATCTCTTCAAATATTTTCTTGGGTCCTTCCTCTCTCTCTTCTCCTTCTGGGACCCATATAATGGGAATGCTGTTGCATTTAATTTTGTCCCAGAGGTCTCTTAGGCTGTCTTCATTTATTTTCATTATTTTTTCTTTATTCTGCTCCACAGCAGTGAATTCCACCATTCTGTCTTCCAGATCACTTATCTGTTCTTCTGCCTCGGTTATTCTTCTATTGATTCCTTCTAGGGTAGTTTTCATTTCAGTTATTGTATTGTTCATCTCTGTTTGTTTGTTCTTTAATTCTTCTAGGTCTTTGTTAAACATTTCTTGCATCTTCTCAATCTTTGCCTCCATTCTTTTTCCGAGGTCCTGGATCATCTTCACTATCATTATTCTGAATTCGTTTTCTGGAAGGTTGCATATCTCCACTTCATTTAGTTGTTTTTCTGGGGTTTTATCTTGTTTTTTCATATGGTACATAGCCCTCTTCTTTTTCATCTTGTTTATCTTTCTGTGAATGTGGTTTCTGTTCCACAGGCTGCAGGATTGTAGTTCCTCTTCCTTCTGCTGTCTGCCCTCTGGTGGATGAGGTTATCTAAGAAGCTTGTGCAAGTTTCCTGATGGGATGGACTGTTGGTGGGTAGAGCTGTCTGTTGCTCTGGTGGGCAGAGTTCAGTAAATCTTTAATTCACTTCTGCTGATGGGTGGGGCTGGGTTCTCTCCCTGTTGTTTTTTGGCCTAAGGCAACCCAACACTGGAGCCTACCCTGGCTCTTTGGTGGGGCTAGTGACAGACTCTGGGAGGGCTCACTCCAAGGAGTACATCCCAGAACTTCTGCTGCCAGTGTCCTTGTCCTCAAGGTGACACACAGCCACCCCCCACCTCTGCAGGATACCCTCCAACACTAGCAGGTAGGTCTGAGTCAGTCTCCTATGGGGTCACTGCTCCTTCCCCTGTGTCCTGATGTGCACACTATTTTGTGTGTGCCTTCCAAGAGTGAAATCTCTGTTTCCCCCAGTCCTGTCCAAGTCCTGCAGTCAAATCCCACTAGCCTTCAATGTTTGATTCTCTAGGAATTCCTCCCCCTGTTGCCAGACCCCAGGTTGGGAAGTCTGACGTGGGGCTCAGAACCTTCACTCCAGTGGGTGGACTTCTGTGGTATAAGTGTTCTCCAGTCTGTGAATCACCCATCCAGCAGTTATGGGATTTGATTTTACTGTGATTGTGCCCTTCCTACCCTCTCATTGGGGCTTCTCCTTTGTCTTTGGATGTAGGGTATACTTTTTGGTGAGTTCCAGTGTATTCCTGTCGATGATTGTCCAGCAGCTAGTTGTAATTCTGGTGTTCTCACAATAGGGAGTGAGAGCACATCCTTCTACTCTGCCATCTTGGTTCAGGGTCCAATATCTTTATGTATTGACTGCATCTCTCACTGTAAAGTAGGTGAGTAAGGTCTTTGCCTCTTTCATGCAGTGTTTTATTTCCAGAAGAGCAGGATCAGGCAGGAAGTCCCAGCCCTCAGACCTGTGGCATCGTTACAGTTCTCTGTGCATAAGGATCTGTCCCTTTTTTTTCTTAGAGGCTATACACAGGCTCCTGAGGTGTCAATCTCACGTCTGCCAAGGTACAAGGCCAGAGCAACTCAAAACATGCCGTTTCTTTGTCACAGGGGTCAGCTGTCCTTTCTGGCAGCAGCCAGGGTCCAGAAATCTTCCCAGGAGACCTTCACTACCAGTACCTGGTGTCTCTCCAGTGAAGAACAACTTCAGAGTATTGCCCTCTCTTTCTGACCCAGCCCAAGTGCCGTCACGCTGTGATGGAGCAGCTGGCTTCTTTACCAAGTCCCTCAATCAGGAAATGCTTTCTTCTTGTGAACACCACAGGAGATGTTCCCAGGGCCTGGTCTGAGTAGGTGAAATATGGGGCTTCCCACAAAGGGAAGCAAGGCATGCTGGAACCTTCAGGGTGCACTTTGTAGTGATGAATGTGAGAGGACAGGAAAAGTAAGGCTCAGTCCAGATATTGGGGCAAGGGGAGGATGTCAGCGGATGTGGTAAACATACCAGAGTCCAGCCCATGATGCTGTCACCTACTATTCTCATTCACGAATCTTAACCCTCAAAGTACACCTTACCAATAATGTAAAAACAGCAGTCCATTTTTCTCACCCAAATATAAATAATATTTATACTTTTTAAAAAGTTATTTGTAAAATATCCCTCCACACAATAAATTTTTTTTCGAATTAATGTCCAAGAAAAAAAAATATGAAATTCCACATTCTTTATATATATATATATATATATATATATATATATATATATATATATATATAATCCCATAAAACCTTTGTGAAATGGTTAGAGAAAGTATTTTTCCCAGTATCACATCTAGCAAAAAGAGTCCCCCTCTCATCTCCCGTGAAGCTAAGTCAACAGTAATGGCATTACTTACTGACAGAGACAGGACTAGAAAACAGATACTCTGACACAGATACCAGGATCCTTTCTAAGTAGACTGCTTTTCCCACCTTGAATCCAGCTTGGGGAATCTCAGGAGTGCATAAAAAAATAGGGTTTTATGAATTGAGCAATGAGTAACTGCCAGCTGTTTTCTTCAAACTCCCTGCTCCTAATGGTTTAGGCAAACAAGGGTACTGTTTTTTTCCTGAAACTCATTATTGTCAATAATTTTATTTCATTACTAAACTGCAGCTAGCTTTTTAATTTTCCAACAAGTATGAGAAACTACATGATTTACTGTGCTTTTAATATTTTATAATTACAAGCTAGAAACAGTTGGGATGTGGTGGGTAAGGGTGAAGGATTGTACTGTAGCTGGAAAAAAAATCAATATCTGCTCCCGAGATAGGGTACTTGACCAGAAAGGATATTGCAAGATACAAAAAACACAGATATGAAATACTATTTCTCTGAAGTTTTTTTTTTAATCTTCCTGCATCAGCAGCACCAAACACAGATCAGATAGACCTACAGAGGCACTGTAATTCATTGTTGATTTCTTAAGATTACATAAATTTGTATGCATTGTAAATTACATATTAGTTCCTGAGATACCTCCTCTTTCTGGTAATTAACATTCTTTTAAAAATTGAAATATGCTGTAAAAATGAACTGATGGAACATTACATGGTAGCCTATTTAATCTTCCATTCTTTGTCTAGTAAATTTGGCCAAGTTATTTAATCTCTTTGGGCTTCAGTTAACTCATTGAGGTAATATAATCTGAATATTAATCCTTAGATCCCATCTCTACAATTCTGTGACTTCATAATTTTCTAAGTTGACTATTCCTTCTCTGTCTCATCTTGTTTTTAGGAAATGTTGACACTCAATCGGGAATCTCATGCAGACTCTTATGCCTAGATTTTCACCAGCACACACCGTACAATGCTTCCTCAGCCAATTCTACCTCCCCAGCAACTTCTGCAGCCTGAGCCTGTCCAGTTCTAAAGGACAAGTCGAATGTCAAACACTGACCTCTCCCTCCTTGCTCTGCTTCTCTTAGATTATACTCTCAGATCAAAATAAATTCTGGCCTATTAACCTAAATGTCATGGAATAGTACCTTGTTAAGTATGGAAGGCAACAAAGACACTTTCCTTGACCAAATTTTAGTCGGGCTTCTCTGAGCCCTATTTTCAACTATGCCTAGACTTTGGCCATCATGGCCCTGCTGGGCCTGCCTACCTCAGTTTTAACAGGAAGACTGCCAAGTCAGTTTAATGAGAATTCACTCTCCTACACACACTCTTGATATCTGGTCATCCTGGCCTGCCTTCAGCAAAATACCGTTAAGTTATTTCAGCAAGAATCTCCTATCCTTTGGGGATATTTCTCTTAGTAATTTTTCATCCACTGACCCAGGCCCCCATTCTGCTTATTGGCTTTATATCCCACCTGTCCTTCATGTACATAGAATTAAACCCAGTTCCATACTGAGGTCTCTTTTTTTCCTGTTGAAATAGCTTCTGAATAAAATCTGTGTCTATTGCTTTAACTACAGTTTGGTTCTGGTTATATTTGACAAAGAGATATTAATTATCTGACAATCAAATTATTTTACAGATGAAGAAATCAAAACCCAGAAAACATTAATGCTTGTCCAATGCTTTTAATCCAATTAAAGATATACCCAAGATTAAATAAGTCCTCCTGATTACTGTCCGATGTTTCTTCTCTTAGAGTACGTACCTTATCCATTTCTTAACTTCTATTCTGGATATATTCTTGATGTTCCTTATGTCTCTAATAGGTAAAAATTCCTCAAGGCATACTCTCTCCAAATATACTTACATTTTGGTTGATACATAAACTCTTTCAATAGAATAGAGTGGTGAAAACTGGTCTTTGAGAGCCCTGCCACCCTTTTCCTATGATAGTGAGAGTGTCACCTAGAATATGAGCACATGATTGGCCAGGCATTAAGCACTGTCAGCTAGGTGCCCTTTATTTCTCCAATAATATTTATTTTTTTTATAATGCTGAGAGCATTTGGGTTGCTTACCTAATTCTCTCACATTTTGTTTCACCACGTATATAGAGGAAGAATATTTTAGTAATCTATTTATGGTTTAGTAAGAGTATTAGTCATCGGACCACAATCAATCATTTTATTGCTTGGAATGTTACATGTTAGAGCTAAAATGGACTTTGGTGAACATGACTTCTGGCTACCTCTTTTTATGTAAGTGAATCCTGAATCTTAGGTAACTCCCTTCATTCACTCTCCAGCTACCTATGTGCAGCACTCTGTTTTCCATGTGAAGGCGGCCATGCAAGCAAATGATCTAGAAGGCCTGACTGGTTGAGTGGATGGATGGGTGAAGCTTATGCCTTGCATCTTTCATTTTCCCTATAGTAGAAATATTAATTTATGCTGTCTAACAGACTCCTTTAATGAAAAAGCAACATATTCTGAAATGACCAGCCAGTTAGGTTTAGAGATTCAATCTGTGTAGAGTAAACAAAGGTGAATTTTCAACTTCTCTGACTGGCCTGATGTTAAAAAAAAAATGAGTGTGCTAAATGTGGAGATAAGATGAAAAAACTGACAGGAATAACTATCAACATATATGTGATGAACATAAAGTAAAGGTCAGAGGTGAAAATCAAAATTAAATATAGGAATAATTAAAGGAAAGATAAAATATAATAAATATACTCATGACTTAGGGTTGGATTACATTGTAAACAAAGAGCAGTTTACTTTTAGTCAAGGTATTTGTCAAATGCGTTTTATTGTTTATAACTGATGATTGCCACTTCCTCCAAAATTTCTTCAATTCCATACCTTTAAGTTGAAAGCAAGGCATTAATCCAATGCCTGATATATATGCCCCCATGGTCTGAAACTCTTGAGGCTGTACATTCATTACTCCACACCTGGGTGTGGAGGAAATTCTCCTGCATTTCCTAGGCCGTGTTGGTCACTGGATCCACTGTTCCCCACTGCACTCTATGCAAACCTCTAAATTTTTACTGTATTATATAATTTTCTCATAAACTCCTATATTTCTTATATACTATATTGCAATAATATTTTACATGCTTTTCTCTTTTACTATACTATAATTTATTCATGGGTAAGTCTAGATTTTATTTGTATTTTTTTATCCACATGACGTCAAGGAATAGTTCTGGTTATTTGGCCCTTCACCACCTGCAGAGTCCCCACCACAATCTCCAGATATGATTTCTACAAATCCAACAGATCTTAATATTAGCCCATCTGAAAGAGAGAATAAGCCAGAGAGAAGATAATCATATCGAAATAATAGAACATAAGAATTCAAGTTCAATGAAACAGATGTCATGAAGAAAATATAAAAGAATTTATTTTTTTAAAAAAAATCTTCAGAATATATTGAAAACCTACCTATTGGAAAACACCTGGGGGTTGGAGTAATCATTAAAAAAAGATCCTTTTGAATGCATTAATTATATTAAGATACAGTTCATAAAACTACTTAGGCTAAAATAAAAAGTTTTCCTATTGTATTGAAGCCAGAGTGGTAAGTGATCAGAGAGTCTGGGAATACTATTGGAGCAAGTATTGTTTCCTGACACCTGGAGATTTTGGGATTAATAACACTTTGATAAAACTAAATTAGGCTTTATGTCCATAAGAGTGGGTTGAACCTGATGTATACTCTCTGTCCTGCACAAATCCAGAATTTTGAAGGAGTTACACTTTCAGTGACACTATAAGCTAGAAAAAAATCCACGTTAGGAAAATATGTCAGAAGTAAAGCCTACCTATTTCCATGGTGCTTCTAGATGAAAAAGTTTTAAGAATAATAAAATACTTATTATATTAATAAAATATAATCATAGAAGACTCATAATTTATTATATTAAAATTTAATATATAAATTTTATCTAATAATTTGTAATAATACAATTCTATTGGCATAGAGTTGCTTGTAGTAATCTCTCATGATCTTTTGTATTTCTGCAGTGTCAGTTGTTACTTCTCCTTTTTCATTTCTAATTCTATTGATTTATTTTCCCCTTTTTCTTGATGAGTCTGGCTAATGGTTTATCAGTTTTGTTTATCTTTTCAAAGAACCAGCTTTTAGTTTTATTGATCTTTGCTATCATTCAAAATAGAAAATATTAACAGACCAATCATAAGCACTGAAACTGAAACTGTGATTAAAAATCTTCCAACAAACAAAAGTCCAGGAGCAGATGGCTTCACAGGTGAATTCTATCAAACATTTAGAAAAGAGCTAACACCTATCCTTCTCAAACTCTCCCAAAGTTTGAGAGGGGAACACTCCCAAACTCATTCTACGAGGCTACCATCACCGTGATACCAAAACCAGACAAAGATGTCACAAAGAAAGAAAATTACAGGCCAATATCACTGATGAACATAGATGCAAAAATCCTAAACAAAATACTAACAAACAGAATCCAACAGCACATTAAAAGGATCATACACCATGATCAAGTGGGGTTTTTTCCAGGAATGCAAGGATTCTTCAATATACACAAATCTGCCTTCCCTGGTGGCACAGTGGTTGAGAGTCTGCCTGCCGATGCAGGGGACACGGGTTTGTGCCCCAGTCTGGGAAGATCCCACATGCTGCCAAGCGGCTGGGCCCATGAGCCATGGCCACTGAGCCTGCACGTCCAGAGCCTGTGGTACACAATGGAAGAGGCCACAACAGTGAGAGGCCTGCGTACCACAAAAATAATAATAATAAAATAAATAAATAAATAAATAAAATATATATATATATGCAAATCAATCAACGTGATACACCATATTAACAAATTGAAGGAGAAACACCATATGATCATCTCAATAGATGAAGGGAAAGCTTTCAACAAAATTCAATACCCATTTATGATAAAAACCCTGCAGAAAGTAGACATAGAGGGAAATTTCCTCAACATAATAAAGGCCACATATGACAAGCCCACAGCCAACATTGTCCTCAAAGGTGAATAACTGAAACCGTTTCCACTAAGATCAGGAACAAGACAAGGTTGACCACTCTCACCACTCTTATTCAACACAGTTTTTGAAGTTTTAGCCACAGAAATCAGAGAAGAAAAGGAAATAAAAAGAATCTAAATCGGAAAAGAAGAAGGAAAATGTCACTGTTTGCAGATGACATGATACTATACATAGAGAATCCTAAAGATGCTATCAGAAAACTACTAGAGCTAATCAATGAATTTGGTAAAGTAGCAGGATACAAAATTAGTGCACAGAAATCTCTTGCATTCCTATACACTAATGATGAAAAATCTGAAACTGAAATTAAGGAAACACTCCCATTTACCATTGTAATGAAAAGAATAAAATATCTAGGAATAAACCAATCTAAGGAGACAAAAGACCTGTATGCAGAAAATTATAAGACACTGATGAAAGAAATTAAAGATGACACAAACAGATGGAGAGATATACCATGTTCTTGGATTGGAAGAATCAACATTGTGAAAATGACTCTACTACCCAAAGCAATCTACAGATTCAATGCAATCCCTATCAAACCATCACTGGTATTTTTCACAGAACTAGAACAAAAAATTTCACAATTTGCATGGAAACACAAAAGACCCCGAATAGCCAAAGCAATCTTGAGAACGAAAAATGGAGCTGGAGAAATCAGGCTCTGTGACATCAGACTATACTACAAAGCTACAGTAATCAAGACAGTATGATACTGGCACAAAAACAGAAAGATAGATCAATGGAACAGGATAGAAAGCCAAGAGATAAACCCACGCACATATGGTCACCTTATCTTTGATAAAGGAGGCAAGAATATACAGTGGAGAAAAGACAGCCTTTTCAATAAGTGGTGCTGGGAAAACTGGACAGCTACATGTAAAAGAATGAAATTAGGACACTCCCTAACACCATACACAAAAATAAGCTCAAAATGGATTAAAGACCTAAATGTAAGGCCAGAAACTATCAAACTCTTAGAGGAAAACATAGGCAGAACACTCTATGACATAAATCAAAGCAAGATCCTTTTTGACCCACCTCCTAGAGTAATGGGAATAAAAACAAAAATAAACAAATGGGACCTAATGAAACTTCAAAGCTTTTGCACAGCAAAGGAAACCATAAACAAGACCAAAAGACAACCCTCAGAATGGGAGAAAATATTTGCAAATGAAGCAACCGACAAAGGATTAATCTCCAAAATTTACAAGCAGCTCATGCAGCTCAATAACAAGAAAACAAACAACCCAATCCAAAAATGGGCAGAAGACCTAAATAGACATTTCTCCAAAGAAGATATACAGACTGCCAACAAACACATGAAAGAATGCTCAACATCACTAATCATTAGAGAAATGCAAATCAAAACTACAATGCGATATTATCTCACACCAGTCAGAATGGCCATCATCAAAAAATCTAGAAACAATAAATGCTGGAGAGGGTGTGGAGAAAAGGGAACCCTCTTACACTGTTGGTGGGAATGTAAATTGATACAGCCACTGTGGAGAACAGTATGGAGGTTCCTTAAAAAGCTACAAATAGAACTACCATATGACCCAGCAATCCCACTACTGGGCATATACCCTGAGAAAACCATAATTCTAAAAGAGACATGTACCAAAATGTTCATTGCAGCTCTATTTACAATAGCCCGGAGATGGAAACAACCTAAGTGCCCGTCATCGGATGAATGGATAAAGAAGATGTGGCACATATATACAATGGAATATTACTCAGCCATAAAAAGAAACGAAATGGAGCTATTTGTAATGAGGTGGATAGACCTAGAGTCTGTCATACAGAGTGAAGTAAGTCAGAAAGAGAGAGACAAATACCGTATGCTAACACATATATATGGAATTTAAGAAAAAAAAATGTCATGAAAAACCTAGGGGTAAAGCAGGAATAAAGATGCAGACCTCTTAGAGAACGGACTTGAGGTTATGGGGAGGGGGAAGGGTGAGCTGTGACAGGGCGAGAGAGAGTCATGGGCATATACACACTAACAAACGCAGAAAGGTAGATAGCTAGTGGGAAGCAGCCACATGGCACAGGGATATTGGCTCGGTGCTTTGTGACAGCCTGGAGGGGTGGGATGGGGAGGGTGGGAGGGAGGGAGACGCAACAGGGAAGACATATGGGAACATATGTTTATGTATGACTGATTCACTTTGTTATAAAGCAGAAACTAACACACCATTGTAAAGCAATTATACCCCAATAAAGATGTAAAAAAAAAATGGATTAAAGACCTAAATGTAAGGCCAGAAACTATCAAACTCTTAGAGGAAAACATAGGCAGAACACTCTATGACATAAATCACAGCAAGATCCTTTTTGACCCAACTCCTAGAGAAGTGAAAATAAAAACAAAAATAAACAAGTGAGACCTAATGAAACTTAAAAGCTTTTGTGCAGCAAAGGAAACCATAAACAAGACCAAAAGACATCATTCAGAATGGGAGAAAATATTTGCAAATGTAGCAACTGACAAAGGATTAACCTCCCAAATTTACAAGCAGCTCATGCAGCTCAATAACAAAAAAAAACAAAAAACCCAATCCAAAAATGGGCAGAAGACCTAAAATGACATTACTCCAAAGAAGATATACAGACTGCCAACAAACACATGAAAGAATGCTCAACATCATTAATCATTAGAGAAATGCAAATCAAAACTACAATTAGAAATTGTCTCACACAGGTCAGAATGGCCATCATCAAAAAATCTAGAAGAAATAAATGCTGGAGAGGGTGTAGAGAAAAGGGAACACTCTTGCACTGCTGGTGGGAATATAAATTGATACAACCACTATGGAGAACAGTATGGAGGTTCCTTAAAAAAATACAAATAGAACTACCATATGACCCTGCAATCCCACTACTGGGCATATACGCTGAGAAAACAATAATTCAAAAAGAGTCATGTACCAAAATGTTCATTGCAGCTCTATTTACAATAGGCAGGAGATGGAAGCAACCTAAGTGTCCATCATCAGATGAATGGATAAAAAAGACGTGGCACTTATATACAATGGAATATTACTCAGCCATAAAAAGAAATGAAATTGAGTTATTTGTAGTGCGGTGGATGGACCTAGAATCTGTCATACAGAGTGAAGTAAGTCAGAAAGAGAAAGACAAATACCGTATGCTAACACATATATATGGAATCTAAGAAAAAAGAAAAACGTCATGAAGAACCTAGGCTTAAGACGGGAATAAAGACTACAGACCTACTAGAGAATGGACTTGAGGATATGGGGAGGGGGAAGGGTAAGCTGTGACAAAGTGAGAGAGTGGCGTGGACATATTTACACTACCAAACGTAAAATAGATAGGTAGTGGGAAGCAGCCGCATAACACAGGGAGATCAGCTCGTTGCTTTGTGACCACCTAGAAGGGTGGGATAAGGAGGGTGGGAGGGAGATTCAAGAGGGATGAGATATGGGAGCATATGTATATGTATAACTGATTCACTTTGTTATAAAGCAGAAACTAACACATCATTGTAAAGCAATTATACTCCAATAAAGATGTTAAAAAATAAAAAAAATAATAAAATAATAAAACTGCTCTAAACAAAAAGACATATATAGATACACACATAGACATAAAATATAAATATATATATATGTGTGTCTATACATACCTTCTTTATGTATATAAAAAAGTTATTCCACACTAACACTCGTCTAAAGAAAACTGGAATGTTCATTTTGATATCACACAAAGTATATTTCAAAGCAATAATGTTACCAGAGATAAGCATAATGATAAATTAGTTGATCAAGAGGACATAAACCAAAGTTGATTCTTTGAGACAATCAATAAAATGGATAACATTCTAGTTTTATTAGGAAAAAGAACAAGATGGAGAGGGGAGACACAAATTACCAATATCAGGAGTAAGAGAGGTAACATCACTATACATTTTACAGATATTTAAAGGATAATAAAGATATATTGTAAACAACTTCATGCCTGTAAACTGGACAACTCAGATTAAGTGGAAAATTTCATTGAAAAACAAGAACTATCAAAAGTGTTCTCTATAGCTAATAAACTAAATAATCTTATTTATAATAAAAATATTAATTTTGTATTTTGAAACTTTCCAACAAAGAAACCTACAGGCCCAGATAACTACTTTGGTAAATTTTACAAAATATTTAAGAAAGAATTAATGCTAATTTTACACAACTTATGTAAAAAATTGAGGGTGACTCTTGCTCAGCAAGGTTAGCATTACTTTGATGCTAAAACGAGACAAAGACTTACAAAGTAGAAAACTACAAACAAATATCTCTCAATGCAAAGATTCAAGATAAACTTTTAGTAATTCCTACAATATATGATATGAGAATGAAAATATACCATGATCAAGCATATTTTATCTCATGTATTGATGGCTGGTTTAATATTTGAAAATAAATCTTTCAATTCACAAAATTAAGAAAATAAAAAGTAAACTCATATAAGCATCTAAGTAGACACACCTGAAAATTTTCAACATCTATTCTTGATGAAGTCTGTGAGAAAACTAGGAATAGAAGGAAACTTCCTCAACCTAATAAAGGTTATCTATGAAAAATTTCATACTTAACAGTAAAAGACTGAATACTTTTCTCTTAGGATAAAAAACAAAATAAGGATGCCACCTCTCAGAATTTCTATTCCACATTGTACCGGAAGTTCTAGTCAGTACAATAGCACAAGTAAAAGAAATAAATGCACCTGATTAAAAAGAAAAAAAATGTTAAACCTTTTTTTATTTGCAGATAAAATATAAATATGGAAAAAGTCTGATAATATCTACAAAATGTTAATAAAACAAATATGTATATTTAGTAAGGTTGCCACGCAGAAGAATCACGTCCAAGAAGCAATTTTACTTTTACATACTGGCAACAAAAATTGAGAAATTTAAAATTTAAATTATCATTTACTATATTGCCAAAAATGTAAAATACTTAGGGTTAAATCTAGCAAAAGATTTATAACACCTGTATGCTAAAAACTAAAAAATCCTGAGTAAAATTAAAGAACACATAGACAAAAGGAGAGATGCTTTGCCAATAAGTCAGAAAACTTCCCACAAATTAGTGTATAGATTCAATACAATCCAAATAAAAATTCCAGAATTGCTGTAATAATTGACAAGCAAAACCTAAAATTTCATACAAATGCAAAAGCCCTAGAACACCCAAAACAACTTTCAAAAAGAAGAGTAAATTTAAAGGACTAAGACTACCTGAATTCAAGGCTTATTATAAATCTACAATTATCAAGATAGTGTGGTCTTGATGAAGAGATAGACACATAGATTTAATGATCAAAAGAGAGTCTGGAAGTAGACCCACACGTATATGGAGAACTGATTTTCATACAAGGCACAAAGGCAATTCAGTGGAGAATGGATAGCTTTTTCAACAAATTGTGCTAGAAAAATTGGATATTACTTACAAAGAATTGAACGTTGATTATTATCTTATACCATATAAAAAAGCTAACTCAAAATTAATCATAGAATTAAAAAAAAACCCTGAAAAGTATGAAACATTTACAACATAAAGCTCCTTTGTGATCTGAGATTAGGCAAACAGTTAGATTCAATACAAAAGAACAAAGTATAAAAGACAAACTGGTAAATTGGAACTGATCAAAATTAGGAACCTAGGCTCCTTGATACATACTGCTAAGAGAATTAAAACACAAGCCTAATTTTCTGTTGGCAGAAAATTAGACATATCTCTAGTACAAGACTTTTATTTAAAATACAAAAAGAACTCTTGGAATTCAATAATAAGAATGGGAACAATCAAATAAAAATATGGACAAATGATTTGAACATGAACTTCACCAAAAATATGCACAGATGACAAATGAGTACAGGAAAAAAATGCTTAATACCATTTGCCATTAGGAAAATGCAATTTAAAACCACAATGAGAAACCTCTATACACCTGTATTAGAATGTCTAAAATTAGGAAGAGGTTGATCATGTGATAGAACTGAACTCTCATACACTGCTTGTGGGGATATGGAACAATACAACTATTTGGGAAATTGTTTGGCAGTTTTCTAAAGAGTTAAACATTCATCTACCATATGACCAAGACATCCCACTCCCAGGTATCTACCCACGAGAAGTGATGAAATCATATGTCCACACAGGGACTTTACATGAATATTCATATCATCTTTATTTGTAACAAACAAAAACTTATGCAATCCATATGTCCCTCAAAAGGTGAATGGTGAAATAAATTGTGGTATCTCTACACAATGGTATACCACTTGCGAATAAAAAAGGATGAGGTATTGATGCAGGCAACAACACCAGTGGATCTCAAAATAATTGTGCTGAGTGAAAGAAACCAAATAATAAAGAATACTTTATTCTTTATTTATACATTTATATTCTTTATTCTGAAGAATAGATGAACCCAGTGGGGCAGGAAAAAGGAATTACATATGAGCACAAGGAAATTTGAGGGAGTGATGTATCTTGATTGTGGTGATAATTTTGCTTTTGGATATGTATTTTAAAACATCAAATAGTACATTTTAAATATGCGCAGCTTGTTGTATACCAATTATACCTCTATAGAGTTGTTTAAAAAAAGTGGCTACTTCTTAAATCATTTTAAAATTTAGTGTTATCTCTTACTTAAATCAGAAAAGGATAGATGATAATTTAAAAAAATAATAATAACAATAGGCATATCTAACTAAAGTCACCCCAAATATTGTTTACTTTTACATAAGAAATAATTATATGTTAATTATTATGCAGGTCATCTTCTAAGGTACGAAATATTGTCACATGAATCATATTACTCTTATGAAAGATGGACTATTATTTTCATCATACTTACTTTTATACATGAAGAAACTGAAATATGGAGTGGTTAAGAAACTGACTCAAGGTCAATTAGCTGGTAAGTGATAAATCTCATATTGAAACATGATAGTTGGACTTTAGAGTACTTTTATATAACCACTAAAATATATAGCCTGTGTTAGAGAAAATGGAATCCTGCAGTGTGTTCATACATACACATATGTCAATTTGAGAATATCCCAAGAATATGAGGATATTTTACAAATTAAAAATATATTAATGAAATTCACTACTTAGCAGATCAAAGGAAAAAAAATCATCTGAAATAATAAAAGCATTTGATATTATTAAACAACCTTTCACGATTGAAAAGAATCTATGATCTTTTAACAAACCCATTCCTCATGAAGAGTATCTACCAAAAAAATTTAAAAAAATATTAAACTTAAGGGTGAAAAATGGGGGGAAAGTGGCAGAGTTGGGTGGTGATGGTGGGTTGAATTGGGAGATTGGGATTGACATATATACATCAATATGTATAAAACAGATAACTAATAAGAACCTGCTGTATAAAAAAATACATAAAATAAAATTCAAAAAAATAAAACAAAAAATGGTGAAAAGTTTAAAAATCTTACCATTACTTTCAAAAGCAAAAAGAATGTCCACTATTACTACTTCAATGGTGTACTAAAGGCTTTGGGTATTGCAGTCATGTAATAAAAATATCAATAAACAAAGCATAAAAGAATCAAAAAGGTAGAAAGAAAAGTATCACTATGATTGTTTATATAAAAAAATCTATGATAATCAATAGACACTCTATTAGTAAGAGAATTCATCAAAACTGCTTGTTTCTGGTTAAAGACCTAAATGTAAGTCCAGAAACTATAAAACTCTTAGAGGAAAACATAGGCTGAACACTCCATGACATAAATCACAGCAAGATCCTTTTTGACACACCTCCTAGAGAAATGGAAATAAAAACACAAATAAACAAATGGGACTTACTGAAACTTAAAAGCTTTTGCACAGCAAAGGAAACCATAAATAAGATGAAAAGACAACCCTCAGAATGGGAGAAAATATTTGCAAATGATACAACTGACAATGATTAATCTCCAAAATATACAAGCAGCTCAATATCAAAAAAACAAACAACCTAATCCAAAAATGGGCAGAAGACCTCAGTAGACATTTCTCCAAAGAAGATATACAGATTGCCAACAAACACATGAAAGGTTGCTCAACATCACTAATCATTAGAGAAATGCAAATCAAAACTACAATGAGGTATCACTGCACACCAGTTAGAATGGGCATCATCAGAAAATCTACAAACAAATGCTGGAGAGGGTGTGGAGAAAAGGGAACCCTCTTGCACTGTTGGTGGGAATGTAAATTGATACAGCCACTATGGAGGACAATACGGAGGTTCCGTAAAAAACTAAAAATAGAACCACCATATGACCCAGCAATCCCACTACTGGCCATATACCCTGAGAAAACCATAATTAAAAAAGAGTCATGTATCACAATGTTCATTGCAGCTCTATTTACAAAAGCCAGGACATAGAAGCAACCTAAGTGTCCATTGACAGATGGATGGATAAAGAAGATGTGGCACATATATACAATGGAATATTAGTCAGCCATAAAAGAAACAAAATTGAGTTATTTGTAGTCAGGTGGATGGACCTAGAGTCTGTCATACAGAGTGAAGTCAGAAAGAGAAAAACAAATAACATATGCTAACACATATATATGGCATCTAAAAAAAAAAAAAGATTCTGAAGAACCTAGGGGCAAGACATGAATAAAGACACAGATGTAGAGAATGGACTTGAGGACCCAGGAAGGGGGAAGGGTAAGCTGGGACGAAGTGAGAGAGTGGCATGGACATATATACACTACCAAATTTAAAATAGCTAGTGGGAAGCAGCCGTATAGCACAGGGAAACCAGCTCTGTGCTTTGTGTCCACCTAGAGGGGTGGGATAGGGAGGGTGGGAGGGAGATGCAAAAGGGAGGAGATATGAAGATATAAGTACACATATAGCTGGTTCACTTTGTTATACAGCACAAACCAACACACCATTGTAAAGCAATTATACTCCAATAAAGATGTTAAAAAAAATTGTTCCAGAAGAAATAACATAACTGCTCTTGGCAAAATTATACAATTTGTTTAGGAAATAATACAGAATTATATGGGGGAGGTCATTGATAAATTTCTGTATAGCATTTAATAAATGAAACAATAAATAAATCTGAAAATATAAAAAAGACTGCTTGTTTCTGACTCAATATATAAAAATCAGTCATTTATATATACCATCAATTAGAAAATATAATTTTAAATTGATGGCTTTTAAAATAAAAAAAATATGTATGATAACAATGATTAAACTTATCTGAAAATATGTCAGAACTTCATAGAGAAAATTATAAAGCTTTATTGAAGAAAGCATATGTTGTAAGGTTGAATTTCCCCCATAACTATGTATTGATAGACTTCCAAAAGAAATCCAACAAGACTCTAAATTTATCATAAAATTCATGTGGTAAAACTAAGGGCCTTGAATACACAAGACAATTTTGAAGAACAAGGCTGATACCAGATATCAACACTTATAATAATATACCCAATTTCATTACGTCTAAAATATATGACTGTCAATTAAACTATATACCTGAATGTTTACTAATATCAAACGTGCATAAACAGTTACTTTTATACTTATTAAAAGAACTCTTAGGCTTACATGTACATGTGTATGTGTGTATGTATATACATATATACATACACACATACAAACATATACCTGTGCATACATAAAAAGAAAATTATAAGTGCAATAAATTGACTAAGATATTATGGAAATATTTTCTCATTCAGAGTCTTAATCTTCTGAATTATTTTTCCATTCAGAGTTATCAATGTTTATGGTTTTTTTTCTTATATTACCATTCTTTGTATCATTAAAAGTGCTGGTGATTCTCATTTCCTTAAAAAGTGCTTCATTATTATCTCCAGAATTTTCACCCAAGCTGCAGGTACCTGTTCTTTAAGTTTTAATGCTGGCACTTTGTTGATGCTACCAAAAGGTATCAATAAAACATTTCAGACAACTTCTGGGACACATATTTTTTCCTTAAATAATTCTTGAATGATTTATTGACTGAAACATTGAGGAATTATGATTATCCTTTCATGCCACCAGGAATAACAACTAAATTAATGCATAAGTAGGCACATAACATATTTTCCATCACAAATGTCCTCTGGCTTAGAGTGATTGTAAGATGCCATCAATTTTAAGGTGTGTCCTAACTGTAGAGATGTTAAAATATGAAATATATATATATATTATGAGTGTTGAAATATGGCACTGTAGAAAAAATTTAATTCACATTAATCAGTAGAGAATGGATTTGTGCTATTCAATAAATGAGATGTGTTCATGTGTGGTTATTGCATCATGATTAGTAATAAAAAAATTAAATTAAAAACCTGTAAACAATAAAAATACCCAATATCTGCATGATGGAGAAGTAAATTGTTGGCCATTTCTAAATAAAATAATTTACAGAGGTGAAACCAAATGAACTCTAGTTTTTTTTTTTTTTTTCTTTAGCGGTACGCGGGCCTCTCACTGTTGTGGCCTCTCCCGTTGTGAAGCACAGGCTCCGGACGCGCAGGTCCAGCGGCCATTGCTCATGGGCCTAGCCACTCCGTGGCATGTGGGATCCTCCCGGACCGGGGCACGAACCGGCGTCCCCTGCATCGGCAGGCAGACTCTCAACCACCGCGCCACCAGGGAAGCCCTCTAGTTATATTTTTGAACGTAGATGAATCACAGAAACAAAAGCAAAACAGATAAATAAATTATGTAAATTAAAATGACAGAATAAACAGTTAAAATGAATTCAATACAGCTATATATAAAACATGGTTAAATCTCAAACATATAACACAGAGAAAATATTATGTAAAATATTTTGAAAAAATATATATTTTAATAAATTATCATAACATAATTATAAAATTTTTTAAAAAAAGATAATGCCATAAATTGCACAAAGTACTTAAAGTTCTATATAATGGTATAGAAAATGAGGGTTTGATAGAAAGGAAGGAGGAAGAGATCTCAGGCAAAGGGAATAGAAAGAGAGAGAAAGGCCACCTGTACTAGGAAAAGAGGGAACTGTGGTGATCCTCTGAGGGAGATAGATTAATTTCATGCAAGTATAGAGATAAGAAGAAATATTGCCATATCCATGTAACTACATACTTGAATTTCCAACACCAATGTTTTGCATGATCTCTTTTCCAATGGCTTAACTGATTCCAAGGAATATATGACCAATAATTAGATGGAAAACACCACTGGTGCATTTTTTATGGCATTTTCTTATTTCATAAAAGTTGAATAATTTTATTTCAAGTCCCACATTGAAGACACAATTGTGCTGGGCATTGTGACTTAATCTTGGTATAAGAGAATCTTGTTTAGCCATTTATCTCAATAATATGTATTTACCTCAATAATATCTCATTTATCTCAATAATACCCCAAATTCTCAAGTTGAATGTCTTAAGTTGAGTAGTCCCTTTCATCCTCATTATTGTGTTTATATGCCCGTGTAGCAAAGAAGTAGATCCTAAAGATTTTGTTCATTCATCCTTGAAGGTTGAATTAATATTAGTTCCTTTAAAGAACAGAGAGCAAGAAGAATTCCAGCAATAGCAGCCTGTTTGGCTCTTTAAAGACTTTCTTCTCTTGAAGCAGAACTTGCAAGGACTGAGTTCAATGTTTGCCTTAAAAAAAACATAATGTTCTTTTCTCATTCCTTTTGCCCTTACTGTACAAAATTTGAATCACACATGAACCAATTAAATTATAAAACAAAAACATACTATAAGCAATTTCACCCTCACATAGATACTAAAATATGTAAACTACTTCATAGTAGATACTAAAATATGTAAACTACTTCATAGTTTAAAATATACTTTCAGTTATACTGTTCTATTTGACCCACACAACAACTCAGTGACAGAAACTAGACTGGTATTATGTTTCTTGTGCTAAATACGAGAAAAATGAGCTCTTTGAAAGTTATTGTTATTTTTTTTTAATTTGACATGAGGGAATAATGTCACAAACCATATAAAACTGGGAGATCTTGCAAATACGTGAGGATATTAGCCAGGAAAAAGTACATTTCATTGGTTTTGGTTTTTTTTTTTGTTCAACAATTCTTCAGGATTCCGAATATAATCTAGTGGCTAAATCCAAGGAAATAGCAAGTAAACACTAACATTACCTCTTGGTTTGCAAACAGGCCCCAAATACAGAGAGGCAGCCACTCCAGATTGGTAGCTGGCGGTATTAAGAAGAAGGGAACTTACACTGGAGGCTTGTCTTGTGTGCCTCAAGACTAGTAGACCTTGCCCCCACCTGCCAGAACCTTAAGAGTTTATAGAGAGACCTTAATGGGGTTCAGTCTCCTACACTGTCCAGATGGTCTCACCAAACCATTACTCTCTCAAGGCTGCATACTTGAAGCCATCTCCCACTGTCGGAATGGTGGGCAGAAGGTGCATTCCAAGTATGGAGGAGAGGCGAGGATTCTCCTTTTGTCCAGGTCCAGTTCTGGGGCCAACAGGCAGCCATGTCCATTTGATGACTTCCTCCAGCATTACCGATGACTCAAATAATTTGAAACACTTCTCTCTGGAAGACTGTCTTCCATTAATTGTTCTCTAAACCTTTTACTATTTATATATCTCAACTGTCTTTCTTTAAAGAGGACTTTGGATTTTCCAGGGTAATTTCAGGATATCCTAAATTAATGAGTGTTGGACAGATCCAAATTATGCTTGAGTTGAATAGAGAAAAAGTTGAGAGAAAAGTTTTTTGATAGATACAGCCTGGGTTGATGGCAGTAATTAGAGAGCCAGCTAATGTCCAGATCATACATCTTTTCTGGGAGCATCACTGACCTTTCAGAAGGGATGCCTTCAGAAGATCTAAGTGTGGGGCAATACTTTGGGGTCAGGTGAGTACTTGGCATAACTGCTCAAGATAAGGTACACAGATTGGTCGAGTGCCTCTCATCCCACTGGAGTAAAGGCGTGCATTCTGGTATCCTCTACCTTTCATTTCAAAACAACTCAGAAAACTGCCTGGTGTCTAGCCCAGCTCCCATGTAGTTGGTATGGAAAGATCATTGGGATGAATAGAGAAACGGGCTGAACTAGTTCCTCTTCTATTGATGCTTCAGGAGTCTTCCTGGAAGTGAACCTGTAGTCATTCTGCTTTGTGTGTATCTGCTGTGACAACTATATCATAGGTATAACTGCCTCCTTTGTTAGTGCCCATGCCTGTGAGTAGCAGAGAGTACTAGAAGTGAGCTCTCAAAGAATCCTTCCCCCATTCTACTGAGGGATGGTATTCAGAAAGGGTTGAGGCTGATTCCAAAGCCTTGGTTCAAGCTTTACACCTACATAAATAACTTTGGATGGACAAGAGATTTATATTTTTACTCTGTATATCCAATGCCTGCCCCCCTCCTGCTCAGCCCCCACACTCATAGCTCACCTGTCCCTTCTCCTGTAGCTGTCTCTAGATTGGAACTGTACTCTATGTGATTCTGTTTCTTTTGTATTCTCAGCAGAGCTGTGTATCGGTTTATTAAGAAGCTTCAGTTCAGTGGAGAGTAAATGTGAAGTGCTCTAGTCACTGCTTTCTACTATATTCTGTCCACTGCCCCATCCCTTCCTAAGACCTCAGCTGGATCTCAGGGCTTTTGTTCAAACTTTTTCATCACTTTCAAACATTAAACATGCAGTCCAGTTAAAAGTTCCAAACTCCATTTCCTTCATTTCTTTTTCATTTATTTCTAATCTGATCTTTATGATTTCTTTCCTTCTGCTAACATTAGAGATTTTTTTGTTCTTCATTCTCTAATTGCTTTAGGTGTAAGATTATGTTGTCCATTTGAGAAGTTTCTTGAGGTAGGATTGCATTTCTATAAAAAGAATGAAATTAGAACACTCCCTAACACCATACACAAAAATAAACTCAAAATGGATTAAAGTACTAAATGTAAGGCCAGACATTATCAAACTCTTAGAGGAAAACATAGGCAGAACACTCTATGACATAAATCACAGCAAGATCCTTTTTGACCCATCATCTAGAGAAATGGAAATAAAAACAAAAATAAACAAGTGGGACCTAATGAAATGTAAAAGCTTTTGCACGACAAGGGAAACCATAAGCAAGATGAAAAGACAACCCTCAGAATCGGAGAAAATATTTGCAAATGAAGCAACTGACAAAGGACTAATCTCCAAACTATACAGGCAGGTCATGCAGCTCAATATCAGAAAACAAATAGCCCAATCCAAAAATGGCAGAAGACCTAAATAGACATTTCTCCAAAGAAGATATACAGATTGCCAACAGACACATGTAAGGATGCTCAACATCACTAATCATTACAGAAATGCAAGTCAAAATTACAATGAGGTATCACCTCACACCAGTCAGAATGGCCATTATCAAAAAATCTACAAACAATAAGCACTGGAGAGGGTGTGGAGAGGGTGTTGGTGGGAATGTAAATTGATCAGCCACTATGGAGGACAGTACGGAGGTTCCATAAAAAACTAAAAATAGAACCACCATATGACCCAGCAATCCCACTACTGGCCATATACCCTGAGAAAACCATAATTCAAAAAGAGACATGTACCACAATGTTCATTGCAACTCTATTTACAAAAGCCAGGACATGGAAGCAACCTAAGTGTCCATTGACAGATGAATGGATAAAGAAGATGTGGCACATATATACAATGGAATATTACTCAGCCATAAAAAGAAACAAAATTGAGTTATTTGTAGTGAGTTGGATGGACCTAGAGTCTGTCATACAGAGTGAAGTAAGTCAGAGAGAGAAAAACAAATACCGTATGCTAACACATATATATGGAATCTAAAAAAAAAAAATAAAAAAATGGTACTGATGAACCTAGTTGCAAGGCAGGAATAAAGAGGTAGACATAGAGAATGGTCTTGATGACATGGGGTGTGAGGGCAAAGCTGGGGTGAAGTGAGAGTAGTATCGACATATATACACTACTGAATGTAAAATAGTTAGCTGGTGGGAAGAAGCAGCAGAGCACGCTATTTCACAATTGTACATAGAAAGAAGCAAGATCGGTTGTTTATTCTAAGGTTTCCTTGGATAAGAGAAATTTGGAGAAAGCCAAAAATTCTGATTTCTAAGACAAAGTCCAAAATTACCTAAAACCCAGAGGAAGCTGTGCTAGGGTTCCGCAAGTATGTTCTGAGTTGAGGACAAAACATTGTGAGTTAGATTAGCCCTGATCAAAGAGCCAAGCCTTGTGGGTAAAAAACTATTGGCCAAGATGGAATCAGTCTACTTTCTCATTGCATGTATATTAGTACTGCCTAAAGAATTGTATTTCTTTATGTACTCTCCAATATTACATTTTTGTACATTGACTTACTCATAAAGGAGGGTCTTTCTAGCCCTGAACATTTATGCTTCTCATAGTTCTAGTATAGTCACTTGTATTTTGAAAAATTGTTTTGGTTTTTACATTTAATATACTAAATCTCAAATCTTATGTTATGCTAAAATGTTTACACTCTTCAAATAATAAAATATTTGTGTTGATAAACAATGGAAATTATTCTCATTACCTATATATCTTATATTGTACAAATAAAATCATTTAAAGGGTAATATGTCTAGCTTCTTTGTAATCATACAAATTTAATTATTAATTTGAAAAAAATGTATATTTCTGGAGACAGGAAAATAGTTATTCAGTCAGAATCTCTCTCTCTTTTTCTCGCTCCCTCTCCTCTCTCATGTTTTATATATACTTTGTAAATATGGTTGTACATATATATATTTGATTCACATACAATATGTATAATTATATATAATATATAATTTGATAATACATAGTATGATAGAGAGAAGATAGAGAGATCCCTCTCTCAACTCTAAAACATTGTATTAGTTTTCAAATCCAATTAAGTGATAGATATATACAAATGTGGTTACAATAGTATTTGATTTATAAGAAATCAACTGGCATACAACTCCTGAGTAAAACCCCTCTTGCATTTGGGACCGTCACCTATTTAACATCCTATGCAAGGATGTTCCAGTTATGAAAATATTTTCTCTTAGCTCCAAATTCACTCTTCAGTACATGCTCTGCAACAATGAATGGAGCACCTCAAGAATTTCTCCTTTACAGTAGGACAATATTAAACTTTCTCCTGAGCAGGTGCTAGAGGACTATCGAAGGAGAAAAGGGCTCTGCTGTCGATTTTTGGCAGACTAAGTTTGGTCAACAGTGTAGGTGTGAGGACAGCCTATGATCCTCTGCCATGACCATGGACCTAGAAGGTGTAGCTTCTCAGCAACCTTGCCGCTCCAGCCTGGACCAGTGATCACTCTCTCACAGACCTCCCTCAGTTCTAGGTCCTCCACTCTAGATGGAGGGCTGATGAACAGAAACAGCACTGGGAATCAGGGTGGAGAAGAAAGCCAAGATTGAAGTTGGAAACCATAATAAAGGACATGAGCCAAAGAGGTAAGGTATAAGGAAAGAATGGAAGGTAGAGATAGGTTCAGAGAGGTCCAGTCAAGGATGGAGAGGAGAATGTTCAGGTAACTAAATCCTGCTCAAAGAACAAGGAGCAAATTGGACCTTTCAAATGCAATCAGAGCAAGAAAGGATTGCTCATCGAAGGAGCTATACCTCACTGAACCAATGCATCCTTTACTGATGTTTCCTGAGCATACACTTTGAGCAAGCCATTACGCTAAGTACATCACAGGTTCCAAGTTAACAAGAAAATAGGCCAGCCAGGAAATCTCTTGAAGTTACATCCAATCTTAAGATTTATAATTCTACTTCGCATCAGTAATAATTAAATGAGATTAAAACATAAAGCAACTTCTTAAATAACATTTAAGATAAAATTTCATATACATTCACATCTGAATATAATTTATTTGAAGAATATAGCACAAAATAAAAATACTGTGGTAAGTTGCTAATAAATCACATTTTCTCTTTTTAATACACTGTTTCTGTGTCAAAGGTTTTACAAGGGCTTACATAAGACATGGGTCTGGCCACCAAGGGACATAGAATTGGGTTGAGCAAAATATATGTTAATTTAATAATCAAGTGACTTGTTCTAATAATACATATCAAAGACATTCAAGAAAGAGGGCTATTATTGGCTGGTTTAATAAAGAACGCTTCACTGAGGGGGCAGGGATTGGGTTGGATCTAAAAGAATTGGAACCTGGAGAGAAATTTAGTTTTTCTGAAGAGAACTAGTTAGACCTTATGGAGGGTTTATCAGAGTCTGTAGAGAAAACTATGGAAAATCAGATTGGAAATATATAATGGCTCCACACTGTGGAAGACATTTCTAATACTATTAGGAAAATTCAATTTGTCATTGTAGCTGACTTCAGTAGCTTGATAATATATGAATAGCTACTAAGTGCTTTCTGTGTTTTCTACAATTTCTCCCTCGTTTATTTGTTTTCCCCTTATCCCTGGATAGCACCTTTGCTACAGAGGAATATATAGCTCCAATAAGCACTGAGTGTTTACAATTCTCTCGAGTTTATTTGTGCATTGGCATCATTCCCTCTGTTTTACAAGCAGGACTTGTGGTGCAATGTTTGGCAGCCATCACATGGGTTCAGTCTGTGCCTGTACCTCCAGATCGCGTTTCGATTGCCTTGCCCTGAAACACATTCTACCCTTAACCTGGCTGAATGTGAGTTCCCTTGGCCTTTGATTTCACTTTCTCTACTTGAGACTCATGGCTGTGGGTTTGGCTGACTGTTTAGGACTTTGCCCTTGTCTATTAATCTTGCCCTGAAACAGGAGTTTTCCTCAGGGGTTGTATGCCAGTTGATTTCTTATAAATCAAATACTATTATAACCACATTTGTGAATATCACTTAATTGGATTTGAAAACTAATACAATGTTTTAGAGTTGAGAGAGGGATCTATCTCTTTGACCTCAGATGCAAGTCTTTCAAGGTGAGCCTGCCTCTTCCCTATTCAGGCTATAGCTCTTTGCTTGACATGCCCATGAAGAAATCAATGTGACTTGCAGAACTGCTGAAGCTGGGAGATGGAAGGGGTCTTCATTAGGCCAATCCAATCTCTAATCAGATCTTCTCCAGTCGGCAGTAGGTGATGTGGAATTATTACTGGTCTGCTGATGGAGGAGGCCTAAGGAACCCTGAGGAAAGTGGATGCTTCTCTCCCTCCTCCAATTACCAAGGCAAGCCCCCCACCAAACACCTGGTTTCTCCTCCACCTACTTCCAAGCCCCCTCTTTCTCTTCAGCACAGGTAACTTCTGAAAGCACCAATACCCTGGGAAAGCTTGTTTCTAAATCTCCAAAAATTTAGCTCTTTTTAGAGTGCTTTTAAAATTTCTCTCTGACCTATCCTTAAAGAAGTGAAGATATTACAGCTATGCTCTGAATTGTTCTTAAATGTCTGGTTATATGTAAGTAAAGCAATCCCTGTCCTGATTGTACCACTGCAAAGGACACATGGTGTACAGGGCCTGCAGAATGTTCTTTTGAATATCTTACAATAGTCTGAGGATGTATTTCACCTTTAGAACTGTTAAATAATTATGTATGGTCAAGCCTGGTATAAAGAATCTAGTGAAATAATGTAATTCTGAGTCAAAAACTGAGTTTACTTTTTAAAACATGGTTAAGATTTATAAATTGGCATTAATCTCTTACATGTCATCATTTCTGAGACTGGATCTCAACCCACATGGCATCTTCAAGACCTACACTCCATAATGCACATAGTGTCCTGACAATGGGCATCCTTATATTATAACACTTATTATGTTGTATAATAATTGGTTATTTATATATCTTTCTCTCCATCTAGACATCTAAGTGACTCTGTCATAACCATCTTTGTGCAATGTTTGGTACATATAATGTGAACAATAAACATTTAGTAAATGTATAAAATATTGACCAAGAATTACTTTAGTGAAAATGAGACAGTTAAATAGGTCTGTGGAAGTTTTTCAAAAATGTATTTATTTTTCCTTTGGCTGATATGATTGTATGCAATTTTCTTTGTTTCTCCTGATTACTGTCATTCTGTGCTTTCCAAATTTTCTAAAAGGAACATGTATTATTCTGTTAAATCAGAGAAAAGAAAGTTAAAAATTAAGAAAAAACATGTCTGTAGTGATATAAACAGTTTCACAGCTGTAATTAAGAGAAAGCATCAAGTATAATCAAAAGTGTGGTCAGTTTGGAAATGTCAATGGGTCTGCTACTTCTTTTCTCTCTTGCAGGCATTATGTGTATACAGTCTAGGAGATACATAATTCACAGTTGGGGATCTTTGAGGGAAGATGATGAATGCATGCTTTTTTTATTCTTCAATGCAATTACAAATCTACTTACCTAAAAAGAGTTAATTTTTTGGATGCTAAATAGATTCTTCCATGTGCCATACAGGTGAAGTTCTTTCAGCTTGCTTACTAGCAACAATCCAAATGAGATCATTGAAAAGCTGACCCTCAATGGGAAAGATTTTAGCATCTTCCTTTGCCTTCAGTCAGTCTCTGCATGCAAATTCAATTTGAAAATGAAAATACAGAACTTTCTCCTTCATGGAATGAACGATCCTCCAGAAGTTCCCTCTATCTCAGTCACCCACACAGTGAGTCAAAAACACACAAAAAAACTTGAATCTACTAATGCAATGGCAAGTCCTATTTTAATTATTCCTTGTGGCTTGATTTTTGATCTTTTCTATAATTTAATGAACATCAATTCTGAGAGAGCACTAATAGTTCACTCAAGTCTTTTGCAAATGCTCTTTTAGCTCACATGCACAGGATTGAGACCAGTCAAAATGGTCAGCATTATAAGCAGAGTCCCACCAGTCTCCCTGCCTCTGTCATCTTTCACTGAATTGTTCCTTTCCTGGGCCTCTCCAGGAGCCCCATGCTGCCCCATTTCAGATATGATCAATGTATGCAGTGCCTTCCTTTCCAAAATTATCTCCCATTCTATTTATGGGGTCTGATCTCAGCCTGTCATGTGATGAGAAATTCTTACACATTTGAGAATTAGTGAGCAAGGCTTAAAGTTCTAACCTTGTGGGCACATTCTTTCCTGTGCCCTGAAGCTCCTAGTCCAAGGATAACCTCTGACTCAGTTTCTAATCCAAATGCAGAATGACATCCTAGTGCTCAAGGAATAAAGCCCAAAGCACTCAATAAATTGGCCCAAGGAAAGTTCTTCAGTCTTATCTCCCAAAATGCCTCTTTTACAACTCTACTGACCAAGCATCCTGTGCACTTCTCATTCCTTGAAAGAGATGGTTACCTCATGGGCACATGTTTTGATGTTTTATTCCTTCAGTGCTCACATTTCTACACTCGCTCCTTCCTCAACATTAACACTTCTAAATTCAGCACAAATGCTTGCACCTTTTAATAGACTTCCCTCCTCTTTCCTTAGGATCATAGAATGGTTCCCTTTTCTTCTCTCCCAAAGCACTTTCCTTTATGACACTCTTCATTTATTGACTTGAGTTATAGTTACGTAGATGTATAAACCCACTAGATTTTAAATTTACAGAAGATGGTATTACTTCTTTGTATGTACTTGAAGATTAATATAGTGGCTTGACCATAGTTAGAGCTTGACTAAATTTTAGTGGAAATTCAGAATTATTTAAATATTATCTTAGATTAGTCAACACTTATTTGATAAATAAAATCCTAATAATAGAATTTCATATGTTTTAGGTAAGGGAAATATTTTGGGACTATTTATGTTTTTCCATTTTGGATTTGAGAAAGTCGTATTATGAGTGACTTCTCGCTCTTCCAAGATATGAGGCAAGTTCTACACTGTGTGCTATGGAGGTTCTCTTTATATGGACATTCAGTGAGAACACATGAAGGAAAAGCTGGTAAAGGGAATATTCCGTAGCTTTATGGTTCCACATAACTAATCATTAGGTAAGTACAAATGAAGACTTAAGATTATGGAATTTACCAGTTACCTAACAAATCAGAGGTGTCCATCATCATGAAAGAGAATCTCCTTAGCGGAGGAACCATGTAGTCAGTGTGTTGAGAAATAAAATGAGGAAATTAATATTTGAAATATTCACAAATAGCTTATAACAGTACTTGATAGAGAGCAAACACTGTATAAGTGTCTGCAAAATAAAATAATTAATTCAAAAAAAATAAATAATTTTATTTATTTAACCACTTTAATGGCTATTATGTAACCATTCTTACAGGTAAGCTGGGTGATATGTGTGATGACTGTTTCAGGGGACTGACCTAGCACTTGTTAAGGCTTCGGTGTAATGAAGTACTATACACATTTAACTTAAGGATGGTAATAGAATGAAATTGACTGGAAACAGAATTCACAATGAAGACTAGGGATTCTAAGAAGAGGTAAAAATAGGCTAGAACCAGATTGTGAAGAACTGTGAATTGATTTCAATACTAAAGGGTTTAATTGTGTTATGTAGATTCAGCACACAAAAGATCAATATGGAAAACAAAGGTGGCATAACATGCTACAAAACTGCCCATATCATTTCCTGGTGAGAAAAAGGACTCCTGAAACCACACTTATTTTTTATGGATTAATGGCATTGTTGAAATTGAAGGAATTGGGAGATATTTCTTGGATCAAGTCTTTCCAAACACAATAAGGAGACTGCAGTTCAAAAAAGCTGAATGATTTCATGAAGATTCACACACTGGCCAAGTGACAGAGTACGGACCACAACCCACATTTTATGTCCTATAGTCCAGGTCAGTATTCCCCAGTCCTCATCATCTGATGGAGGTTATTAAAGCCAGTGATAGTTTCATTAGCCCAACTCAAGCCACACAGATGACTCCTGAACTCTTTCCTTTATCAGAGATGGATATGATAATTAAGAAGAGCTTAGCAAAAGATATCATGGTATGACAATAAAAACAACTGATGTATTTATCTTTATGTCTATGGACAAGATACCACGTTAGTCATCAGAATAAGAGAAGAAACAAAGAAGGATAAAAGACAAGTTTCTCATACATCCTAGTGTATGTAATCACCCTGATTCAGCTTACTACACAGGCACACACACACATATCCACAACCAAGCTCACCTCTTGTCTTCTGGACACTCACAATGATTAATATGCTTCCTCCAACCCAGGAAGGGAAACACTATAACCAGAGAAACAATTCTATTCTCAAGATTAAAGACATATAGCCTAAGAAAAAGACTAAAGTCCATTTCTTGTCTTTCTTCATGAAACCTTGTCTCTAGCCTCTACATATTTTCATTTCTCTTTATATAATGTCAATTCCTATCACAACCATCACTGATAATTGCTATACCCACTTGTAGATACTGCCCAAAGTTTAGGCCATCACTTTTTTTCATCCTGTTCCCTACAATTTGCTAAGACTTGGAGGAGCAGTTGCATATGTGTAGAGATCAGCCAATGACTGCTATCCCACTCTTATAAAAGCTATAAAATTTTACCTGCAGAACAATTTTTTCAGAAATAATTTCATTTTGGTACTCATTTTAAAAACTTTCCCAGCTATAATGCGGTATAGTTGACAACTAAAAATTATATATATTTAAGGTATATGACGTGATGTTTTGATATCCTTATACACTGTGAAATTAGCTAATTTCACAAGCTAATTAACGTATCCACCACCTCACATAGTTACCTTTTTATTTATTTTTTCTTTTTTTTGTGGTAAGAACATTTAAGATTTACCTTCCTCGCAAATTTCAAGTATACAATACACTATTAGCTATAGTCACCATGCTTTATGTTAGACCGCCAGAACTTATTCATCTTATAACTGAAAGTATGAACCCTTTCACCAGCATCTCTTAATTTACCTCAGTCAACAACAAACCCTGTAACTACCATTCTACTCTCTGTTTCTATGAGTTCAATCTTTTTTTTTCTTTTTTTAGATTCCATATATAAGTGAGATCACACAGTAATTGTCTTTCTGTGTGTGGTTTATTTCACTCAGCATAATTCCCTTAAGCTTCATCCATGTGATTGCAAATGGCAAGATTTCCTTCTTGCTTATATCTGAATAATATCCCATTGTGTGTATATACCACATTTTTTTTTTCATTCATCTGTTGGTGAGCATTATAGGATGTTTCCATATCTTGGCTTTGTGAATACTGCTGCAATAAACATAGAAGTGCAGATATCTCTTAGAGATCTTGATTTCATTTCCTTTAGATATACACCCAGAAGTGGGACTGCTAAATTATATGATAGTTCTATTTTCAATTTTTTGAGGACTCTCCATACTATTTCCAATAATAGTAGTACCAAGTAACAATTTTAAGAGAGCTTTAATAGAGAGACTGTCCTTTTCCCATTGTGTACTTTTGGTGTCTTTGTCACTATTTTCTTTTTGTTTTTTTAATAAAAGATTGACTTAGGCTACAGTCTTTATTTATTTATTTATTTTTTATTTTTTGACACAGGCAGGAGAGGTTTATTCCACACACAACCACTTCCTGGCAAAATTACATGTTCCAGGGTGAGAGGGAGTGGGCCCCTACAAAACTCCAAATCCTTCAGACTTTCCATCAGTCAAATAATTGTAAGCATTAATAAACTTAAATAAACGATGTGTTTCACTTTTGTAGGGACTTAACCTATTTCGTTAATTTATTTCAAGTTTCCCCTAGCTTTTTCATCCAGCAGATTCATCCAGGGATTCCATGATTTAAGTTCCTTATCACTCCTTAACCCATACATTCCAGACCTCCCTGCTGTGTGGGAGGGACACAGGGGTGTGCTTCTTCATTTGTTCTTTTCACAAATGAACAGATTTTCACTTGAAAGAAATTTCTATTATACCAAACTCAGTGAGTCTTTAGAGATTCTCTTTGTCCCATTTGTTTTAAATACGCCTGGAGATAAGTGAGACTCCAGATTGAAAAGTCTCCAGAATATTTACAGACTGAAGCTTGATGTTGTTAGACAAATATTCCAAAAGAGAAAACAGGGAATGAAGTAATAAAAAGAATTAAAATGAGGGTTAAGAGAAGAAAAGTGAAGATAAGTGAGTATAACAAAACATGTAGGATTTTGACACCCTCTCCCATCTTTAAAAGTCCATACAGAACATCTTCAAAGCTACTTCATCCCTTGAATTGGAGTAAGCTAGTATTTTTGAGTTGATTTTTTTGAGGCTGAGAGTTTAGGACAAAAAAATACTATATTTTACATAGAAGTTTAGAAAAGTAGCAGCTCAAGGAATTTATTTTCTAGTTTAAGGAAAAAAAAAAGCTAAATATAAATTTACATGAAAAATTTAATGCCCAAGACAGTCAAGGGCAAATGAAGTTTTAGCAGCTAAATCATATAAAGCATGATGTTACCGTTTAGTTAATGTGAATGCCTATGCCTATCTTTGGCTCATTTAGTGAGCTGAAAATTCTTTTTTCAAACGCTTATATGCATTTCCTAAGTTTCTAGAATACCAGAATACTGACACATATGATTGTACCATTTCATATTTGTCAAAGATGATTCTGAATTTCGCTAAAAATCACAAAGGAAACCAACAGTCCCAACATTAATAGTTCTGATAACCCCACCAAAGAGGAAATACGAAGACGAAATTAATCTGAGAGTCTGTCAGGGCAGAAGTGATTTCAGCAGAAGACACTCAATATTCATTTCAGCCCTTCTGGACACTGGCTGATCCTCATTTTTTCCCAGCTCCTTCTGGACCTTCTGGACCCTCTTCCTTCTGCTTCAGTGACTGGCTGCAAGGCCAGTAGGAAAGGTGCTTGGATTCAGATGAGCAGGATTCTAGCTGTGGCTGCTCCACGTTCATTGGGGTGGCAGACTCAGTTTCCACAGCTGTCAAACGGGACAATAATACCTGCCCCAGTTCCTCCACTGGGACGTTGCCAGCATCACCTAAGAACACGCTGTCCCAAGACAAGCCAAAGCCACCATTACTGGGCGAGTCACCAACAAAACTCGGCTTCGGTTCCCTCTCCCGGCAAGGCTGGTTCGACCTACAGTCAATAGGAAGCTCCTGGGGCTGGGACAGGATCCCTGGATCGGAAGGAGGCCAGACGCGAGCGTTTCCGGACAGCGATCAGGCTGGTGATGAGGATGTTAGTAACACCCCCCGGCTGGGCTGAGATTTTACTATCCACGACAAAGGGTGCAGAAGCATAGTACTGAAGAGCAAATAGCCAACCCCCAAACTCCTGTATGCCCTCAGGAAAATAAAGCCCTCGGCACTACAGAGAGCGGGGTGAGGGGAAAGGAGAAAGGCCGAGGCACCCCACCCTATCTTCCGCGAGCCGCAGGTTCCGCGCGTGGGGAGGGGGCGCTGTGGGCCTGCTTTCCGTGTGGAGAAGCGCCTCCTCCTCACGCCCCCTCAGCCTGCGCCGCCTCGGGAATCGGCCCGGACCCCGCCGCCATGTTGGGTCGGGTTTAGTGACCTAGGCTACAGTCTTAAAAGATATAAATCGATTCAAATCTGTGACAAACAATGAAGTTTCTGGTAGGAAAATGCTTGTTTGTGTCAACTGATCGGGACAATTGAAATGCCAGAATTCTTTAATTGTCACTAATATACAGTATCCCAGACACAACAGTATTCCATCCTGATTAATTCAACGATTAACCTTTTGCTTTAAGGACAGGCTTTGGAGACTTTTAGTTTTCAGCAACACACGTCATAGAATATGAAAGTTTGTACTTCATTTTAAATACTACAAAAGCCAATGAACTAAGAGGTCTTATATATTTTAAAAAATGATATGGTATAAAACCACATTAAAAGATACTAACAATACAAAGAAACTCAGGCAGTGTGCCTGATGAGTGTTGAAAGCAATATGAAGTATAGCTAAGGCAAAGGAGGTTTCAGCTTGGGATAGAATTTTATAAGATAGAGATTAGAATTTGGAAAAGGAGGACTTCTAGATAAAGAAAAAGCATTATCCAAAGGTTAGAATTATGTTTTGGGGAGTGTGAATAAACTAGTGTAACTGATACAGCTTAGAAGATAAGTTCAGATTCCCTGTGAAACAATATGCAAATATGACAAGGTCATATGTGGGGGCAATGATGGCATTCAAAAAAGCCAAGCTGTCAAACCATTTCTCTGTCCTTGCAAAAGAGTATGTCTGTCAGAGAGTTGTAAATGAGTTGAATTCATGTTAAGTCTAGGCAGACAGGAGACTTGGAAACAATCCAATGCATGCGATTGAAGCTTGCCATCCATGGCTTTCTTGATGCTCTTTCTTTTTTTGGGAATTGTTTCAACCTCTGCTCTGATTATCTACATCCTCTCTGCTCATACTTTAAGGCCTATCTCCTCAGCATCACCTTCCCTACCTGCTTGACCCTCAATGATCTCTCGATTGTCTGAATGTCACTAGTTATGATGCTTGATTAAAGAAGTTTTAAGATTAATTTAGCAGTGAGGAATCGCATGAAGTGAAGAGGGCAATGCAGAGTGACAGAGAGGCCATTTAGAAGGTTATTTCCGTATCCACATTTGAGGTAATGAAAAGATGAACACGGGCAGAGAGACTGGAAATGGGAAAAAATATGTTAAAGAATGCACATGAATTAGCTACTGGAGAAGAAGAGGGCAAGAAAGGGAGAAATCCACAATTAGTTTTTAAGTTTGAAGAATTAAATTGACACTATGAAGAGATTCCTAAGGAAGCAGATATACGAAGGAATGAGTCACAAGGAGTGGCTGGAGGCAGACACCTGGAATCTTAAAAGAGGATGCACTCAGGGAAAGGTGTTGAAGCTGTGGTGGTAGATTGAGGTGGTGGCTGGGGTTGGGACCCTATAGTGCTTATATAGGTAAGGACCAGACTTTAAGATGTGAAGGTCATCAAGTTAATCAACCTGTCACTTAGTTAATATGTATTAATCGATTGATAACTGTGAGTAATACTCCTTTCAATGTAGAGGGAAGCCTAAGTCCACACCACAACATTTCAAAATATTACAAAAATGCAAGAACCACCACAAACACTGAAACTGAAAAATCCACACTGTGACATTAGTGACAATAACATTTTTCTTTTTCTTCCTTTCTATTCAGTCATTATTGGGATTTTGAACTCAGAAAGTCCACTATCTAATTTTACTGTTTTCTGGAATTGAATCTATGCTCTTAAATAAACAATTTCTCTTCTCTGTTATTTTCAGCTGATATGAAGGCTTATGGTTTAGACCAAACAAGGAAGCAAGGGCTGGTGACATTGTTATCAGTTTGTTTTTTTTAATTTAAGCAATTCTTTTTGATCTATGTACTTTCCTATCTTCTGCTCTAAATATTAATATAGTTTTCACATGCAAAATACCTACATACACATAATAAATAAGAAGTCCCAAACTTGAAGCTTTTGGGGATTTCAATTTGATTACTTTAAAAATAAAACTGCTGTCAGCTTTGTTTGTGGAGAGGGTTTAGCAGCTCTGTTTACTTTAAAAGTAATCACTTCTTGATTCAAACTGCTTCACTAGTAAATAGAATATCTTAGGACATTAATTATATGGGAGAGAAGTCAGCAAGAAGTAGCTGTTACAATTCATTACTGTACAAGAAATAGCAAGAGATGGGATAAAACGTAAAGACGGAGATAATTATTATTGCTTGGCCATGAATAGGATTGGGATAGAGGGACTGGAATTCGTTTATCTTTCTCCTTCATAATAAACCTGAACATAGGCAAGAGAGGGAAGTTAAGTAAAGGTTTAATGCTCTGGAATACTGCAGGCAAAACAGACACCTGGTAGCACCTTTTGAAAAAATATATATAAATTAACATTTTTATATAAAATAATGTATTTCAGTTCATAAAGTTCGGCAAGACCCCATGAACTATTTTGCCTTAGGTGTACAAACTTTCCTTTATAGCAATCCTTCTCAAAGGAGATTTTATTGGGGACTAGAATATATAAAACCTGCTGTAGTGATGCTGCAGTGCAACTTGGTTTTTAGCTGTGTACCCGCACCCTGTCTCCCTCCCTTCACTCACCCTGGCACCTTGAGTCACCCCTGAGGAACTCTGGCACCCTATACAGAGCACAGTGCAAAGACCCCTGATCTTGTTATTTCATTTTACAGATGCTAAAATCAAAACCTAGAGAGAGGCAGCTACTTGCTATAACTTATATCATTAAATTGTGAGGAAGCTGACTAAAGAAAATGCCCCTTTGCTCAGGTGTGCTCTTCTTAGCCATATACCTTCTACTTCTTATTTGAGGACAACAACATCAGAGGGGTATTTCAGTGTTATTAACTCAGCATATTCCAGCTTCATCTTCAAGTAACTCTTTCTTCCTATTGGCCCAGGTTTAGACAATAGTTTCCCTAATTTGTCATAAATATTAGAATAGTTAGCTTATAGCAGGCAACACTCTGGAGAGAGAAGCACACGATAATTTAACCTGGAGTCCTGTGAGATTTTGTCTGTGACTAAACGGCAATGAGCATCAGGTTAGAAACAATTCCATACTAGGACATAATATACACAAAATATACAACTGTTTTGTTTTTTCGTTTTCACTTGTTGTTCCAAAAGCTCCTGACCATGTGGAGAGAACCATATTCATTGGTGTATAATTCCAGTGTAAATGCTCAGAGCCTATGCAACCACACCAGTATGCAAAGGTGAAAAAAGATTGATTGTCATGAGACACTGAAAGACAGATTAGAGTTAACGCTGGAAGTGCAACCTAGGCAACATAGGATTGCGTGGCTTAGTGTCTGGTAGGGAGAAGGATAAAGGAATGAAATAAAACAGAGTGGAAGAAGATTACTGCTGGGGCTGCATGGTTGTAAGAGAAGATTTAGGGGAGTGAAAACAAGAAGAGGAAGGAGTCAAATATCAATGACACTGAAAAAGAGCAGCTGTTCCTACCTTTGTCAATCATTTGGGGTAACATGGAATCCTATCCAGTTGGGTTCTGGAAGTGTGATTTCATCACTGTCTCTTTTCCTTACCTTAGTGAATAGAGTAAGAGATAATGATGAGGTTCCTAAACCTCCATCCTGGAATTCGAGCCCTGGTACCTAGCTTTAAGTGATTTGACAGATTTCCCTACCTTAAACCCAAGAAACTGAAAACCATTTGCATAAACGTTCTTTGATTTCCCCAATGGGGATTATATTCACATCACTCTTTTATTTCCCCTATTCCTAGATATGCCTCAGATCTCAAAGAGGAGAGTTAGACTGCTCAGGGGACACCAATTAATACCTCACTTTTCACTGTAATTGTTGCTAGCTGCAGAGAAGCCTGCTGTGTCTATGCTCCATACGTGCTGTGTGCCATGGCCATCCCTTGATCATTCTCTTTCCTGATGGCTGCACAGGTCATTCATAAGGTATCTCCGCAGAGAGAGGGTAGACATGCACAGCAACATCTTCCATCTCACAGCAACTTTCTCATCAGAAACGCTCCAACACGTCTGTTGAAGTACAGAAACTCTCAGCACGTTATCTTAATGTCAACTATATGAGTTCTTGCCCTACCTCTGCCATTAATTCACTGGATGAATTTGATAAATCACTAAATTTATTTTCACTTTAGGTCAATCCTTTTATGGATGGATGTAATAACTCATAATCTACTAATCCAGTGGAGTTATTTGTAGGATTGAATTAGATAAATATGTGAAAGTTTCTTATAGCAAAGTATAGAAAATACATTAGTATAGGGTCTCGTGATTAATATGATCAGATTAAGAATCTTTATATATTAATATCTCTATTGTTTGGTTGTAGAATATACATATTACATAATATTGCAAATTATCACAGTATAATTTAACTTGCAAATATGTTAGGTAAGGCAAATATGCAAAGCACATGGTGTCAGATTCAGTCTTTGGAAGGGTAGATACCAGCCATCCATATAGTCCTACCCACTTTGCTTCAGTAGAAATATCTTCATTTCCACACAATGAGAGTCATTCATTTATTTAACAACTAGACAGTCACTAATTTACATTTACCCAATTCAGGACCTTCCTGGAACCAGCTACTTTCTAAGGTTCTTGTTATCAAGGAGTATCTAGTCTGTAAAGTAGAAAATTATTACAATTAAATCTAATAAGTAATTGCATTTAAATACACGTATAAAACAGTGGAAGCAGGGTGAAGTAAAGGAAGAGACATTTCTATTTTTAGCACCATTTAAATTAAGAGACAGATTTAGAAACATTCATGGTTATTCTTCAAGTCTAAGCCTGGGCAGAATTTTAGAGGCTATCATGCTCCCCCTATCTCTTACTTTTTAAACTGTGATAAAATATATATAAGAAAAAAAAATATTTTAACTATTTTAAATGTTTAATTCAGTGCCAATAATTACATTCGTAATGTTAATCCAGCACTAATAATATCTAATTCCAGACTTTTTCATCCCCCCCAAACAAAACCTATTTCCTTTCCCCACACCCCATCCCTGGTAACCTCTAATCCAATTTTTGTATCTATGAATTTGGCTATATAAGTGGAATCATACAACATTTTTCCTTTGTGTCTGCTTTTTTTTCACATAGTATAAGAGCAAAAAAATTTTTTTTTTTTTTTTTTTTTTTTTGTGGTACACAGGCCTCTCACAGTTGTGGCCTCTCCCATTGCGGAGCACAGGCTCCGGAAGCACAGGCTCAGTGGCCATGGCTCACGGGCCCAGCCACTCCGCGGCATGTGGGATTTTCCCAGACCGGGACACAAACCCGTGGCCCCTACATCGGCAGGCAGACTCTCAACCACTGCGTCACCAGGGGAGCCCAGCAAAATATTTTTAAAGTTCATCAATGTTGTAGCATGTATCCAAATTTAATTTCTTTCTGTGAATGAATAATATTTTATTGTATTTATATACTACATTTTGTTTATCCATTCATCTGTTGATGAACCCTTAGGTTGTTTTGATTTTTTGACTATTGTGCAGTGGACGCTGATGTACAAGTATCTGTTTGAATCGCTATTTACAATTCTTTGGGGTATATATAGAGTGAAACTGTTGGCTCACATGAGAATTCTATGATTCTTTTTTATTTTTTTTTTAACATCCTTATTGGAGTATAATTGCTTTACAATGGTGTGTTAGTTTCTGCTTTACAACAAAATGAATCAGTTATATATATACATATGCTCCCATATCTCATCCCTCTTGAATCTCCCTCCCACCCTCCTTATCCCACCCCTCCAGGAGATCACAAAGCACCAAGCTGATCTCCCTGTGCTATGCGGCTGCTTCCCACTAGCTATCTACCTTACGTTTGGTAGTGTATATATGTCCATGCCTCTCTCTCACTTTGTCACAGCTTACCCTTCCCCCTCCCCATATCCTCAAGTCCATTCTCTAGTAGGTCTGTGTCTTTATTCCTGTCTTACCCCTAGGCTCTTCATGACATTTTTTTTTCTTAAATTCCATATATATGTGTTAGCATATGGTCTTTGTCTCTCTCTTTCTGACTTACTTCACTCTGTATGACAGACTCTAGGTCTATCCACCTCATTACAAATAGCTCCATTTCGTTTCTTTTTATGGCTGAGTAATATTCCATTGTATATATGTGCCACATCTTCTTTATCCATTCATCTGATGATGGACACTTAGGTTGTTTCCATCTCCAGGCTATTGTAAATAGAGCTGCAATGAACATTTTGGTACATGACTCTTTTTGAATTATAGTTTTCTCAAGGTATATGCCCAGTAGTGGGATGGCTGGGTCATATGGTAGTTCTATTTGTAGTTTTTTGAAGAACCTCCATACTGTTCTCCACAGTGGCTGTATCAATTTACACTCCCACCAACAGTGCAAGAGGGTTCCCTTTTCTCCACACCCTCTCCAGCAGTTATTGTTTCTAGATTTTTTGATGATGGCCATTCTGACTGGTGTGAGATGATATCTCATTGTAGTTTTGATTTGCATTTCTCTAATGATTAGTGATGTTGAGCATTCTTTCATATGTTTGTTGGCAGTCTACATATCTTCTTTGGAGAAATGTCTATTTAGGACTTCTGCCCATTTTTGGACTGGGTTGTTGGTTTTTTTGTTCTTAAGCTGCATGAGCTGCTTATACATTTTGGAGATTAATCCTTTGTCAGTTGCTTCACTTGCAAATATTTTCTCCCATTCTGAGGGTTGTCTTTTGGTCTTGTGTATGGTTTCCTTTGCTGTGCAAAAGCTTTGAAGTTTCATTAGGTCCCATTTGTTTATTTTTGTTTTTATTTCCATTTCTCTAGGAAGGGGTCAAAAAGGATCTTGCTGTGATTTATGTCATAGAGTGTCCTGGCTATGTTTTCCTCTAAGAGGTTGATAGTTTCTGGTCTTACATTTAGGTCTTTAATCCATTTTGAGCTTACTTTTGTGTATGATGTTAGGGAGTGATCTGATTTCATACTTTTACATGTACCTGTACAGTTTTCCTGGCACCACTTATTGAAGAGGCTGTCCTTTCTCCCCTGTACATTCCTGCCTCCTTTATCAAAGATAAGGTGACCAAATGTGCGTGGGTTTATCTCTGGGCTTTCTATCCTGTTCCATTGATCTATATTTCTGTTTTTGTGCCAGTACCATACTGTCTTGATTACTGTAGATTTGTAGTATAGTCTGATGTCAGGGAGCCTGATTCCCCCAGCTCCATTTTTTGTTCTCAAGATTGCTTTGGCTATTCAGGGTCTTTTGTGTTTCCATATAAATTGTGAAATTTTTTGTTCTAGTTCTGTGAAAAATGCCAGTTGTAGTTTGATAGGGATTGCATTGAATCTGTAGATTGCTTTGGGTAGTAGAGTCATTTTCACAATGTTGTTTCTTCCAATCCAAGAACATGGTATATCTCTCCATCTATTTGTATCGTCTTTAATTTCTTTCATCAGTGTCTTATAATTTTCTGTGTACAGGTCTTTTGTCTCCTTAGGTAGGTTTATTCCTAGATATTTTATTCTTTTTGTTGCAGTGGTAAATGGGAGTGTTTTCTTGGTTTCACTTTCAGATTTTTCATCTTTAGTGTATAGGAATGCCAGAGATTTTTGTGCATTAAATTTGTATCCTGCTACTTTACCAAATTCATTCAAACTTTTATTCAGTGGTGGCATCATTTTACATTCCCATCAGCAATGCACAAATATTCCAATATCTCCATATCCTTGCCAACACTTGTTATTTTCTCTTTTAGTTCCTTTATTATAGTCATCCTAGTAAGTGTAAAATGGTATCTCATTGCACTTTTAATCTGCATTTCTCTGGTAATTAGTGATCTTGAGCATCTTTGTAATTTGTATATTTTATTTGGATAAATACCTACTCAAGTCATTTTTCTATTTTTTAATTGCACTGTTAGTTTCTTTTTTGTTCAGTTGTAGGATTTCTTTATATATTTTGAACACTAAATCGTTATCAAATATATGATTTGCAGCTATTTTCTCCCATTCTGTTAGTTGTCCTTTCCTTTTCTTGATAAAGTCTTTGGTGAATAAATTTTTGGCTTTAATGAAGTCCAAATGATGAAGTTTACTTTATCTATTTTTCTTCTGTTGCTTATGGTTTTGACATCATATCTAACAATCCATTACCTAATCCAAGGCCATGAAGATTTACTGCTTTAAAAGCGCAAGTCATTGAAAACAAAAGAGCAAGTGATAATGTGATGAGCATGAAGCATAGAGAAGTAATAGACGTATAATACATTCTGGAAGATGTGTCCCTAAACACAGTTTAGGAGGAGAGCAACAGAGAAAGTCCCTGAGTCAGAGTATTCTGAGTACTGCAATATCTCATGAGCCCCATCTACCCTAAAAGACAAAGAACCAGGTAATAGAAGGATGGGGATCATTGCTATTCGGTTCCACAAAACCACATTACATACATGCCTGATAGACACCAGGAATTGACTTAGAGACTGTAGCATGCAATCTGAAATCCTTCAATAGGTAGAAGAAGGGTATTATACCAACAAACAAATTGACATAATCATAGTTAAGGCAAATTCATACAATCTATCTGTTGAGAATCACTGACACTCTTTATATTGTAATTTGCTCAAATATGACTTAAATAAGAAAAAAAAAAAGTAATAGAAGATGTGCTGTACTATAAGGATAGAGGAACCACATACAAACACTTAGAAAATAGCAGACCCTTGGTGGATTGTATTATAGACCCCGGTTTTTCACCTCTACTTTTATACATGCCCTTTGCAGTATGGTTTTAGAATTCCTTTCACTAAGGCAGAATATACTTCCCCACTCCTTGACTTTGGTCTGGGTCAAAGTATATTTCCCTGTCCCTTGATTTGGCTAGTAGAATGAGGTAAACTCAATGGTGTGCCAGTTCTGAGCCTACACCTATAAGGGCTTTCATGCTTTGGCTTACCCTCATGCATATCCATCATCATCAGGAGAAAAGAATGTCTGAGCTAGCCAGTTGGTCAGATATAGGATAAAGGACAAGTAGGATAGAGCCTCTCTGTCCAATCTAGCCCAGCTGAACCTAGTCTAGATCAGCCAATACCCACAGACACATGAGTGATGACGAACCATTTTTGTTTGATTCATTAAGTTTTGGGGTAGTTTGAATATACAGTTGTTAACTAAAGCAGACCCCTAAACTGATCTATTACAGGAATCAGAAAAAAGTGTAGAAAACTCTGAAAATTTCAAAAGATTGTAAGGATTATTTGGCCTCCATGAAATGTAAAACAAATGTATAAGAAAATAACTCTTGAGATTAAAAAAACTGGAATAAAATTAAAAGTAAGAAAAAGGTGTTTTAAAGATGTAAACAAATAATTCAAGAAAAAATAAGAACATTCATAGAAGATACAAATATAATTCATGAATAGGATGAACTAGAAAATCTCACAATGTATAATAAAATATAAAATAAAGAAGTAAATAGGTAAAAAAAAAATATATATATTTCAAGTGAAAGAAATTTCCCTGAATCAGAGGAAAGGGGTTATTTTTTAGATTTAGATCAAAGAGTTTTAACCATAGCTCCAAGAAATCAATGACAAGAAACCTCTCTTTCATAGATTCTGACAATGATTTTAGTTGAAAAAATACAAAAATGTTTGTACAAATAGACATGTAGAATTAAAAAAAAAAAAGAATATCAAAGGGGAAAATGGTTTTGCCTCAGACTTCTCCTCTTCAATCTCAAATTCTGGAATACAACAGAATAAAGATTACACTTCATCCATTCATGACAACTTTATATTTCAAAATTATAAGATAATAGATAAATATCATAAGATAATTAAAGGCTAAGAATAGAATGGTTTTTAAACTTTACTCAGTAATTATTAAGTTGACTGAAAATGAAACAAGATCAAGAGCTCAAGATCAAGGCTGTTGAGGTATAAAACTCTGCATGTCTATTTGTAATTGTTGTGATTCTCAACTTGGAATTTCACTTGAATTATACTATAGATTATAAGGTGGTTTCCATAGCCACAGGGAAAAGTGTGGTACTTCAGGTTAATCCTTTTGATACTTTCCCAGAATAAGAAATGTGTTTCTTTTACCAGGAAAATTCCAAAGAAAAAAAACATAATTTTTATATCCACACATGCTGAGGAACTTAAGAAATTATTTAGAGGTTTTCAAAATGAATACTGAATGACCTAAGACATTCTATGATTAAAAAATAAAATAGAATAATAACCATAGATGACGTCTCATTCAAAATCTTATCTATAAATTTCTTGTTATCAAACAAAATAGTAAGTATACTATCAAGTGCAAACAATAAAGCATAAATATTATTGTAATGAAGTGTACCAATTTTTTTAACATTCATTGCTTCTGGATTTTTTTTCTTTCTTCATTTGTAAATTTTTCCAGGTTTCCTAGGAAAAGAGATTATTTTTATAATAGAAAAATATTTTACAAAGAGGAATGCAATTTCTGTATACTTCCTACTAGTTAGTTTTATGTGTGCTCTAGAGACTACCATATTTGTATTTTAGTGGTAAAGATTACATAACTATTTTGGAGAAATGATGTGAGAAGAAACAGGTGTTTCTTTAATTTTGCTACACGTCCTGTATTTTAATATACAAGTGACAGCTGCGCTACTGATTGTAAATCACGCAAAGTTTAGTGTTCATTGTCAAAGATAAGACATACAAATCAACAATATGATAAAATTTTATGATATAGTAATAATGTCACATTGTATTATGATTATTTGTAACTGCTCATCATGTTACTATGAGTTTTTCCATGAATAACATGCAAATATATATAAATAGTTACTATTTCCAGTGTCATTATAATACCATTTCCAGAGCCATTTAGCCCATTGTCTAGAAATAGGAAGTTAACAGAGTTTGAACCTCCAAAAATTATGAATTGTAACTAGAAACTACCGAGCAGCATTGACCTACAGTGATTGCCTTGGAGAAAACTCACCTGCACATTCATTTCCCTATCTGTGTTATTCATGAGCCTGTGGCTCCACGGTTCACTGCCTACATCAATTACTTTTAAATAGTTTGATACTTCAAATGTAGTCTAAGATAAGGTTTCTTCCTGGAACATTTGAGGATTCGGCTCTGGTCAGTACCTTATTGTTAATTTGCAATTGCGTTCTTGGAATAATACCATGTCAATGCTGGCTGTGAAATGGGGAAATCATTGGTGGTGTATTTGAAATTATAGTCTCCTTGGAGATCATCTTCAGGAATAATACCTAAAATCACTGTAGCAAACACTTGAAAGTAATTTAGAATAAAACAAAATATTATTTTCAACTTTCTCCCACCTCTAGCAAAATTGGAAATCTTATTTTCACATGTGTTAAACATTAGGCTGACACTTCTATGTTCTCCTTTTCTCAGTGTTTCAGATTTGTAGTTGATTGTCTCTCCCTGCTAAACACAGGTTATAGGATTTTAATGGGACCTTATAACTAAATCTGAACTCTGATGTTTTGGAAAGCTTATGATCTGAACTGGCAGAGAGGTGGTCAGTTAAGGTGGGGCTAAAATTTCTATTTAAAACTGTAGCAATTTTTAGTTCCTCTATATAAGAGTTTAGAGTCATTTGTGAACTTGAGTTATTCCCCTGATAAGGTGAACGGTAAGTAACTTAAATGAGTCCTTTATTTATGCAAGAAAGAAGGAACTTCTCTTTCAAATTGGGAAATTCTAGAAAAGAAGTAGTAAAATTTCTCTGTAAAAAATATACAGAAAATTGGATGAAGGTATTCAAAATGTACAAATCTCCAGTTATAAGATAAATAAGTATGAGGCATGTAATGTACAACATGTTAAATACAATTAACATAGCTCTATGCTATATGTGAAAGTTGTTAAGAAAGTAAACCCTAAAAGTTATCATCACAAGAAATTTTCTTTAAAAATTTTGTACCTATTTGCGATGATGGATGTTCACTAAACTTATTGTGGTAATTATTTCATGATGTAGGTAAGTCAAATCATTATACAGTATACCTTAGACTTATACAGTGCTGTATGCCAATTATATCTGAATAAACCTGGAAGAAAAACAAAAGAGAGAACAGAATAAAGCAGAGTGTATCACTGATAGTAAGCATAAAAAATGTAAAAGATTTTCTTCTCCTTGTGAGAGACTGAGAAAGAGATTGAGAGAAAAACAGGAGGTCAAAGTGTATTTTTCTCCCTTCTCAATGGTCCTCAGAGAAGTGGGAGAGGGGAAGTTCAAACTCTGGGAAAGGGAACATAGTTGGAGGCACACATGTTAGGAGAAGGTATACCTCCCTACCAGACATGGAAACAACTAGGCAAAGCAGAGGAGTAGCTGGTAAGGGACATATCTGTTTGGAGTATGGCTGTGACTCTAGCAATAATTATATCTAGTAGTAACTATTGACAGTAGGTTTGATTTCTTGCCTTCTAATTTTCTTCCATCATCCTCAGATCACCAGTGAAACTGCCTTGAATTTTCTTGCCTTTGATGACCTGGTCTTAATTTTGTCTTGCAATGTTCATATAATATAGAAACAGATTTGGGGAGAAGTGAGCCAAGTAAACAGAATGAAGAAACCAAGTAAAAGATGATTATACAATGATCTTCAGGGAGTAGAAGAGTTACAGGCAGCAAAACAGCTACCAGTCTGGATCCATCTGACAGGCAGATTTGCAGGATGTGTAAACATTGCATATTAAATATGGGATACAAGATAGGTATGTAAGATTGTGCTTTCAATACAAGCCATGCGGCTGTGATAGAAGCACTTTAATGCATTACTGGTATACAGAGGAGAAAGTGGCAAATCTACCATGTAGGCAAAAGAGAAATATTTTAGGAAGAGATTCACAAAGGAAATGATGCTTGAGCAAATTCTTTTTCAAAAAAGGGAGTAGGTTAGTTGATGTTATGAGAATACAACAAGCATCCTAGGCAAAGAAAGAAATTTTAAAAATTAGGAGGAAGTGTATGTAATTCAGTATGATCAAGAGCATAAACAGGTAGGACTATTAGCAATATGGTAGTCTGGGGCTAGATCATGAAGAGTCTTATATTCCAAGAGAATATCTTTGCAAACCACACACAGTGGTCCAAATTCAGATAACAGATGTATTTTTTATTGCCCACACAGTATTTTTTTAATTAAAATTTGTTGCAAAAAAATTGAGGTTTCACATAAGATTCAGATTTCTGCCTCTTTTGAAAAATCAGGAGAGTTGTCAATATTGGGCATGGATTGCTGGATGGCAAGAATTGACAGAAGCTGAAGAACAGTTCTCTTCTTGACAGGCACATATTTACTCCCCAAACTGCTTCTTCCTTTTATATTAACTGACTGATCTCTGTTGACTTTGTGTTTTGCCAAACTTGATCAAGGCCCTGGGTTCATTTCAGGATCACCCACATTTCTTTCCATCTGGCTCCAAAATCCTCTTATATCTGCTTAGAAACCATTCATTCTTGCTGAGGTTCATCATAATTTTTGCCAGCCCAGGTATTTTGAAGTTGATTTTCTAAAGAAGAGTCAAGACCTCACTTTAAAAGTAGAAATTGAAGCAGGCAGAGGGGCTCTTCTTGGATGGTAAATTAGAACAATAAAAATCACTTGCATTTAAATTTTTTATTCCTCTCACTCTGCTCTACTTACAGTGTCTGACCCAAAGGTAGACACAGAATACAGTACTGGATATGTTAAAGCTGTACCTATAAAATTATTTTCTAAGTACGTTTCAAGCATTATAAGGCCCTGTGATGTTCTCCCCAAGTAAAGAATCTTAGAGCAAAACAATAATTTTGGAAATTGAGTGTCCTTCTCATGATGATTTTGAATACATTTTAACATATCGTAAAAGTTACACCTTTTCCAACAACAGTCAATTCTCTTACGCCAACTGGGCATCCTACACTTCAACTCAGTTCTAATACTAAACACCTGGAGTGAGTGCAGACCCCTTGAGTTAAGGGCTCAGTCCCACAAGACTTTCCTTACTTCAGACACTAGCCACAAGTCTTGGGTACCCTCAGGTTACTTGTACTTCTGCCCAACAGGCTACAAATTTGGGGGTTCCCATGACACTCCACACTCAAGTTCAATAATTCTCTGGAGCCACTCACAGAATTCAGGGAGGTGTTATACTTAAATTAAAATGTTATTCTAAATGATGCAACTCTTAAACAGCCAAATGGAAGAAATAAATAGCACAATGTAAGGGAGAAGGGCACGGAGCTTCATGCCCTCTCCACAAGTTCCATCATCCCAGGACATTGATATTCACCAATGCAGAAGCTCCCAAACCTCGCTGTTCAAGAGTTTTTATTGAGGCTTCATTATGTAGGCATGATTGATTAAATCATTGGCTATTGGTGACTGGGCTCGGTCTCCAGCCCTTTTGCCCTCCCTACAGATCTGGGGTAGGGCTGAAAGTTCTAAGCATCTAATCAAGTAGTTGTTCTATCTGCAACCAGCCCTCATACTGCAGCCATCTAGGGACATCAAGAGTCATCTCATTAGCATAATGACACTCCTATCACTGAGAAAATTCCAAGGGCTTTTGAAACTCTGGGCCAAAAATTGGGGACAAAGACACCATATTTTTTATTATACCACAGAAGCCCTTTAGTAAACAGATCTACTTATTTTTGTTTAATTTGGTTATAACCATACAAATTTGTTATAGAAATATTTGATAACCAACTTATATTACATGAAATGAAATTTTGGAAATTTTAATTTATAAAATAGCAAAACAATCAATGGGAACACCCAGAAAGTGTATTATCTTTTGTAAAATTAAGCAAAGAGACAACAAAATAAAAATGAACCTGCTTGTGTCTCTAAATTCAACCATTTCTGAGTATGACCAAATTATTCAGCTGAAAGTGTGTACTCCCAGTGCTTTCTGATTTCCAGCCATACCTAAAAGAAAAATAGAGATAACAACACATTTTTTAGCCTTCCCAGTTGTGTTTCCAAATTCTAATTCCTGAGTGCAGACCCCGGGGCAGAGCAAGGGATGACTGAGAAGGGGATCTGAGCTGGCTCTCCATCATGGATTGCCCTCTAGGCTGGCCTGTGCATGTTAGCCAGGGGTGAAGTTCTCTTTTTATTAGTGCAGTTTTACCCAAAGAACAGTAACCCTTCAGGAGGGTTCAGGACACACACACATATCACACCTACACTATCCAGAGCCAATGCTCATTGTCCTGAGAACCCGTCTGCCTCCCAGGTAGCAGTGAGCTGGGCTGAGGGGCATTCTTTGGAGCTGTGCTGAGCTTGGGGCTGTGCTTAGCCTCAACCTTCTAGCTGTAACAGCTCTCACTAGACAAGTGGAGGCTAACAATTCTAAGATGTAGAGTAGGTGGCTTGATTTTTAAATCCAATGAGTTAGCAACTTGATTTATCTGTAGATATTATAACCTCAACATAAATGGAGATGCCTTAGCTTCTTCCTTTTTGCATTTCAAATTCTTTCTTATAATAAGTTGCTCACTTTTTCATTCCTAACCCATATAGTCATATATTGTCAAGTGACCAAGAACTTAATAACTGGCTTCCAATCAGGCTTTTTATTAATAAAACCAGAACAATAATATCATACCTATCTATCATAGCAAGTTATAGCAGCTAATAGGCAATGTTTATTGAATTAATGCTTACTTAGATCTTTATAGACAACCCTATTTTGAGCACTTTATATACATTAGCTAATTACATGGCTACTTTTATTATTGCTGCTTCACAGTTAGGAAACTGAGGGACAAATGTCAAGTCACTTGCCCAAGGTCACAGTATTAATAGCTAAGTTAGAATTCACACTCAGGCAGTCTGCTCCATCGCCCACACTTTGCCACTCCATTCATACAGCTTCTTTATTGAGGAATAATCATGGGAAGAAGTAAAGCACTTTGGAAAAAGCAATTCACTTCATCAATATGTTTTTGACATGTATAATCAAATGCAGTGCAAAGCATCCCATGTGTGTTTGTGTGTGTGTATATACACATATTCATATATTTGTATACATGTGTATATGCACACACATGCATGCATAAGGGGTGTCTGTATGTGTGTATGTCTGTATATGTGTGTATTTGTGTAACTTCAGGAAAAGAGCAATAAGGCTGAAAGATCTATCATTAGTCTAAAATAGAATCATTTTATATTGAGGTAGTATACTATAGGATTATACCAATTTGAATATTTTAATTAAATTAATGGAACTATTTAGCTTTTAAAAATAACCTAAATTCTAACTGAAATAAATAATTACATCAAAGTGTCCTTTCTTAAGTTATTTTCTTCTTAGCCCTCATGTCTGTTCCTCACATGCATAGCTGACTATCTGCTTTCTCCTCAGTGACTGTGCACCAGGACCCTCAGGCCCCTTTGACCAAATTGAGGGAGGTAATCCAGTGTCCACTCAGCATCTGAAACCTCCTGTCTATCCCTGTGGTCGACTCCAGCCTCTGAACTCCCTTCCTCCAGAGATTTCCTGGACTGAAGCCCCGTTGGTTTGCATTTTAAGTGCACTTACCTAAGATGCCTAACTCTTTACACCTTGGTTCTCTTTCAAATCCCGAGTTGCTTGAGGACTGAGACTCTTTCTTCATCCCAAAAGCTACAGCATACCTCATATAAATAAAAGGCTGTCAGTAAACTGTGAGCTTATTTCTGATCTTCCACTTCCTTACTGTAACACTTTAAGCAAGTCCGCTACTTGCTTTTCTATCATAGCTTTGCTGATCTCCTCTGGAAAATGAAAGAGCAAAACTAGAAGCCTGGACAGCTCTGAGGGGCTGTGCTTGGAGTACAGAGCAAGTGATGGCAAAGCAGAGGAAGCATCAGGATGGTTGGTTGGACTGCAACACGTGGACTTGCTATGTTCAGATGTGTTATATTCAGGTGTCGAACCTCCTTGAAGGAGTTGCTCTTCTTTGGGTAAAACTGTTCTAATAGTGAGAGCACCAGCACTGCTGTAAGGACACAGCAATGGCACAGATCTCATCAGCAGATCTGTGATGATTTCATCTGGATTTCATCTGGTCTGAAGCTCTTCCATTATGGGGCAATGTCAGGAAGGCAACTAGCAATTATTAAGTGCCCCCTGTGGTTGGGACACTATGCTATAAGCTTTTAATTGTTATGTAATATAAGCCTCACAACAACTACAATATTACATATAACAAATTATCCATATTTTATGGATAATAAAACAGAAGCTTATTTAGAATTAACTTAGTCAAAGTCAGCCAATAAGCATTAAAACTGACACCCAAACTCAGGTTTATGTGACTTGCAAACTTGTATTCTGATTTTGAACTAATGGTTCATAGTCTTAGCTACTGCATTTGGTTTTCTAAAAGCTGGCTTAGCCTGTGGCCTTCTTGCTTTCCTTTGATAAATAGATTGACCCATTAGTCAAAGAAACAGAGCAGTTCATAGATATGGAGAAAATTTTTAAACAAAGGCTTAAACACTCAGGAAAGTTGGTGCTACAAAATTTCATTTTATTTCACCAAAGTACTTCTTTTTGTCTGTAGTACTTGGAAGTGTTCTGGCTCTTTCACTTATGCTTTTGAGCAAAAATGTTCACATTCCTTTCTCTTTATACAATCTAAAATGCAGTAGAATTAGGTTTAAAAAGAGTGTATTCTTTGAGGCAAAATAACTTACAAGCAAGTCTTGCAGATAGTTGCTGGGTAAATTGATTTCTGTGTACAAAATGTCCTTTCCCTGATTTGTTGATAAAATTTTAATGTTATACATGTTAGAACTATTAAACATATCCTCCAAGCATGGAGCTTTTATTAGTGTTATGGTTTTTCCTTTTACCAGTTGTTTTGTTAAGACTTTCACATTATGCTGAACATTGGGCAGATCATGGTGATACAAAATAGGATGCTAACTATTACCAAAGGTACTCCTTGCATTATCTTTACTTGCTGCTCTGAGCACTAGGTCAGATCATGGAAAATAATAAGGTATACTTTAAGGAAAATTGATAAATAGAACTTTAGAACCTATTACAGTTTAGATTTAATACGAGGCATGGTCTTTCTGTGAATCTGTAGGCTTACCAAAAAAAAAAAAAAGAAAGAAAGAAATGCGGAAAAGCCTGCTTCAGCAGAAGCACTAAAATTATATTAAAATGTAAGTGGTGGTCAAGTGAGGCCTGCTGTCAATGGTAGTCTCGGTGGATCATGACTGGGCAGAATGTGTGTGATGAGGTTAAGGGGAAGTCCAATGGAAAGCAACATGCATGGAGCAAGTTATTCAGAGCTGCTAGTTAGATATTTAGAGTTATTTCCTGCCATTCTTTTAAGAACATGATGCACCAAGTTATTTGTGGTTGTTGGACCACACTCAACTCAGAATGTTATCTGGGCCTTGGATGCTCCCCTTTCACTGATCTGCAGTGCCCTGCTCTCTACTCCCCAGCATCTAAGTCCTTGTCACTTTGACTACCTAGGTTAATTGTTACCTCAGTCAATCAATATATATCAAATGAACATCTATATCATTTGCTAGTCACTATTAGGAGGATATATTAAAAGGCTAAGAAGAATGCTAGTGGTAAGGAGGCCAACTGAGTCTCCATATTATCAAAGGAAACCTCCAGAACAGGTGTGACTTGAGTTGTAGGGGATTTAGGTTGGTGTGAGGTTTTCCAAATTTCAACTGCCACCTACAGGTCTATTTATTTTCTATTAATAAAAACAATATTTTTAACTTAAGCCAATTTATTCAGGAAACTTCATATCCCTGAAATAAATCATATACATGTATATATTTTAATAAATAAGTCATATATATATATACAAGTATATATTTTTATTTTTATTATGTTTAAAACTTTTTATTATTATTACTTTTTTACAGTATGTGGGCCTCTCACTGTTGTGGCCTCTCCCGTTGCAGAGCACAGGCTCTGGACGCGCAGGCTCAGCGGCCATGGCTCACGGGCCCAGCCGCTCTGCGGCATGTGGGATCTTCCTGGACCGGGGCACGAACCCGTGTCCCCTGCATCGGCAGGTGGACTCTCAACCACTGTGCCACCAGGGAAGCCCTTACAAGTATATGTACATATATATACACTTTTTTTCCTGAATTTAAGTCATTAAAGCAACAAGAGCTAAGACAAAGACAACAAAATTGAAGCAATATTTTGAAACTGGAGCTCTTACCTATTGCCAGCCTAAGGCCCTGAATCTAATGTCTACTCCAATTTTGTTAAATATTTGATATTAGCTCAGATATAGGGACCTACTAACCCCCAAATGAGACTTTCATCTTCACACAATCAGTAGCATTGAAATAGAATTGAAAAGGGAATAAATCTCTCATTATGTGATTCAGTGACATTTAATGCTTCATGCACAAGCTATTGGAATGAGTACGAATCTTGCACTGGAAGTCACCTTGTATAGTGTTAGTGTTACACATCCTACACTTTGAAAAGACTGAATTATTGGAAAGATGAAAAAGAGGAAGTTAAATTAAAAAAGAAAAAAACAAAGAAAGCAAGGGTAGTGGGTGTCCATGACTAAGGTGTTTCAGAAGACCGTTAAGCCACTCTAAGCAGGATTCTTTTTTCCTTCCCTAAACTCTATTGCACAATCATCTACACATAATTTAGATATGACTTATTTCCTTCCTGATAATATAGTCTCATTTTATGCAGGAAACATGTCCAACACCTCTTTGTTACTCCCTCAGCAACCAACACAAAAGACATAATAACAAACATAGGAAATGTTACTTCATTGGAGTGTTTGCTGAGTAAGTAGTTGCACTCAAATATAACTAAAGAAACACATTGGAAATAATAATTTAGTTGCTGATTAGTCATCACACCATAGGTGACGGTGTCTGAATAAGTGCACATGGGTGGGATTGAATGCACAACTGAGTTGGCTCCCAGTCCCAGATGTGATAAAAGCCTCCATCTGCACCAGGAAGGAGAATTAGCACAAGAACTAACCTGAGTCCATTTCACAGGACTCTTTTTAACCTATTCACCTGATGTGCTAGGAATAAATTATGTGTCTTCAACAGTCTTTTCTGTCACTAAATAAATAGTAATATTCTTGAATTTCTAAAATACTATAAATTTATTGACATGTAATTTTGTGTAAAAGAACCAAGGTCGGGGCTTCCCTTGTGGCGCAGTGGTTGAGAGTCTGCTTGCTAATGCAGGGGACACGGGTTCGAGCCCTGGTCTGGGAGGATCCCATATTCCGCGAAGCAACTAGGCCCGTGACCCACAGCAACTGAGCCTGCGCGTCTGGAGCCTGTGCTCCGCAACAAGAGAGGACGTGATAGTGAGAGGCCTGTGCACCACGATGAAGAGTGGTCCCCACTTGCCACAACTAGAGAAAGCCCTTGCACAGAAACAAAGACCTAACACAGCAAAAATAAATACATAAATTAATAAACTCCTACCCCCAACATCTAAAAACAAAACAAAACAAAAAACTATTAAAAAATATATTAATAAAAAAAATGAACCAAGTTCATTCAACATTTGGAATGTCCTAAATAAACCAAAGAGACTTGTGTACTTTAGGATGAGATTATTGTTCTTATAGAACCACCTCAGAAAGAAATAAAGGAATGAGAACCAACCTCATTGATGAGGAATATATATATATTTAACTATATATATAGTTAACATATATAGTATATATTATGTATAATGATTATATTTTATATACTATTGCATATTATATTACATATAATAATGATAGTATATATGGAAATTCAAATGGAAATGGAAATTCAAATAGAAAAAGTTGTGCTTTAAAGGAAATAAAAGTTGTGCTTTAAAGGAAATAAACTATAGAATAAAAATAAAAATTAACAGCCTGAGCCCAGCCAAACCCAGAATGCTGTTTTCTGCTCTGTACATTCCTGTGAGGGACACTGTGATATACATCTGGTTTGCATGACTTTCTAGAAAATGTAATACTAAATGCTACTCAATATAATATAAGTTCACGTATATACATGAGCACACACACACACACCCTCACTAACTTAGGCTGAAAAAACTTTCGTGGAGACCCTAACAGTGAAAACCTTTCTGAAGCCTTGAACCCACCCCCAACTATTTCTGCAGTTCAACCCCAACTCTATGTAGTGGAAAAGGGAAGGCAGTCTGCTTCCATTGCTCTTCTCTTTAAATGAGATAAGATCCTGTACTTATACTCTATACATATTTTCCCTTTATCTCCACAGTCCTTGTGTCTTAGCTTGTTCTTTGAGTTTAATGACTTTACTTTTTGCTTTGTTTTGCTTCTTCGTATTTCTTTGGGTTATGAGATCTTTACTGATTTCAGGAGTTCGTCCTTTTTTTCTTCTTTGAGTCCTTTTTTGTTCACTGTTAACTGGTTGACTTAAAAAAATGTGTCAGAAACATATGGAAATTTTCTTTCCCTCCTTTGTTAGTTCAACTTTCCTTTAGAAACTAAGAACAGTTGAAATTTATATTCATAGTGTGTTTTGGCCATTTAGTGATATCCTTACATTCATTCTCCTTCCAAAATGCAGCTTCTTTCAACAAAGACTAATTGATAGGTCTCTTTTGTATAAGATAGTTTTGAATTAATCTGGCAGCATGTGATGTGCCTGTAACTGCCTTACATCTTGTTTCCTCACCTGTAAGATTATATATCCTTCATCCTTGTTTATACACCACAAGTGTTACTACTTCATATAAAGAAATGCTTTTTTGGAATAAAGTTGACTTATCTGTTTCAGAATTTGCAGCTCTTTTCATATCACAAGTTAGTGAGTCAGCCACATCTCTAAGGCCAGTCCTAACAATATTACCATCAACCAGGAAAATAACAATAAAGGGAAAGAAGTGCAAGGATGGATTATAATACCAAGGTTAGAAGATAGCTGAAGTGATGGCCAACCTATATGAAGGCACTGTGTAATTTTTTTTAAATCAAAGACCTTGCCTAGATAAGAATTTGAATGAAGAATCAACTCTTAAATATGATGCTATGAATAAAATGAATCCAAATGCAAAAACATGCAGAACATATACCATATGCCCAGAAATGTGCTAAATATATCAAAGGATAAAATATAATCAACATTTATTATCCTTGCCCTTAAAAGATCTTATATTCAAGGTAGAGAACCAAGATTTAAAAACATGAATCAAGAAGAGAAGTAGTCTCAGAGAAATGTAATTAAGTTAGAAATGTGCAGTGGAGGTTATTTATGTTATGGAAGTGAGGGAGGACAGAGATTATCTCATGAGGCAGCACTGCCAGGAAAGGCATTGTGGAAAGTTAAGGAGACGTGTGGAGCATGATTTTATGGAGAAGATATTCTATGGATACCTCTAGCCTGGAAATTCCTTTTGTAGACATAATTGGTAGGGAAAAAGTTAATAGTTACAGCTAAACTATAACACTGGACTTCAATACCCATATAAGGCCAAAATCAAGAAACTTAACCCTCATAAATTCTCTTACAATTAAACACATTGAAATCACAATTAATGTTGTTTTTTTAAAAGGTTAGGTAGATAAGATCAAACAAATATGCATCATGTCCATTTCATCTACGCTAATTTAAATATATTCTCTTCCTACCTGATACAGACCATCCCGGAGGAAGAGAGCAGCCACTTTTGTAGGCTCATGGAGTATCTAGACTACCCATATAGAGTAAAGGCTCCATTGACACCCTGTTTAACTGATAATGTGATGTTTTAAAAATGTATATTTCTAATATCCTCCCACTCCAATAAAACATCTTCATAATCTCCTCCTCAGATTAAGAATATAAATAAATATAAATAAATACATTGAGTGCTGGATCAAGTGCTCTATACATTTGTGTATATGAATTTGAATTGTAAAGTAAAGGTTTTTATTTTTTAAAAATGCTAGAAATCATGGTATTACCTTGGAGAAATGCACTTCTATATCAAGGATGATGAAATTATATAATAATGTCAGAAAAGATTTGAGCAAAAGCTAATTGTCAGTGAGCCCCTGCACTGGGATTCAGTGAAGCTGCTCTTATTGATGTATGGCAATACTCTTCAAATGCTCAAGTGACACAAGCCTGGCAGGGATATTGACCATCACAGTAGCCTAAAATGATAAATGAAAATCAAGAAGATGAAATTTGGCAAACATAGCTGTAAAAAGTTAGTGGGTTCTTAACAGGTCTAAAATTATGGCTCAAAATAGTCACAAAGTTTCAAAAAATCTATGATATCAAAAATTGTTAATTATGAGCTCCACATCTCTGAGAATATCCAAACATGTTGGAAGATACTTAAAGGCTTTTGTGCTAAGAATCTAGAATTTGGTGGGAAATCAACTATGACTGACTACTGAAGCCATTAACATCACTAATATTTCTTTTGTGCCCACATACACAGAGATGTGACCTGCATCTCTTCCAGGTCACCAAACTACCCAACCCTGGGGCTGAAAAATTTGGAACACTTTGGCTATGCAAACTGAGATTACCAAAACAAACAAACAAACAAACAAAAAACAAATGAAAACAAATGAAAGCTTAATAAAAACTTTCCCCAGTGAATTTCCAATGAACTTCCTCCTCCATTTCCTAGGACAACCAGCCACAGTTGCCTTAGTCCCACAGACACGCTTTAGTCCTGTTGTGGTTGGGAACTTCAGTAGTCAATTTCTTATTTATCACCAGGTTTGTACAAAAGTAACCACATCCAAACCACCTACCCAACCAATATTAGTAATGTCCTTTTACTTCCTGATTAAAATGTAAAGTGCTTTAAACATTCAGTGTAAACACATTTGTTTATTTCTTTCTTAATTTGTGAGGCCACTTTGCTGGCAGAGATCAGAGTAGAGGAATCCAAGATGTATTGATTTCTTTCTTCATGACTATTTAATCGGTTAAAGTGTACACCACTTGCAAGTGTCAAGATGCTGGTTACATTTTAATAAATGTCCTCTCTGGTAGATCAATACTTCTCAGACCCCAAATAAATAAATAAGTAAAAGCACTGTTCTCTCATAAGTTAATGGGGAGAAAATCTTTTTACTATCGTCAGTCATCATGACAAACAAGAATATGAAAAGTGTTAATGAAATGACCAACTGTCTATAAAATAAAAGACTTGTAAGACAGTCTCCTTTCTTCCCTTAATTTGATGAAACAAAATGGAAAATTACACTAGTACCTATCCAGCATGAAATGATGTTAACAAGCAGAAAAAAATGCTATAATGAAGGACTTCTATGATGTACTATGTATAGTCTTACTTGTAAAAAGGGAATTACTGGGCAGAGCTCTAGCCCTGAGCAACATCCCACCCCCTACTGAGGAGAATCACAGCTATCATCACGTCCCTCGGGAAGTAGCAGCCATTCGGCACAATACAACAAATTGATGTTCACAGCATAATAATTATCCATGTGCTGCAAACAATAGGCCACACAATTACCAACCAGGGCAATGCCATACACAGGCAAAGTGAAGTTGCAAAATGAAGTGATTGTACACATAATTGAGGCAATAGCCCCACAAAAAAGAGATGTGCACAACTTGTTATTTATTGAGCATTGTTTGGGAAGGAAGGGTTGCAAATATGTGAATTTTCCAGAACACTGAAACTTACCATTTAAGTATAAAATGTTTCATTTTTAAAATGCATTCATTGTGAATGGATATCCTACTTAAAATATGTTACTAATTTCTTTATTAGTATATATATATATATATGTGTGTGTGTGTGTATTTGTATAGGTATATATATACAAAGTGTGTAAATGTGATTATATTTTCATATCTCTCTTCATTAAACAAACAAACAAGTGAATTTTTTGCTAAGGAAAGGTGACCCAGAAAACACTACCTGGGCTGTCAACCACATTCAGGTAACACTTCCCAGTTTTCTGCGTAAGTATGACAGGGGACACCTAAATATACTGTAAGCCACCAATTGAAAGACTTATCAGGTTCTTATGCAAACACCACAGATGCAAAGCAACATAAACAAAATGGCATTCCTAAAATTAAATGGTATACAGTTGTAGATGGTTTAAATAGTTTGATGTCATTTTTTATGAACTTTTGTTTTTGTCTTTCTAGAGAGTTGAGCATAGTGGGATGATTGTGGGATTGAAGAAGCAGCCTGATGTAGTGGTCATGTCTTTGTTGTGAAGCTCAAAATGCCTGGTCTCAAATCTTACCTCACATTTAATATCTATATGTTGATGCAAATCTTATCTGAATCTTTCTGAAATCCTGGATTCTGTCCACAAATTAAAAATAGTTAGGACCCTTATACTACTTGTGATTTTTAAATAAGATCATTCATACAAAAAATATTTAGCCCTTTCATTGACACTTATTAAGTGTTCTATAAATGTTAGCAATTTATGTAAGAAAAAGATGAGAAAATTGATTAAATAGGAATCTGACAATGCAGATACAAATGATAAGCATGAGAAAGACTATAAAAGGAAGAGGAAAGATTGCAAAAACTATAGGAATGAAGAAAGGCGTAAATGAAGAGAATCTAGGGGACACCATGCTCTTGAACATTCACAGAAAAATCACTATTTCAGTATTAATAAATATTTATCAAGCAATATCACAGACTAGACACAATGCCAGAAAAGTTAAATTACATCAGATAATCTATTTTGTACCAACATCATTGAGGTGGAATTTGTCATTGCCATTGTGTAGATGAGAAAAACAAAACCTAGAGTAAAGGAATACTGTAGGAAATATGGTAAGATTCAAACATATTATTTAAATACATTATCTTTGGCTCTAAATCTAATGTGCTTTCACCCTATCACAGAGTCTACATATATCATTTTTTTCTTCTTCCTTGTCTCTCCTCATTCTGATCCACTTTATCCTTCTCCTTATGTGTTTTCTGAGCACTTAAGTGTGAAGCACTGTAATGAGAGGATAATTAAAATTAGGTCTCTACCCTTAGAAATTTCAGAGTTCGTTTGAGGACAAAAATATATGAAAATATGCATAAAACTTAACAGATGACTTCTCCAACAGGGATATGAGTGAAGTTCTATTGTTTCTCACTTCTACCTCTGCTTGGAATGCTTTCTCTTCATTTCCAGGTTCCCAAATCCTGTTATCCATCTTTCAAACTTCAAGTCAAATTTTTCCTTCTCCTCCATAACTCTACATGCACAGTGACCCCCTCTTATTTAGATATTTCCATGATTTATAAGCTATACTTGAAGAGCCTGTTGAGACACATAGTACAAAGACCCATTCCCAGAGTTTAAGATTTAGTATCTCAGTTGGGTCCTGGGAATTTGTACTTTACCAAGTTCCTAGATGATCCCGACACTGCCGATCCAGGGACCTTACTGGGCACCTCTGGCCATCCCACAGCACTCTTTCAAAACTTGGCAAACATAGCCCCCTGGTCTTAGCTAATATTCTCACTTCATATGCTCAGTTCCGTATTTAGTCATTTTGTCCCTTGAATCCAAGGGATATTTCTTGTTATTCTTTGCACCTACTCACAGCTAGTAGCACATTATGACAGTCAATAGTATACATCTAGAAAATGTGTTTTACTTTCCTCATTGATTGTTAGACTGCTTTACTGATGACTCAGTGGCTGATTCTCTCCATCACTTCCACCTCTTATGACAACTCCACCCAGAGCAGCTAGTATGTGTGAACTCAGAGTACTATGTGGAAACGGAGGTGAGCGTATGTAAATATTTGTATTATCGTATCTAACAAAAAAGATCTCTCAAATAATGATACTTATAATTTTTCTTCATGCTTACTTGCAGGGTAATACATTGACAGTTACCTCGGAAACACTGAATATTCTTCTTTTCTATAATGGAAAATCTTGCCTTTGCCTTATCATTTACACAATCTCTCTCATTTTCGTATTTTTCTGAAAATACATAATGAGATCTGAATGCTGATAAATGTCGTTTTTGAGGACATAATTATTGTATTCATGTATTACTCTCTTCATAAACCTATTTTTGTCAGTCAAGCTTCAGAAGGGCAATTATCTAATAAAAAATAAATTTTTAACTAATGCTATTTAAAATTGTTTTAACTGACCTCTCTCTAGTGTCCATTCCTTTTTCACTAGTGCATTTTAAAATTGTTTTTATTATCCCTTCCCTCTATAAATCAGAGTTAAAGTTGGCATTTCCATGTTTGATTTTGAAAAACAGAAGTAGAATTAGTCAACTTTTTCAGAGTATATATCATTGGACACAGACTACCCTTAACAATTCTGAATATCTGGTTCCCAAAACCCAATTTCTGGGTATAGCCACAACAAGTTGTATTTTCTACTAGAGTCAGCAGTCTCCATTAGTTATTGTTACTCTTTACTCAGTTTTGAGCTAGACTCTCCCAGAGTGCCAATTACGTCCTGAGAGCAAGTCCACACACCACAAGCTAAAGAATGAGTTTGACAATTATCCTATTAATTTGATCTATGTTTACAGATAGACAGTCAAACCAGATAATTCAGTACAAATAACTCACCCAAAGAACTTATTATCTGGACTGGTTATCTACATAGATCAAATTAGACCCTAATAACTCCCAAATCTCCACTTTATTTTATGTCCTATAGACATAACCAAAGGTGATTCTACCTGTTATGGCCCATGCATGCCAACCTATCTATTTGTAGAAAAGTAGATTCAACTTTCAAAGTTATCACATATTTACGGAAGTCTGGAAGTGTCAAAATAGCTGCTCATGGATTATCATTACACGTATTCTGCTTAAATCAACCAGAATATATATTTCCTTGGTATTACCTTTATCTTTGTTTTGTATAGTATGAACTCCAAGATTGGTTTAAATATCTCAGTCAGGGTCCACCTGACCACTTATATATAGATACCTCTACTTGTCAATGAAAAGTGTTTTACACTTGATCTTGTCTTAGCTATGAGAATCTGATGGCAAAAATGTTAAATCAATCTAAGCATATACTGTCAAAAGTAATTATTCAGGCATCTCTTCTTTTAGAACTCATAATACATGACTACTGCACTCTTCAAAGATAAAGAAGGTAATATTCATGTGTGCATCACAAGAACCTTTCTGAAGCATAGTAGATATTCAATAACTGATTGAATAACATGAATATTATAGAAAAAATAACAATAAGGAAAGAAATATGGTAATGAGATCACTAATCTCATGAGACTAAGATAACCACTAGGATATTTTGGTACATTCTTCCAGAAAGAGTTCAATGCACACTTTATGTACTTTTAATATTACATCATATTATGGAAAGAGCTTTGTAAACCTTTTTTACTAACTAGTATATCAAACTGTTCTTCACATAAATAAATATACTTCTGTGTCTGTGAGAGACCTGGTGGTATATCTTTTCAACACTGCCATTCTCCCCACCTTGTACTGAAACCCACCTCATCCCATTCAGGCTCTGACACCTTATATGGACTTACCTCCATGGTTCCTCCTGCTTGGGTTTCAAAACCTGCGCCAGGCTGTCCCACCTTGAGCCCTGCTTGGACTCCAACACTGAAGATTGTTTCATCACCACACTTGGGCTCTGACACACTTTCTGGGATGTTCCTCTGTGTAGGTGTCCTTCCCACTGGCTAATTCTCTGACACCCACATCAGGGCACCAGCACATGCTGACCTCCTTCTCTCTTCACTGGGACTCTGACTCCCCATAGTGAACTTTCCTCCTTTGTGGATGTACTACTCATCCTATTTGACCCATCAATGGCTTTTCTCAGCCCCCATATTTATGTTTACTTCGTTCTGTCCACCTAATGGCTTTAGAACTGAGTTGTTGGAAGGGAAGGGAAGGGAAGGGGAGGGGAATGGAGAGGAGTGAGAAAGAAGAAAAGATCTCTTTTTTATAAAAAGAAAGTAATAATACTTAGGTGTTTCGTAAGAGTCTGGCTCTGTGCTAAATGTTTTGCCGTGTTACCACATTCAAATCAAGAAATGCTCCTCTAGAATGTGTACCACAATTATTGATGCCATATCAATTATGTAAATGATCTAAGATACATTGAAAGAAACTCTCCTATTATCAGAGTATAAGACTTGAAGGCAGTATTTGAACACATACTTATCTAATACCAAACCATGTTCTTAACTATAAGCTATGATGCTTCTCTGTCTGTAGTTTTTAACTCTTGGTTTTTATATTGATACTATAAAAGAAAAATAATATCAGTTTTCCTATTTTAAATGTGTGATTTTGCTAAATTAATGCAGGTTAACAATTCTTTATTTTTTATTGTACTATGATTATCTCACTTAATTATTTTCCTTTTTATTTTTATTGTCTTACCTTGTCTCTTAATGTATCTTATTTACTTTTAATTTTCATTTTTCCAATTAATCTTATTTATTTTTACCCCTTTCTTTATCTTGTTTTTTTGTCTTTTTATAATGTTTTCTCAAGCAAATGTTACTTGTTTATTACTTGTTTTTTTCTTAATACATTTTTAACATATTTCTATAAATATGAAACAAAACAAACAAAAAATCACACAGAAAGAGAGTGACCATGAGAGTATAATGGGAACTAAACAAGAAGACCTCCTCTTGGTCAACTCTTCCTGCTTTCTACCATAGTACCTGCTTTCTTTCCATATGTAAAACACATGACTGGTTCAAAAATATATCTGAAAAGACAGAAGACCCTGTAATCACTAAAACCATCCACAAAATGAGGTCAACTTTTTTTTTTTTCTTTTTAGCATAGGAGCTCACATTCAAAGCAAATCCTATTTAGAGATTACTTGTGTAGCATATTAGGTAGGTAAGGGAATGTATGTAATCTGGAGCCCTACCCACTCTAGAGTTCTGCCTGAGCATGCATCACCACCAACTGGAGTACTCATTAAAATCCAAATTCCTGGACCTCACCTCCAGAGATTCTGGTTAAGTATATCTGAGGTGAAGCTGGAAAATGTGTACTTCTAACAAGCTCGCAGATGCTTCTGATGCTATTGTCCAAGGACCACACATTGAATAACACTGAATTAGCCTATTATCTACTATACTCATAGCCACAAAATACTGTGACATATCTCTAGTTTTTCTCTACTATTCTCCATAATTAAAACATAAAAATGTTTATTATCAACTTGTCTTCCATGCTCTGGTCTTTAAAGCATTTCTGCCAGGGTCTTTTGTTATGTAGATGGAAGAATAAAATTGCCTGACTTCCATACCCAGAGATTAAAGAAAAAATGTTGACTTGATTCCAAACTTGATTTAGTGTCATTTCACAATTTTTTTCTAGACTTTGTATAGCTAAGAGAGGAGTCAAAATGCATATAAGCCACTAATGGTCCTATTTCTTACTCCTGATGAGCCCAAGGAGGCAAAATTTCAAAATATATGGAGCTTATGCTAAAAATATTTTTAAAAAAATGGACTGTATATATTCCACATTCTTCCCCTACAGAATTGTAAAATAACTTCTTAAACAGAAAGACAATCAAAAATGCATGCTCCTATAGGTTCATCTGAACACCTGAAGCTTCTGCTAAACAATGTCCAGCAGCCCATTGAAATAAAATACAGTAAGAAATTCTTTCATCCATTTCTAAATCTTGGACAATTTTTTTCTGTCAGACATTTTAGAAGTCTCTTCCTAAGTCAGAAAAAGAAAGACAAACACCATATGATATCACTTATATGCGGAATCTAAAATATGACACAAATGAACTTATTTACAAAACAGAAACAGGCTCACAGAGTAAGCAAACTTATGTTACCAAGGTGGGGGTTGGGGGAGGGATAAATTAGGGGTTTGGGATTAGTAGATACAAACTACTATATATAAAATAGGTAAACAACAAGGTCCTACTGTATAGCACAGGGAACTATATTCAATATCCTGTAATAAACCATAATGGAAAAGAATATGAAAAATTATATATATATATATATATATAACTGAATTCCTTTGATGTCCACCAGAAAGTAACAGAACACTGTAAATCAACTATACTTCAATTTAAAAAAATAATAATTAATTAAATTCTCTTCCTCACAGATTTTAATTTCTTTTAGTTGCAATGTCTTTATCTTTCATTAAAGGCTGCTATACCCATGCAGTTTTATATGGAGTCTATAAAGGAAAATGCGGGAGGGGGGGGTGGAGCGGCAGGGGCGGGAGGAAGGCAGGGGTTGTCACACGGGGAAATGAATCCTGCCTCACCTCTTCACCACTCACCAGGGGACCTTCCTTACAGCAGGTGCAGCAGAGACAAACTGAAACCAGACTTCATGAGTTCAGACCACTGCCAGCAGCTAGTTCCTGGTTATCAGAAAAAGTAGATCAGTGGGTACTCCTTGGCAAGGAAGTTAACGTTTTTATAGAGAATATAGTTCCACTTAAAGGAATGAATGACTAATGATTGGATTTCAGATGGGGATATACATTAGGGCTGGAAAAGTTTTAGAGCAGAAGGAAAATGGATGAGGATATTAAGGTAAAGCCAACTACAGAGCTATTTAATCCTTTATTGCCTCACAAGTCAACACACCTAACTGACCTTCCTGAGGGATTATGGGAGTCCAGTGCCTGCTGGTGAATTCCAATCCCCATTGAATGAAAACCTGCCTTGATTTCACAACCACCTGCTAAAAGGTGTTATCACCCTGCCAGCTCTCAGAAGGAGATAGTCCAGAAGGAGAGTAGGCTGACAGCCCTGAAATGTGCCCTGGGTTTTGCAGCTGGAGAATATAAGCACAGAATATAAGCACATAGATCAGAGTGGTGATTCAAGAAAATTCTGTCCCACGTGGATTCTGATAAATATGCAAGCACTAAAACATTAAGCTACCTTTGTCAGCAATCTTAGATCCAATTTCTTTTTCTTTCCTGCTAAGTTATTTTATTAGCCACAATGATAATGATGCTAATAATAATCTACTTATTCCAGCTTCTGGAATGATTCTTAATAATTTATTATCTCCATTTTTGTCTAAAATTCATCACAATTCAGCCTAAGAAAAGAAAAAAATGAAGTTACACACGGAAAATGAATTATGCACCAAATTGTAAATATTCCATTTCTTTTGCTGATCTGAAAATCCCCAAAGAAATATGAACACTTGATTTAAAATTCAGCTGCAGTGACATTTCCTAGCTGGAAAGAATACTTGCACAAATTCCCAAGTATTTGCAAAAAATAACTTTTTTGGTGGAGGATACTAGTACATTCTAATGTGTTTTTAAAAACTATTCTGTGCTTATATTCTCAAACATGAATTAAATATTTCTTAGTGGAAGCTTGTTCTCTGAAGAGATTTTTGCGACATTTCCTCCAGAAGGGACTTTGTGTTGCTAGGGATAATTTTGCTATAATAAAGAGACATGTGACAGCAACTTCCTGCCTAAAGAGTAGCAAAAGTCATATAAATGCCTACAATTACACTACAGACTTGACTATTAGATATCTTGGCCAACAGATAAGTCACAACTGAAAACGAGGTACCCACTAAAGTCTAAGAGGATATGGAAGCCTACCTGCTGTGTTTTCACTGGCATTTTCAAACATAAAGATTCAAATAAATTAAGCTTAGAGAAATGTCTTCTTTTTTCCTAGTGACTTTTGGTTCCCTTATTTTATGTTTTTACAGTTGTTATTTCTTTAAAATAAAACTATGACCAGATTGGTTTCCATTCCTGACAGGCTATGTTAAATGATTTATGTTAAATCAAATATACCAATTGTCCAAGTACTTGAGGCATGTGGGAGAATAAGCAGAAAATATAAGTTACCGAACATCCTTCTTTATATTGATGATTTTCTCGGAACACACAGACACATAAAATCATTATTGCACCCTAAATATTTTAACACTGCAGTGAATAGTTGATATAAACAATTTGATTTTTTGCATATTAGCTATAATAGGTACATCAGTAATAATAGCGTCCTGTGACATTAATTCGTATAACATTCACTCAACACATATATAGTGACTATATATTTTAAAGCTTTTTTGTGTCCTTTAATTAATCACCCAACCCTGAAAAATGGCAAGACAAGGATAGTTTACCCCATTTTTTCTATGGATAAACTGAGAATTATAGAGTTTATAAATTAGAATTCTAGGTTTCTGCCTCCTACCATGAGTCATAATTAATTGTCACTCAAGAGGAAGTCTACGGATTCTTGGTGTCAGCATCACTGAGGGCTTATGAGCAATGTACAGTCTAAAGCTCTAACACAGGAAAGCTCTACAGAATCAGAATATCAGGACCTTATAATTACATTTAACAGGCACCTCAAATGACCTGCTTCTAGTAACTTCTTCCCTAAATATCTGTTATTTATTTATTATTTTTTATTTATTCTGTTATTTATTTGTTGGTGTCATCAATATTACCTGGTACCTGCATAAGCGTGTTTTTAATCTGGAACAATGACAACAGGAGCAGAGATCCTGTCAGACAGACCAAATTAAAGAAAAAGATGATGGCAGGGGGTGCCACTTCACAGAAAGGCCTCTGTGCCTGACAGAAATGGGAAGTTAGAAAGTAAACACTGCAACAGAGTGGCCACTGTAGGGGGCAGCCAGGTGTGCACAATCCAGGTCTCATCTTTCTCCCAGGTGCATAAAACACTATTACCAAAGAATTTCAAATTAAACAACAGTTAGTGGAATACAAATGGGTAGATTTTTTTAATAAATTAATTAACTAATTAATTAGTAACTTGTTCTCACAAGGCAGGTACTCGAAATGTGAGTAATAAGATTTACTTTTGCTTTAAATTTTATTGGAGTATAGTTGATTTACGATGTTGTGTTAGTTTCAGGTGTACAGCAAAGTGATTCAGTTATACATATACATATATTCATTCTTTTTCAGCTTCTTTTCTCATATAGGTTATCACAGAACACTGAGTAGAGTTCCTGGTGCTATACAGTCGATCTTTGTTGGTTATCTATCGTATACATAATACTATGTGTATGTTAATCCCAAGCTCCTGATTTATCCTTCCCCTACCACATTTCCCATAAGTTTTTTAGAAAATAAGATTTACTTTTAATGTCCTCCCATTCCCCTTTCAAAACCCTTCTTCTTTCCACACCTGTACACTCCAGTCCCAGACTTTCCAACTTCTCTGACAGCCTTTAAAAACCCAAATGATAGGGTCTCTAATGATGGAGTGTGAACCCAGCAATGGCCACTGAAGGATTACATATCAGCTCTCCAACCCTCCCAAATCACTCAGCACAGATGGCAACCCCCCCTCTGCTGGGAAGACAACATCCTGATCCTGAGATTGGTGGCCAAACCAATTCTGTTTATATTCCAGCTTACTTCAACTCAGATTGCCCTCGGGTTCACTGCAACTCATCTATAAGTTCAGGCCGGGACAGGAGTGGAACAATCTTCATCTCTGGTCCTTTCTTTCTATACTTTGAGTGAGATTTGTCCCATAGGAGCTGCCGAGTCAAGCTTTTCAGTTCTGTGTTGTTCACCACAGTCAGGCAGCAAGTTGCAGAGAAACTAAAGAGCCAATCGATTCCTGCAGGGGGAAAAAAATTCAATCATACCCTGTTTTTGTCATTGTTTATAAAACAAACAAACAAACTAGTAATTGACCTATTTTCACTTTTTCTATAGTTTCATTGTCCTTAAGGAAATAATGTTGTTGAAAAGCAAAAAGTGATCAATCAAAATAAAATTCACATGCAGGCTTTCATTGTATCTTCCTATTAATGTTTTACACATGTCTTTGTTAGATACCGCAAAGAGTTTATCACATGCTATTATAAAATGATATGCAACACACACACACACACACACACACACACACACACATAGTTTCCAGTGAAATGCTGGCATTATTGCAATTTGCAAAATAACCAAATACCACATTGTGGTATTGCTAAAATCAATAAAGCTTTTGCTTTTCCCATAAGGTATATCTAATAACAATTCTCTTTCTCTCTCTCTCTCTCCCACCCCCCATTTCCTCCAGTCACCCTCCATTTTTGATCTTTTGACTCATCAATATATCATAAAGCAAATGTGATGACTCCTCCGTATATCTGCTTTTCAGATTTCATTCACCTCTGACCTGTAATGTTCCAATTTAGCTAAAATACTTTTATTTATGCTACTCCTTAGACCTATACATTTTGATCAAAGAAACGACACTCGCTGTTCAGTGCCTTCAGAGAGCACTTTGCAGGTACCATCCGTTCAGAAAAAGCAGTCACCCAATACATGAGATTGTGACAAGGTATAATGTAATGGTAGTTATGCGAACCTCCAATAAACCAGTGCTACTTCACAGATTACTTGGAGAGAAAGTCTCTTAGCGTGCTTGAAGAAGTATGAAATGAATTTCATTTCCTTCTCATTTGCCTTGCTTCTGAAAGGTTTCATGCAAGATATGTGACCAACTATTATAGTACTAATCCATCCATGACAGAGCTCAATTTTCTTTGAGAATTTACTTCTGAATGGGCTTCAGAAATACTTGAAAGCTCAAAATTAAAGTACACTGAACAGAGCAGCCACTGAGCTGTGGACAACTGTCAGTCAAGAAAACCAGTCGGAACAAAATGTAAATTAGATTTTATTTATTTTATTTTATTTTTGTAAAGTGATCTAGAATGATGAGGTGGTAAAGTTTTATAGCCCATTTCCAAACAAGAACAATAAGGAGGGAAGTGGCGAGAACTGTTGTGAGCTTTTCTCATTACTGCAAATGAAAACAGGGAGATTGTGTTATGGAAACTCTGGAAGTGATGTGCAAACACTGGGGCTTGTTGCATGCACTCTTTGTTCTGGTGGGTGAGAAAGTGGGAGGAGGGGAACTGCTGCCAGTCACAGGAGATAATGTCCATAAAGCAACCCGCAGTCTTGGTGAGGACTGGTGGTCAAGGATGGCCCCACTGATTTTACCTGTGCCAAGGGCAGTTTTGATCCATTGAGAGGTAGGATTTTTTAAATCCAACACTATTTGAGTCCATAACGTTGGGAGGTGAGGAATCCATTGGACAAAGTGGAAAACATGATTGGCAGAATTTCCATTCTAATTTGTGAATGGAAAGTTCCCCATGTACTGGGCTCAAAAGCTCATATTCAGGGCCGAGCATAGACCCAGTCCTGCTCAGAGTAGAGTGGAGATACAAGAACAAATAAAGCTTCTTTATTGATTTGGAAACATAATCTTTCTAGTAACAACATGGAGGGGAGGGGAAGAGGATGAAGATTGACGCTTCCAGAAAGTTCCCAATTTATAATATAAGCCACAAACTCAGGGTTAGGCAAATGTTAAAAATGGAATGTACTTTTTCACTGAAATGAGAGAAATTCAGTGAACAGACCAATATGTACAATAAACACATGCTATTCTAGTTGAATTAGATACTTCCAGAAATTTTTCTCTCTTTTTGAGAGGCATGGGTACATTTTAAGAAGGCATTGACAATTAGGGTCAAACAGGCATGTGCATACCTGATGATGACTTTACATGAGACTTCACTCTCCATCCTTACAAGAAGAAATAATTCTCAAGAGAGAGTTACATCATTAAAATAGAAGTCCACCTGGGTGTGATGATGCCAAACAGGGGAATGAAATGAAGGTGGAGTGTAAGATTTCTGATACCTTACAGGGACTGCCAACAAAACCCATTCTGCAAAACTTTCCAGTGTTTTTGCTTATTTGTTTGTGTTTTATAAATAGAGGGATTTTGTTTCCCCAGGCAGGAATTCAACTTTGTAACTGTAATCCAATCAAGACAAAGTTTAGATAGTGATTATAAAGAGTTTCACAGAGATCCAATGGGCTCCATCTACCAGGGCTTTTTTCATTGATGAACATTACAATAGTTTAACACATTTCAGAAACCACATTACCTCCCACCTGGGTGACAAAGGAGTAAGCCAGGGTGCCATGCAACCAGATGTTCTATCCTCTCTCTGTGATGGCATTTCAGGACACTTAATTTAAAATGACAGTTTAGTCTGAGGCCTGGAATAATGGAAAATTGGCAGATTGTCTTCTTTTTTGTCTTTTTTTTTAAAGGCCAAATTTAACATGTTTAAAACATCTGTCTAATTTTGGCTGTTGAAAATAAGCTTGGGCTCAACATTGTATTTGAGTACGATAATTAAAAGAAGGTTGTTTAAACCGATTTTAACAAACTAAAAGCTTAGAAAGGTCTTTGCAGTAAAAGAAACATTTATGCATTTATTTAAGCATAAGGTGTAATGCTTAAATAAAGCCTGGCATGGAAGGCCTTCTTTCCAATGTTAAAATTTTAAATCTGATGTGTTTCTTCAGTGAAATAAATGTTTGAAATAAGAGTGGATAAGAGAGGACTGGAAGGGGAGAGGATAAGAATGATGCCTCCAGAAAGTTCTCAGACTATAAAAGAAACCACGAATTCAGTGACCCTTAGTTGCTGGAAAGAAATACACTATGAAGCTGAAGAGAAGGGGATTTAGTGAACCGATCTATAAAGACAAGAGTCTCATATCATTATGGTCTGACTAGACTACAGAATTTTCTTTTTCTTCTTCCATTTTTGGAACAACCTTTCAAGAGGCATTCACAACTAGGGACTTAGAGTATGGAGAGAGCATGATGGTGATCTCCTTTGAAATGTGGTTGAAAGACTTGGGGAATTTGAGCTGGAGGAGAGAAGACTAGGAGGAGAAAGGCAAGGTATATCATGTGAAAAACTCTATTTACTTCTACTTAACATGGATTTTGAAATAATTTATGGGAGCGAGCAATGAAAAAGCCTCTTTTTTTTTCTGTCTATATTCTAAGATCCTAACGAGGATAAATAGCTGATGTTACCATGAGGCAGTATGTGGTAGGGGAATCAAGAGCATGGGCTGCCTAATTCCCTAAGGTCTCTGTAGCTCTGGATACATTAATATATCTCTCTAGCCAATATTTTCTGTAAAATAGGTATGCATGTGATAGTACCACCTTAAACTGCTGTCCTGAGCACCGACTAGGCTAATACTTCTAAAGTACTTAGAGGATGTGCAGTACATATAAACCACTATCACCATACCCATGTGAAAAGATGGCCTAGCAATGAGCTGTTGCAAGATGAAAGGGCAAACCTGAATGCCTATCTGTCATGGTGGCTGCAGCAGGGTGTTTGGTTTATGGGTCCTTCCAACTGTAGTGGTTTAATTAAATATTACCTCAAAGAAGAATTCTTAGAAGTGGTTAAAAATCATTCTTCCTCCAAGAAGAATGTCTAGTATGCCTTGTCTAGCATGACTGGGCTAAGGAAAAGCTAACATAAAGCTTTCCAGAGTTTATCTTTTCTCCCTTATTTTTATTGTGGTCCTAAGAACCCCAGAGCCATAGAGACCAATATGGATGTTGGGTTGAGCTTGTGTCTTAGCCATATGGAGAAGCTGTGGAACCCTTGTTTTCTGAGTTCTGTTTGTTCACAACCTATGCTACAAAATTCCCCAACAAATCTATCTGTACATTTCCTTGTTCCTGCCCATGGACAGAACTGAGAGGATTTGGAAATCATGAAGCCAGGCAGAACCAGAGGATGGAGGGATCTTGGGCCAGGGATCACAGCAAGGAAAGCTTCCCATCACACACCTTCACTGAACTCATAGGAGCAAGAAGTTAACATGTATTGTGTTAAACCCCTGAGGCTTGGGGATTAACACAATATTTGCATTGTCTACCTTGACTAATAGGCCAAGAAAATAAATATTAATCCTATTTTGGTAATGGATGAGGAAACAGAGACTTAGAAGGTCTCAGGTTTCTTTACTCCAATCCCATTCTCTTCTTGATGCAACAGGTGTCTTCAAAAGAGCAATCTAATAGAAACAGCACGAAATACATAACACTGTTATGGTTGTGCATGTATCACATCCTTTATATCCTTAAACGTCCCTACAACATGAGCATTGTAATTATTCCCAATTAACTGCTGAGAAAATTGAAGCACAGAGATGTAAAATAATTTTTCCAATGTCACCACTTAGATAGGTGGTGATGCCAGGATTAGAACTCAGATAACATAATTCTGATTCTGAATGTATACCCAGCATACACCACAGGCTCTAGATAACAGGAGATTTCACTTGACTAAAAGACTTATGCCTTATGGGGAGCTGATCAACATGAAGAAAGGGAAGAAGTGAGAATTATATACAATCTGTGCTATGTGCCTCCTGCTTTTGATTTTGTTTCATTTCCAGTGTTTCTATGTAGGAATTGAAATCATCCAGGGACTTTGCAAGAGATCTGTCCATTTGCAATAAGCAGAGGAGGACCACTTTGCCCAAGAACGCAGGAGCCTGAATGGTTTATATGCAACAGCAGTTGACTTACCTCCTGCTGGTTTGGGGTCATGGCCAAAATAACTGACTTATCATCTTGTTAGTCACATTATAAGTGTGACCCCTCAGTGGCAATGACTGAGAGCTACTTCTCATTTATTCCTAGCCAAGGTAATGAAAGACAGTGGACCAAAGATATTCTGGCATCACATCTAGTCAAAAGAGCTAACACCAGCAATACAAGTCTTTGAAACCAGAAAAAGGAAAAAAAAAACTAATAAATAGATATATTCTGCTTGGTTCTTTTTTTACTGTGATCTCCTCTGCAATTTCACTGTAGCTAATGAATTTTGACATTATTTGGTGTCCATAAATTGGACTCTTCTTCCCCGTGCCCCTCTCCTTTTCCATCCCATTTTTCTTCTTCCCCTTCTCCTTCTGCTTCTCCTTCTTCTTATTTGTCTTCTTCCTCCCCCTCCTCCTCCTGTTATTATTATCATAATTTGTTCTTAATATAGAACAGCTCTGTATTAGGTACAAAGAAAAATCATATTATGTCTTCTAGAGCAAGTGTTACCACCATTTGTATTGTTGGCAAATTTCCCTAAATTACCTTAGCCTCAGGTTTCCAGTGATAATTAAATCAATAATGTCTAAATCAGTCCTATTCAGTCTCCATGGATGTCATGAATAATAATAATTTTAAAAGACATTGAATTTATATATACTTTAGTTTTAGTGAAAAACGGATATTAGCAGTCACAATTTTTGTCATCTCAAGCTGATCACTGTACCATTATGCTTTCCTATGCTTTGGGTATCCTCAATGGCTCATCAGGAATGGTCACCTCATATATATATATATAATCTTCGAATCTTGTAATTTAACTATTCTTTTTTTTTTTAAAAGTCATCAGACTTCCACAGATAAATTATAGGACACAGCCATCTTAACACCAAACTCACAGAACACATTTATACAATCCATTCGGCAGTGTATAACACATTTAATATTTTGTTTTGAATTGTTATATAATTTTGAAATGTGTATACATTTTTGGTGTATTAAATTTTATTTAATTTTTTTGGTATCAGGTTCCTCAAAGCAGGGATGTCTTTTTACATCCACAGTAGTGTCCTGCACTGGGATTTGAACATAATAGCTGTCCAAAAATGTCTAGTTCGAGGAGCTTCAAGATGGCAGAAGAGTAAGATGTGAAAATTACCTTCCTCCCCACAAATACATCAGAAATACATCTACATGTGGAACAACTCCTACAGAACACACACTGAACGCTGGCAGAAGACCTCAGACCTCCCAAAAGGCAAGGAATTCCCCACGTACCTTGGTAGGGTAAAAGAAAAAAGAAAAAACAGAGACAAAAGAATAGGGAGGGGTCTGTGTCAGACCAACTAGAGCATGGACTTGAGGATATGGGGAAGGAGAAGGGTAAGCTGTGACAAAGTGAGAGAGTGGCATGGACATATATACACTACCAAACGTAAAATAGGTAGCTAGTGGGAAGCAGCCACATAGCACGGGGAGATCAGCTAGGTGCATTGTGACCACCTAGAGGGGTGGGATAGGGAGAGTGGGAGGGAGGGAGATGCAAGAGGGAAGAGATATGGGAGCATATGTATATGTATAACTGATTCACTTTGTTATAAAGCAGAAACTAACACACCATTGTAAAGCAATTATACTCCAATAAAGATGTTAAAAAAAAAAAGAAAAAAAAAGAATAGGGATGGGACCTGCACAAGTGGGAGGGAGCTGTGAAGGAGGAAAGGTTTCCACACACTAGGAAGCCCCTTCACAAGCGGAGACTGCGGGAGGCGGAGGGGGGAAGCTTCGGAGCCATGGAGGAGAGTGCAGCAACAGGTGTGCGGAGGGCAAAGCGGAGAGATTCCCGCACAGAGGAGTGGTGCCAACCAGCACTCACCAGCCCGAGAGGCTTGTCTACTCACCCGCTGGGATGGGTGGGGGCTGGGAGCTGAGGCTCGGGCTTCAGTCGGATCTCAGGGAGAGGACTGGTGTTGGTTGCGTGAACACAGCCTGAAGGGGGCTAGTGTGCCACGGCTAGCCGGGAGGGAGTCCGGAAAAAGGTCTGGAACTGCTGAAGAGGCAAGAGACTTTTTCTTGCCTCTTTGTTTCACGGTGCGGAGGGGATTAAGAACGCCACTTAAAGGAGCTCCAGGGACGGGCGCAAGCCACGGCTATCAGCGCGGACCCCAGAGATGGGCTTGAGATGCTAAGACTGCAGCTGCAGCCACCAAGAATACTGTGTGCAAGCACAGGTCACAATTGACACCTCCCTTCTCAGAAGGCTGCGCAGCCCGCCACTGCCAGGGTCCCATGATCCAGGGACAACTTCCTCGGGAGAACACAAGGCGTGCCTCAGGCTGGTGCAACATCACGCTGGCCTCTGGCGCCGCAGGCTCGCCCCACATCCGTACCCCTCCTTGCACCCGGCCTGAGTGAGCCAGAGCCACCTAATCAGCTGCTCCTTTAACGCCGTCCTGTCTGAGCGAAGAACACACGCCCTCAGGCAACCTACACGCAGAGGCGGGGCCAAATACAAAGCTGAATCCCAGGAGCTGTGCGAACAAAGAAGAGAAAGGCAAATCTCTCCCAGCAGCCTCAGGAGCAGCGGATTAAATCTCCACAGTCAACTTGATGTACCCTGCATCTGTGGAATACCTGAAGAGATAACGAATCATCCAAAATTGAGGAGGTGGACTGTGGGAGCAGTGGGAGCAATGATATATATATATATATCATATGCTTTTGATATATATGATATATATATATATATATGCTTTTGATATATATATATATATGCTTTTATATATATATATGTTATATATATATATATATATGATATATATATATATATATATATGCTTTTTTTCCCTATTTCTCTTTTTCTCAGTGTGTATGCATATGCTTCTATGTGTGATTTTGTCTCTATAGTTTTGCTTTGACCATTTGTCCTAGGGTTCTGTCTGTCTGTTTTTAGGGTTTTTTTTTTTTCTCCTTTTATTTTTTGGTATAGTTTTCAGCCCTTGTTATCATTTATGGATTTTTTTTTTGTTTGTTTGTTTGGTTGCTCTCTTCCTTCTTTCTTTCAAATAACTTAATTTTTTTAAAAAAAATAGTTATCTTTTGTTTTTTATTTTAATAACTTTTTTATTTTATTTCTCTTTCCTTCTTTCCTTTCTTTCTTTCTTTCTTTCTTTCTTTCTTTCTTTCTTTCTTTCTTTCTTTCTTTCTTTCTTTCTTTCTTTCTTTCTTTCTTTCTTTCTTTCTTTCTTTCTTTCTTCTTTTTTCCTCCCTTTTATTCTGAGCCATGTGGATGACAGGCTCTTGGTGCTCCAGCCAGGCATCAGTTCAGGACATTGGTCCACCAGAGGACTCCAGGCTCCATGTAATATCAAATGGCGAAAATCTCCCAGAGATCTCCATCTCAATGCCAAGACCCAGCTCCACTCAATGACCAGCAAGCTACAGTGGTGGACATTCTATGCCAAACAACTAGCCAGACAGGAACACAACCCCACCCATTAGCAGAAAGGCTGCCTAAAATCATAATAAGGTCACAGACTTCCCAAAACAAAATACTAGATGTGGACCTGTCACCAGAAAGACAAGATCCAGCCTCATCCACCAGAACACAGGCACTAGTCCCTTCCACCAGGAAACCTACACCAACCCACTGAAACAACCTTAGCCACTGGAGACGGACACACAAAAAAATGGGAACTACGAACCTGCAGCCTGTGAAAAGGAGACCCCAGGCACAGTAAGTTAAGCAAAATGAGAAGACAGAGAAACACACAGCAGATGAAGGAGCAAGGTCAAAACCCACCAGACCTAACAAATGAAGAGGAAATGAGCAGTCTACCTGAAAAAGAATTCAGAATAATGAGAGTAAAGATGATCCAAAATCTTGGAAATAGAATAGATAAAACAAAAGAAATGTTTAACAAGGACCTAGGAGAACTAAAGAGCAAACAAACTATCATGAACAACACTATAAATGAAATCATATATTCTCTAGAAAGAATAAATAGCAGAATAACTGAGGCACAAGAATGGATAAGGGACCTGGAAGATAAAAGAGTGCAACTAACTACTGCAGAACAGAATAAAGAAAAAAACAATGAAAATAATTCAGGTCAGTCTCTGAGACTTCAGGTACAATATTAAATGCATCAACATTCGAATTATAAGGGTCCCAGCAGAATAAGAGTAAAAGAAAGGGACTGAGAAAATATTTGAAGAGATTATAGTTGAAAATTTCAGTAATATGGGGAACAAAAGAGTTAATCAACTCCAGGAAGCACAGAGAGGCCCATACAGGATACATCCAAGGAGAAACACATCAAAAAACTTATTAAACAAACTCTCAAAAATTAAATACAAAGAAACAATATTAAAGGCAGCAAGGGAAAAACAACAAATAACATACAAGGGAATACCCATAAGGTTAACAGCTGATCTTTCAGCAGAAACTCTGCAAGCCAGAAGGGAGTGGCAGGACATATTTAAAGTGATGAAAGGGAAAAGCCTACAACCGAGATTACTCTATCCAGCAAGGATCTCATTCAGATTTGATGGAGTAATTAAAACCTTTACAGAAAGGCAAAACTAAGAGAATTCAGCACAACCAAACCAGCTTTACAACAAATGCTAAAGGAACTTCTCTAGGCAGGAAACACAAGAGAAGGAAATGATCTACACAAACCACAAAAAAAATAAGAAAATTGTAATAGGAAAATACATATCAATAATTACCTTAAATGAAAATGGATTAAATGTTCCAACCAAAAGACATAGACTGGCAGAATGGATACAAAAACAAGACCCATATATATGCTGTCTACAGGATACCTACTGCAGACCTAGGGACACATACAGACTGAAAGTGAGGGGATGGAAAAAGATATTCTCTGCAAATGGAAATCAAAAGAAAGCTGGAGTAGCAATTCTCATATCATACAAAATAGACTTTAAAAGAAAGACTATTACAAGAGACAAAGCAGGACAATATGTAATGATCAAGGTATCAATCCAAGAAGATATAACAATTGTAAATATTTATGCACCCAACATAGAAGCATCTCAATATATAAGGCAAATAATAACAGCCATAAAAGGCTAAATCAAAAGTAACACAATCATAGTAGGGGACTTTAACACCCCAATTACACCAATGGACAAATCATCCAAAATGAAAATAAATAAGGAAACACAAGCTTAAATGATACATTAAGCAAAATGGACTTAATTGATATTTATAGGACGTTCCATCCAAAAACAACATAACACATTTTATTCTCAAGTGCCCATGGAACATTCTCCAGGTTAGATCATATCTTGGGTCACAAATCAAGCCTTGGTAAATTTAAGAAAATTAAAATCATATCAAGTATCTTTTCTGACCACAAAGATATGAGACTAGATACCAACTATAGGGAAAAAAAAATCTCTAAAAAACACAAACACATGGAGGCTAAACATTACATACCTAATAACCAAGAGATCACTGAAAAAATCAAAGAGGAAATCAAAAAATACCTAGAAACAAATGACAATGAAAACATGACAGTCCAAAACCAATGGGATGCAGCAAAAACAGTGCTAAGAGGGAAGTTTAAAGTTATAAAATCCTACCTTAAGAAACAAGACACATCTCAAATAAACAACCTAAACTTACACCTAAAGCAATTAGAGAAAGAAGAACAAAGAAACCCCAAAGTTAGCAGAAGGAAAGAAATCATAAAAATCAGATCAGAAATAAATGAAAAAGAAATGAAGTAAACATAGCAAAGATCAATAAAACTAAAAGCTGGTTCCTTGAGAAGATAAACAAAATTGATAAACCATCTGCCAGACTCATCAAGAAAAAAAGGGAGAAAACTAAAATCAATTGAATTAGAAATGAAAAAGTAGAAGTAAAAACTGACACTGCAGAAATCCAAAGGATCATGAGAGATTACTATAAGCAACTATATGCCAATAAAATGGACAACCTGGAAGAAATGGAAAAATTCTTAGAAATGTACAATTTTCAGAGACTGAAACAGGAAAAAAAAAAAGAACAGACCAATCACAAGCACTGAAATCGAAAGTGTAACTAAAAATCTTTCAGCAAACAAAAGCCAAAGAACAGATTGTTTCATAGGCGAATTCTATCAAACATTTAGAGAAGAGCTAACACCTATCCTTCTCAAACTCTTCCAAAATATAGCAGAGGGAGGAACACTCCCAAACTTATTCTACAGGACCACCATCACCCTGATACCAAAACCAGACAAAGATGTCACAAAAAAAGAAAACTACACACCAATATCACTGATGAACATACATGCAAAAGTCCTCAACAAAATACTAGTAAACAGAATCCAACAGCACATTAAAAGCATCATACACCATGATCAAGTGGGGCTTATCCCAGGAATGCAAGGATTCTTCAATATATGCAAATCAATCAATGTGATACACCATATTAGCAAATTGCAGGAGAAAAAACATATGATCATCTCAATAGATGCAGAGAAAGCTTTCATCAAAATTCAACACCCATTTATGATAAAAAACCCTCCAGAAAGTAGGCATAGAGGGAACTTACCTCAACATAATAAAGGCCACATGACAAACCCACAGCCAACATCATCCTCAAAGGTGAAAAACAAACCATTTCCACTAAGATTAGGAACAAGACAAGGTTGCCCACTCTCACCATTATTATTCAACATAGTTTTGGAAGTTTTAGCCAGAGCAATCAGAGAAGAAAAAGAAATAAAAAGAATCCAAATCAGAAAAGAAGAAGTAAAGCTCTCACTGTTTGCAGATGACATGATACTATACATAGAGAATCCTAAAGATGCTACCAGAAAACTACTAGAGCTAATCAATGAATTTGGTAAAGTAGCAGGATACAAAATTAATGCACAGAAATCTCTTGCATTCCTATACATTAATGATGAAAAATCTGAAAGAGAAATTGTGGAAACACTCCCATTTACCACTGCAAATAAAATAGTAAAATACCTAGGGATAAACCTACCTAAGGAGACAAAAGACCTGTATATAGAAAATTATAAGACACTGAAGAAAGAAATTAAATATGATACAAACAGATGGAGAGATATACCATGTTCTTGGATAGGAAAAATCAACATTGTGAAAATGACTCTACTACCCAAAGCAATCTACAAATTCAATTCAACCATATCAAACTACCACTGGCATTTTTCACAGAACTAGAACAAAAACTTTCACAATTTGTATTGAAACACAAAAGACCCCAAATAGCCAAAACAATCTTGAGACAGAAAAATGGAGCTAGAGGAATCAGGCTCCTGGCTTTAGACTATACTACAAAGCTACAGTCATCCAGAGAGTATGGTACTGGCACAAAAACAGAAATATAGGTCAATGGAACAGGATACAAAGCCCAGATATAAACCCACTCACATATGGTCACCTTCTCTTTGATAAAGGAGGCAAGAATATACAATGGAGAAAAGATGACCTCTTCAATAAGTGGTGCTGGGAAAACTCTAGAGCTACCTGTAAAAGAATGAAACTAGAACACTTCCTAACACCATACACAAAAATAAACTCAAAAAAAGAGCTAAATGTAAGGCCACACATTATCAAAGTCTTAGAGGAAAACATAGGCAGAACACTCTATGAAATAAGTCACAGCAAGATCCTTTTTGACCCACCTCCTAGAGAAATGGAAATAAAATAAAATAACGGGACCTAATGAAACTTCAAAGCTTTTGCACAGCAAAGGAAACCATAGACAAGATGAAAAGGTAACCCTCAGAATGGGAGAAAATATTTGCAAATGAAGCAACTGACAAAGGATTAATCTCCAAAATTTACAAGCAGCTCATGCAGCTCAATATTAAAAAACAAACAACCCAATCCAAAAATGGGCAGAAGACCTAAATAGACATTCTCCAAAGAAGATATACAGACTGCCAACAAACACATGAAGGGATGCTCAACCTCATTTATTGTTAGAGAAATGCAAATCAAAACTACAATGAGATATCATCTCACACTAGTCAGAATGCCCATCATCAAAAAATCTAGAAACAATAAATGCTGGAGAGGGTGTGGAGAAAAGGGAAAATTCTAGAACTTCTGGTGGGAATGTGAATTACAGCCACTATGGAGAACAGTATGGAGGTTCCTTAAAAAACTACAAATAGAACTACCATATGACCCAGCAATCCCACTACTGGGCATATACCCTGAGAAAACCATAATTCAAAAAGAGTCATGTGACAAAATGTTCATTGCAGCTCTATTTACAATAGCCCGGAGATGGAAACAACCTAAGTGTTCATCATTAGATGAATGGATAAAGAAGATGTGGCACGTATATACAACGGAATATTACTCAGCCATAAAAATAAACGAAATTGAGCTATTTGTAATGAGGTGGATAGACGTAGAGTCTGTCATACAGAGTGAAGTAAGTCAGAAAGAGAAAGACAAATACCATATGCTAACACATATATATGGAATTTAAGAAAAAAAATGTCATGAAGAATCTAGGGGTAAGACAGGAATAAAGACACAGTCCTACTAGAGAATGACCTTGAGGATATGGGGAGGGGCAAGGGTAAGCTGTGACAAAGCGAGAGAGAGGCATGGACGTATATACACTACCAAATGTAAGGTAAATAGCTAGTGGGAAGCAGCTGCATAGCACAGGGAGATCAGCTCGGTGCTTTTTGACCACCTAGAGGGGTGGGATAGTGAGGGTGGGAGGGAGGGAGATGCAAGAGGGAAGAGATATGGGAACATATGTATATGTATAACTGATTGACTTTGTTGTAAAGCAGAAACTTCCACACCATTGTAAAGCGATTATACTCCAATAAAGATTTAAAAAAAAATTAAAAAATTAATTTAAACTACAATGGGATATCCTCTCACACCAGTCAGAATGGTCATTTTCAAAAAATCTACAAACAATAAATGCTGGAGAGGGTGTGGAGAAAAGGATACCCTCTTGCACTGTTGGTGCGAATGTTAATTGATACAGCCACTATGGAGAACAGTATGGAGGTTCCTTAGAAAACTAAAAATAGAACTTCCATATGATCCAGCAATCCCACTACTCGGCATTTACCCTGAGAAAACCATAATTCAAAAAGGGTCATGTACCAAAATATTCTTTGCAGCTCTATTTACAATAACCAGAACATGGAAGCCACCTAAGTGTCTATTTACAGATGAATGGATAAAGAAGATGTGGCACATATATTCAATGGAATATTATTCAGCCATAAAAAGAAATGTAATTGAGTTATCTGTAGTGAGGTGGATGGACATAGAGTCTGTCATACAGAGTGAAGTAAGTCAGAAAGAGAAAAACAAATACTGTATGGTAACACATATATATGGAATCTAAAAAAAAAAAATGGTCATGAAGCACCTAGGGGCAAGACGGGAATAAAGACCCAGACCTACTAGAGAATGGACTTGAGGACATGGGGAGGGGGAAGGGTAAGCTGGGACAAAGTGAGAGAGTGGTAGTGTATATATGGACATATATACACTACCAAATGTAAAATAGATAGCTAGTGGGAAGCAGTCGCATAGCACAGGGAGATCAGTTCAGTGCTTTGTGAGCAGACAGAGGGGTGGGATAGGGAGGTTGGGAGACAGGGAGACGCAAGAGGGAAGAGATATGAGGATGTATGTATATGTATAAATGATTCACTTTGTTATAAAGCAGAAACTAACAAAGCATTGTAAAGCAATTATACTCCAATAAATATGTTAAAAAAAATTTCTAGTTCTTAATAGTGGCCAAATTACCCAAAGTTTACAATTCCAAACCCAGCAAAGGTTGTAGTCAGTAGAAATTTATTACCTTTTTCAGGAGTCTTCTGCGTTTTGTACGAAGGATTCTGCTCCTGAATAGAAATATTCTAAAAGACAAAGTGAGCTAAGTCATAATCCTACTGATGTTTCTTATGATTTTCATGATTACTTGGAACTTCCTGGACAACTTTAGTATTTCTAGAAGAATCCAGCCATGTTACACTCATCAATGGAGATGACTCAAGACTTAAGAGTTGAGGTACACCAAAAGCTTCTGGCCCTGAGATTTACCATCAATGGACTGGCCACCACCTAATTATGATTTGGCTATGCCTTACCTTCTCCTTTATTCGCTGTGGCTATGG